>NW_026652276.1:30566980-30996381 GCF_009828535.3 Hylobates moloch | reverse complement strand
CTCTTTGAAGCAATTGTGAATGGGAGTTCACTCATGATTTGGCTCTCTGTTTGTCTGTTATTGGTGTATAAGAATGCTTGTGATTTTTGTACATTGATTTTGTATCCTGAGACTTTGCTGAAGTTGCTTATTAGCTTGAGATTTGGGGCTGAGACAATGGGGTTTTCTAAATATACAATCATGTCATCTGCAAACAGGGACAATTTGACTTCCTCTTTTCCTAATTGAATACCCTTTATTTCCTTCTCCTGCCTAATTGCCCTGTCCACAACTTCCAACACTATGTTGAATAGGAGTGGTGAGAGAGGGCATCCCTGTCTTGTGCCAGTTTTCAAAGGGAATACTTCCAGTTTTTGCCCATGCAGTATGATATTGGCTGTGGGTTTGTCATAGATAGCTCTTATTATTTTGAGATACATCCCATCAATACCTAATTTACTGAGAGTTTTTAGCATGAAGGTTGTTGAATTTTGTCAAAGGCCTTTTCTGTATGTATTGAGATAATCATGTGGTTTTTGTCTTTGGTTCTGTTTACCTGCTGGATTACATTTATTGATTTGCATATGTTGAACCAGCCTTGCATCCCAGGGATGAAGCCCACTTGATCATGGTGGATAAGCTTTTTGATGTGCTGCTGGATTCGGTTTGCCAGTATTTAATTGAGGATTTTTGCATCAATGTTCATCAAGGATATTGGTCTAAAATTCTCTTTTTTTGTTGTGTCTCTGCCAGGCTTTGGTATCAGGATGATGCTGGCCTCATAAAATGAGTTAGGGAGGATTCCCTCTTTTTCTATTGATTGGAATAGTTTCAGAAGGAATGATACCAGTTCCTCCTTATACCTCTGGTAGAATTCAGCTGTGAATCCATCTGGTCCTGGACTCTTTTTGATTGGTAAGCTATTGATTATTGCCACAATTTCAGAGAGTGTTATTGGTCTATTCAGAGATTCAACTTCTTCCTGGTTTAGTCTTGGGCTGGCGTATGCGTTGAGGAATTTATCCATTTCTTCTAGATTTTCTAGTTTATTTGCATAGAGGTGTTTGTAGTATTCTCTGATGGTAGTTTGTGTTTCTGTGGGATCAGTGGTGATATCCCTTTTATCATTTTTTATTGCATCTATTTGATTCTTCTCTCTTTTCTTCTTTATTAGTCTTGCTAGCAGTCTATCAATTTTGTTGATCTTTTCAAAAAACCAGCTCCTGGATTCATTAATTTTTTGAAGGGTTTTTTGTGTCTCTATTTCCTTCAGTTCTGCTCTGATTTTAGTTATTTCTTGCCTTCTGCTAGCTTTTGAATGTGTTTGCTCTTGCTTTTCTAGTTCTTTTAATCGTGATGTTAGGGTGTCAATTTTGGATCTTTCCTGCTTTCTCTTGTGGGCATTTAGTGCTATAAATTTCCCTCTACACACTGCTTTGAATGTGTCAGAGATTCTGGTATGTTGTGTCTTTGTTCTCATTGGTTTCAAAGAACATCTTTATTTCTGCCTTCATTTTGTCTTTTTTTGTTGTTGTTGGCATTTTTTAAATTGCCATTTCAGTCTCACTGCTTGTTATTGGAGGATTGTGTATTTCTAGGAATTTATCCATTTCCTCTAAGTTTTCTAGTTTATGTGTGTAAAGTTGTTCATAGTAGCATTTAATCATCTTTTGTATTTCTATGGTATCAGTTATAATATCTCCCATTTTGCTTCTAATTGAGATTATTTGGATCTCTTCTCTTCTTGGTTAATCTTGCTAATGGTCTATCAATTTTATCTATCTTTTCAAAGAGTCACCTTTTTATTTTGTTTATATTCTGTATTTTTTGTTTGTTTCAATTTCACTTAGTTCTATTCTGATCTTTGTTATTTCTTTTCTTCTGCTGTTTTTGGGTTTGATTTGTTTCTCTAGTTCCCTGAGGTGTGGCCTTAGATTTGTGCTCCTTCAAACTTTTTAATGTAGACATTCAAGGCTATGAACTTTCCTCTTAGCACTGAATTTGATGTATCCGAGAGGTTTTGATAGGTTGTGTCAGTGATAATTCAGGAGCAGGTTATTTAATTTTCATGGTTTTGAGGGTTTCTTTTGGAGTTTCTTTCCAATTTTATTCCACTGATAATACTTGATATAATTTCAGTTTTTAAAAATGTATTGAGACTTGTTGTGTGGCCTATCATATTATCTACCTGGGAGAATGTTCCATGTGCTGATGAACAGAATGTATATTCTGCAGTTGTTGGGTAGAATGTTCTGTAAATTTCTGTTAAGTCCATTTGTTCTAGGGTATAGTTTATTGTTTATTTGTTGACTTTCTGTCTTGATTAGCTGTCTAGTACTGTCAGTGGAGTATTGTAGTCCCTCACTATTATTGTGTTACTGTCCATCTCATTTCTTAGTTCTAGTAGTAATTGTTTATAAATTTGGGAGCTTCATTGTTAGGTGCATATATATTTAGGATTGTGATATTTTCCTGTTGGACTATCCTTTTATCATAATGTTCCTCTTTGTCTTTTTTAAGTGCTGTTGCTTTAAAGTTTGTTTTTTCTGATATAAGAATAGCCAATGCTGCTCAGTTTTGGTGTCCATTTTGATGAAATGTATTTTTCCACCCCTTTACCTTAAGTTTTTGTGATTACTTACATGTTAGGTGAGTCTCTTGAAGAGAGCAGATACTTGGTTAATGAATTCTTATCCATTCTGCTCTTCTGTATCTTTTAAGTGGAGTACTTAGGCCATTTACATTCAATGTTATTATTGGGATATGATGTACTATTCTATTCTTCATGCTATTTGTTGCCTGAATACCTTATTTTAAAAAATTATTTATTGTATTTTTGTTTTATAGGTCCTGTGAATTTATGCTCTAAGGAGGTTCTATTTTGGTATGTTTTGAGGATTTGTTTCAAGATTTACAGGCTTTTTTTAGCAGTTCTTGTACTGCTAGCTTGTTAGTGGCAAATTATCTCACCATTTGTTTATCTGTAAAAGACTGTATCTTTCTTTTATTTATGACACTTAGTTTTGCTGGAAACAAAATTCTTGGCTGATAATTTTTTTCTTTAAAGAGGCTGAAGATAAGGCCCCAATACCATTTAGCTTGCAGTGTTTCTGCTGAGAAATCTCCTGTTTAATGTGATGGGTTTTCTTTTATAGGTTACCTGGTGCTGTTGCCTCACAGTTTCTAGGATTATTTCCTCCGTCTTGACTTTAGATAACCTGATGACTATGTGCCTAGGCAATGATCTTTTTACAATCAACTTCCCAGGTGTTCTTTGAGCTTCTTATATTTGGATGTCTAGATCTCTAGCAAGGCCAGGAAAGTTTTCCTTAATTATTCCCTCAAGTATGTCTTCCAACCTTTAGATTTATTTTCTTCCTGAGGTACACCAATTATTCTTAGGTATGGTTGTTTAACATAATCCCAAACTTCTTGGAGCCTTTGTTATTTTTTCTTAATTCTTTTTCTTTATTTTTCTTTTTGGATTGGGTTAATTTGAAAGCTTTGTCTTGAAGCTCCGAAATTATTTCTTCTACTTATTTGATTCTGTTGCTGAGATTTTCAAGTGCATTTTACATTTCTCTAAGTATGTTCTTCCTTTCCAGAAGTTGTGGTTCTCTTTTATTTGTGCTATTTCATTGAAGATTTTTCTTTCATATTTTGTATCATTTTTATTTTTTATTTCATTAAGTTGGACTTCACCTTTCTCTGGTGCCTCCTTGATTAGCTTGATAATTAAACATTTGAATTCTTTTTCCAGCAATTCAGGATTTCTTCTTTGTTTGGATCCATGGCTGGTAAGCTAGTGTGGTCTTTTGGTGGCGTTAAAGAACCTTGTTTTGTCATATTACTAGAATTGTTTTTCTGGATCCTTCTCATTTGGGTAGTCTTTGTTAGAGGGAAGATCTAGGTCTCAAGAGCTGCTATTAGAATCTTCTGCCCCATGGGGTGTTCCCTTGATGTAGTGCTCTTTCCCTTTTCCTAGTTATGTGACTTCTTGAGAGCTAAGCTGCAGTAATTGTTATTTCTCATATGGATCTAGCCACCCAGAGGAGCTACTGTGCTCCAGGCTGGTACTGGAAGGTATCTGCACAGAGTCCTGTGACATGAAATGTCTTCAGGTCTCTCAGCTGTGGATACTAGCACCTGCTTTGGTGGAAGTGGCAGGGGAGTGAAATGGACTCTGTCAGTATATCGGGGGAAACTGCCCCCAATAATTCAACGTTATTTCACGTAGGTTCTTTTCTATTTCCCTAAGTGTCGGCTGGTCTGAGAAATAAAGGGAAAGAGTACAGAAGAGAGAAATTTTAAAGCTGGGTATCTGGGGAAGACATCACATGTTGGCAGGTTCCGTGATGCCCCCAAGCTGCAAAACCAGCAAGTTTTTATTAGTGATTTTCAAAGGGGAGGGAGTGTACAAATAGGGTGTGGGTCACAGAGATCACATGCTTCACAAGGTAATAAAGTATTACAAGGCAAATGGAGGCAGGGCGAGATCACAGGACTGGGGTGAAATTAAAATTGCTAATGAAGTTTCAGGCACACATTGTCATTGGTAACATCTTATCGGGAGACAGGGTTTGAGAGCAGACAACCAGTCTGACTAAAATTTACTAGGAAGGAATTTCCTTGTCCTAATAGGCCTGGGAGTGCTATGGGAGACCAGGGCTTATTTCATCCCTTATCTACAACCATAAAAGACAGACATTCCTAGAGTGTCCATTTTAAAGACCTCTCCCTAGGGACACATTCTCTTTCTCAGGGCTGTTCCTTGCTAAGAAAAAGAATTCAGTGATATTTCTCCTATTTGCTTTTGAAAGAAGAGAGAGAAATATGGCTCTGTTCCGCCTGACTCTCAGGCAGCCAAACCTAATGGTTATCTCCCTTGTTCCCTGAACATCGCTGTTATCCTGTTCTTTTTTCAAGGTGCCCAGATTTCATATTGTTTAAACACACATGCTTTACAAATAATTTGTGCAGTTAACACAATCATCACAGGGTCCTGATGTGATATACATCCTCAGCTTATGAAGATGATGGGATTAAGAGATTAAAGACAGGCATAGGAAATCACAAGAGTATTGATTGGGGAAGTGATAAATGTCCATGAAATATTCACAATTTATTTTCAGAGATTGCAGTAAAGACAGGTGTAACAAATTATAAAAGTATTAATTTGGGGAACTAATAAATGTCCATGAAATCTTCACAATTTTAGGTTCTTCTGCCATGGCTTCAGCCAGTCCCTCTGTTCAGGGTCCCTGACTTCCCACAACTTGAGTATCCTTAGTTGTAATTTTGTTTATTGGTTTAGTTTTGTGCTGGTTGGCCTCCTGCCAGGAGGTGGCACTTTCAAAAGGGCATCATCTGTGGTAGTATCAGTGGGCAGGGCCCTAAAGCTCTCAAGAGAATGTGTCCTTTGTCTTTAGCTACCAAGGTGGGTAGAGAAAGACTATCAGGTGAGGGCAGGTTTGGGTGTGTCTTAGCTCAGACTCTCCTTGAGTGGAGCTTGCTGTGGCTGCTGTGGGGGTTAGGGGTGTGATTCTCAGGCCAATGAAGTTATATTCCTGGGGGATTATGGGCTACAGCATCCTCTGCTATGTCATGCAGGTCACCAGGGAAGTGGGGGAAGCTGGCAGGTACAGGCCTCACCAAGCTCCCATGCAGCCCAAAAGTCTGGTCTCATTCCCACTGTGCCCACCCTCCCCAACAGCACTAAGTTTGTTTCCAGGCAGCAGATAAGCAGGGCTGAGAACTTGCCCCAGGCTACCAGCTTCTCAGCTGTGAAAGCAAGCAGGACTTTCAGGTTTTGTGCCTCCCCACCTACTGTGGGGCTTCTGTGCTGTGTCTGCACTCTGGATTCACCTCCCTTCCCTGAGTTTTGTCCAGGAAACTTCGTGTTAGGTGGAAATTGTTACAAAGTTCATTTGGAAGTTTCCTTCTCCCTGTGGTCTTTTCCAAGTTCCTCTGGCAACCCTCCTCAAGGACGCCTGTGAGACAAAGTCAGAAATGGCTCCCCTGGGGCCTGAGAGAGCCTACAAGACTCTTCCCACTGCTTCTTCTACCCCTGTATTTTTCTTGGCTATCTAAATTTGTCTCAGCTCCAGCTAAGGTCAAATCCTTCTCCTGTGATCGAGACCTTCAGGTCCCCCAGTGAAGGTGTGTATTTGGGGATGGAGAATCCCTCATTCACACTTTCACACTTTTGGCACTCACAGTTTTGGGGCTGTCTCCTGGGGCCCGCAGGAGCAATCTGCTTCTTTCAAAGGGTCTGTGGATTCTCTTGAATTTCCTGGTATGTTCCTGCAGTAGTTCTTTGAGCAAAAGCTCACAATGTGAGTCTCCACACACTGCTCTGTCCAACTGAGTGGGAGCTGTAATTTAGTCCTGCCTCCTATCTGCCATTTTTCTCTATCCGCCTGCCCATTCCTATCTCTAATTACAACACTTATCATAGTTCTGGTCTGTCCAAATGCTTTCAATGATTTTCCATTACTTGATTTAAAAAAAGTATAGATTTCTACTTGTAGTAGTTAAAGTTCTCTACCTATCTCTATCCAACTTATCTTTCCAGATTTATTATGAAACATGTAACTTATGTGCTTCTCAAACAGGATTGCCTCTTTCCTAAATATTTTCAAGACTTTAAAAAAATCTATATTCTACATAATTACTCATTTATTTTTCCTGCTTTTGCATTTTATTATATTGAAAATAATTTCTGGTTGGGCATGGTGAGTGGCCATGCCTGTAATCCCAACACTTTGGAAGCCTTATGATGGAGGGAGGATTGCTTGAGCCGAGGAGTTTGAGACCAGCCTCAGCAACAACCTTCTCTCTACAAAAATTTTTTTTTTAATTATCTAGGCATGATTCCATGCACCTGGGGTCCCAGCTACTCAGGAAGCTGAGGCAGAAGGATCTCTTGACCCCAGGAGGTCAAGGTTGCAGTGAACCATGTTGGTGCCACTGCACTCCAGCATGGGCAACAGAAAAAAGAAAAAAAAAATAGAAAACACCTTCTTCCTACACTCCATATTTTAATGACTTAATTTGTTCTAACCTGATTACGTATGTTTTTATTATCTATAATTACATATTATCTATATATTATCTATATAATCTGTATATTATCTATAGTTTGTCTGTATACTTCCTGAGGTACTTGATGCTTATATGAGGCAGAATAGATGTCCATTAACCTGATTGGCTCCCTACTAAATCGTAACTTGTTCAAGGTGTCTTTTACTTGGTAGTATTTCCCACAGATAAATATTTGTGTAATTGAATTGAGCTACATAAAATGGTCTAATTTTGACTACTTTGTCTCATTGTTAGAATGTGTCTTAAGGTCACAACAGTAGATTATTTAATGTAAAGAATATTTACTTTAAAGAGTATTTTTATAGTAGTTTTAGGTTCAAAGCAAAATTGAGAGAAAGGTACAATGATTTCCCATATACCCACTCCTCCAACACATGCATAACCTTCCCCATTAACAACATCCCCCACCAGAGGGGTACATTTGTTACAATTGATGAACCTATGTTATCACATCCTAACTGCCTAAAGTCCATAGTTTGTTAGAGTTCACTCTTGGTGTTGTACATTGTATGGGTTTAGGCAAATATATAGTGGCATGTAACCACCTTTAGAGCACCATAGGGAATATTTTCACTGCCCTAAAAATCCTTTGTGCTCTTCCTGTTCCTCCACCTCCCAATCCCCTACCCCTGTCAATCACTTGTTCTTTTATTGTCTCCACAGTTTTGCCCTTTCCAGAATGTCATATAGTTAAACAATATGTAGCCTTTTCGGATTGACTTCTTTCGCTTAGTAATATGTATTTAAGAATCCTCCTTGTCTTTTCATGGATTGATAGTTCATTTCTTTTTTGGCTTTGAATAGTATTTTATTGTCTGGATATTCCACAGTTTATCCATTCGGCTACTGAAGAACATCTTGACTGCTTCCAAGTTTTGGTAATTATGAATAAAGCCACTGTAAACATACATGTGCAGCTTTTGGTGGAAATAAGTTTTTAAAAATATCTGGAAATCAGAAACAATCTTCAACAACTCATCATTGGAAATCAACTTAATATATATTTGGTGACTCATGCCTGTAATCCCAGCACTTTGGGAGGCTCAGCCAAGTGGATCATGAGGTCAGGAGTTTGAGACCAGCCTGACCAACATGGCAAAACTGCGTCTCTACTAAAAATACAGAAATTAGCCAGGCATGGTGGCACGTGCCTGTAATCCCAGCTACTCAGGAGGCTGAGACAGGAAAATCACTTGAAACTGGGAGGCGGAGGTTGCAGTGAGCCGAGATAGCACCACTGTACTACTCCAGCCTGGGTGAAACAGTGAGACTCCATTTCAAAAAAAGAAGAATATATAAAAATATACTGGGCAGAAATCTGGTAGAGGCCATTTTAACCAAGTGATGAGAGTTATTAATATTCAGACAAATTCATAGAATCTGCCTCCTGATACAATGAACCAAAAGGGACACAATATCACTTCTATGATGTGCCTGCCAATCACTGAGATAATTACACTGTACCCCTAAAAAATATCAAGGTCCAGAAAGACAAAGACTGGGGAAATGTTCCATATTAAAGAACTAATGAAACATGACAAATAAATGCAAACAAATCTGAAGTGGATCTTGACCAGCAAACAAAATAGTATAAGACAGTATTGGAATAATTTAAAAAACAAATATGGAGTATGGATTAGAAATTATATTAATCATAAATATTGTGATTTTGATCATTGTACTATGGTTAAGAAAATATCTAGTTTTGAAAAATATATATGGAAGTTCTTAGGAAATAAGAGCCACAATATTTCCAACTTTTCTAAATGGATTTAAAAAAAGCTATGTCCGTGTGTGTGTGTGTGTGTGTGTGTGTGTGTGTATCCTTTCATCCATCTAGCTATCTAAAGAGGGAAGGTATATATGTTTACACATCTGTTGGAGAGAGAGAACCCAAATAGGAAGACATCTAAAGAATTAGTGAATGTGGGTGAAATGTATATGGAAGTTCCTTATCTTCTTGAAATTTTTCATTGCATTTGAAAGTACATTAAAATAAAAAATTTATGAAAAATGATTTGTGGTATACAGAGTGATGTGATTAAATTATATCCCATCTAACCGAAGCTCTCTTGACCCCTAAAGACTTTTGCATATTCCGTATTAAGACTAGATGGAATTTATTTTTATTTTTCTCTTTTGGGAGTTTACAATGACTTGACTTCCTGAGTAGAGAAATGGCAAAATTGTACTTGTCATCTATTAAATGGGATTGTATAGAAAATTGCTAAGAGTGAAATAATAACCAGTTTTAGAGACATGACCTGTCTGATATTTTCTCAGTTTTAATCTTAAAATTTAATTCAAAACATTCTTGTGCAAAGTTATTAAAAATTAAGCTTAATTAAAAAAGAAAAACTCAAGTAATACTCATTTTCATGTAAATCACTTCTTCAGATTTTACATTTATTTTCTAAAAGGCCATAACCTTGGTTAGTTTCTCATTTCCTCTACCATTCTTTTATTTTTCCCCACATCAAAAACCAATCTAAATGCATGGCGCTTATCAGTAAACAGTTGAAGGAGTGATTTGCTCTTTTTGAGGAGTAACGTAACAGAATTTATTATTTTATCTCAAATTGTTGTTACTCAGTTCACATTTTATCTCATATTACTGTTACTCGAATGTATGCTTTATCTTTACTTATTGATAGTTTCATTTTCTAATGTCTTGAACATATACAGGTCTTAATGTTTCCCAAACCGAAGCATGCATGAATAAATAAATGAATAAAAAATTTGTATTTTTTTCCTATGTAAGCTTAAATCATCACAATTGAAAGTTAAACTCAAAACAACGTGTAATTATATTTGAATTTGTTAAAATGATTATTTATTTCTGAATATCCTACAGTGCCTTAAAATGGATTTAAAGTGACTATGAGAATTAGCTATATGGACATGGCATATAGGAAAACGTAAAATGCTATATAGTGACTCTGAGCACAGACAGAGTTAAATGCTGTTTTATAGTGTTGGGCAAAACAAGTAAAATAGAAAGGTGAAAATTGGTTATGAAATCTAGGAAGCCCATGTAGCTTGGGATTTATGATAACTTACGGAAATTAGTTAAGAGAAAAAATAAAATGTTTGAAACTAGAGGAGCCTGAAGGTACTCTTGGTGTATACTGTGGCAGTTGAACCATGGCTCTAACTTTAATGGTAGGTGCTTGGATGAAAAAAATCTTTTTTTCCTTTTTTTAAAAAATATGCTTTTTATCTATCAATTTTAAATATCATTATTCAATAATTTTGTGATATACTATTTCCAACAGTTATTTATTTGAAAATACCCTGTTAAATCTTACAATGTGTGTTAATTATGCACTCTTAAAACTGATTTAACTCTAAATATACAATGATGACCTTACTCTTAGGAATGATGTGACCCTGGGTGGCAGTCTGTTTGTCAGGTATTTCTAATAAAAAAAAAATGGTTTTGCTTTTTGAAATATTGCTCTTCAGGACACAAAGATAGTGGAGAGAGCTCTGGCTGGCTGAGGACTGAGCTCACTCAGTGCCACCTTCACCATTTCATGGAAACCTGCTTTCCCTTCCTCTGGCCCCTAATCACCGGCACCACCATCCACCCATCCACCAAAGGCAGGCTCCTAAGTCAGCTTGCATTTCTCCTTTGTACTCACATCTATCACTCTATTGATCCCTACACACTGCTTTATTATACGTTCTCTACATATCTGGGAGTGCTGCTCTCCTTGTCTTAACCTCGACTGCTGATTTTTATTGTGGCTTTCTCGTATTTCAACTAAATTATAGCAATAGCTCCCTAAGAGGTCCCTGCTTCAAGTTCTAATGAGTCCATCCTCTATGATACTGTGGGGGAAAGAGATTTTTCTAAACTTCAGTCTGCACCTGTCACTGAATTCTTAAATTCCTTTAGTTGGGTCTACATCAATTTGACAATTAAAGCCAGACAACTGATAAGAAATACAAGACCTTAGTCATTTTGGTATGACTTTACTAAAAACTATATTTTATTTTTTTCTGTTCCAACATTACTTCTCATTCTTCGTTCTATCTCTCTCAGATATGCATCCTTCATAACTGCAATAATATTGATGTTGCTGTCAATCACAATGTTCTTTTCTTTCTTAGCCAAGCCATGAACACATGACGTAAGATAGATCAACCAGAGACTTCCCTAGAATCTGAATTTTGGATGGCTATGTTAAACAATTAACATGTCTGTGCATTAATCATGTCTCTTTGCTTTGAGCGTGCTTTTATTCTTAATGAAATCTCTCATCTCCACGCTTCAATGCAAATATTACCTTTTTGGAAGCTTTTTAAACTCCGCCATTCTGGGATAGAGACGTTTCATTTTTAATTTTATGCACTTAAATCTCTGCATTATATTTTTGCCTATATGCACATATTCTCCTGTAAAAATGTTAGCTGCTTGAAAGCAGGTGGTAATAGAAATACAAAGGAATTGAAGAAAGAACATGAACTCAGTGGCAAATTAGATAAATTAGAAGAAAACAAAGAAAAGGATGGAGAAAAATACAGTGTGCTAAAGGATTCTAGTAAGTGCAGCAAACCATAGCCATTGTCTTCCACGATAGGGAGGTACTTTTGGAGAAAGCATGTCTGGTAGTCATCAATACTGTTTATCAACTATCTCTAGGTTGTTCCCTGCCAGGTATGTGAAAGGACTGTATTTCCTAGGCATCAAGTAATTTTGGCCAAAGAGTTTTGAACAGAACTTTTTTATGATGCTTCTAGGCTAGAGCATGTAGTTGCGGGAGTGGGATCCTTCATGGATTTCTTTTATCTTGGCATTGGCAATGATAGAAGGGGAGGCCCCTCCTTCTACCTGGGTAACTGTGATTAAAAGACACAAAATGGACGTGTGCTGAGAAAGAAGGTGAGATTTTGGAGTTCTTTGTTAGCACAGCATACTCTATCCTATCCTGGTTTCTCCTGACTAAAACCAAGTGAATAGAAACAGGATAGCCAATTTGAACATGCCTTTACTCTTAATGAAATAATCTCTCATCTCTGCACTTCAATACAAATATTACCTTTTTGGAGCCTTTCTAAATTCTTCCATTCTGAGATAGAGACATTCCATTTGTACTTTCATACACTTAAATCTCTGTATTATATCTCTGATTATATGCCTGTATTCTGTTTGCAATTATATTATTCAAACCACTAGCATTAAAGTGCTTGATTGGAAATATAAAAGAACTAAGAAGAATAAATAAAATCACCGACTTTAAGCTAGAGATCTTTATTATTAGTAAAAATCAATAAATCTGATTTTAATTGTATCTGTGTTTGATATATTCCAAGCATCATTAGTTATTCTATGCCCCATTAAGATGCTGCTTCTTTAGCCTCTGGATGCAGAAAACTCCACAGACATTCGCAGCCCTTAGGCTGTCCTGTCTATTGTAAAGAGGAGTCATTTCATGCACAGATTGTGTGTACAAAGGGAATCATACATCGTTTTGGGGGACAAGGCAAAAGGAGGATGAGAGCAAAAGAACATGAGAAAAAGAAAATGTGTGATTTTGTTCACATTCTTCCCAGCCATATCTATATATATAGATATATACCCACCGAAATATTGGTGGTAAATCAAGGAAATTAATCTACAGTGTGTCATTTCACTCATCGACAAACCAGTAAGAAAGGTGTTTTTTTGACAGGAGCTTGTAAAATACAGTTCTGATCCATCCTCTAATGATATCACATGAGAAGCTTCACAAAGCTCTCATAAGAGGCCTTCCTTGTTAAAGGGGGGTGGCAAAGTGCTACTAATTATATGTGTGGTACACAAAGCAATGTAGACATTGAATTAATGCTTGAACAAACGCAATGTCTGAAAAATAATGCCTCAAAGCAGAATTGTCCAGCATTAAGTAGTTCAGAATACAACAGATAAGTGTAGATAAATGCAGCAATTATGTAATGTACTGATTTTCTCAAATTCTTTGTATTTCTAGATAAGCACAACAAAGCCACCTGATTACAGTGAACAGATTACTAGGAAGTCGAAGACTGTTTCTGCATCTGGGGACTGTAATTAGATCTTCTGGTTTATTTCCAACCAAGCAATTTTATGCTAGTGGTTTGAGTAATACAATTGCAAAATTAAAGTATCACTAAAACAAAATGAAATATTTTAATATTGATATACATTCATTTTAATAAACACTGTGATAGAAACATTATACATCATCAATATTGCTGATTGATTTAGAACCTTAATCCCATCCTAGTCAGCTGGTAATATCTACCACAAGAGGGCAGAGCGTGAATGCTAATGGTGTAATGTGTGTTATCCTATCCAGGATAATCTTATTCTAGTGGCATTCTCTGAGTAAATCTCAGAGTAATATCATTAAGAGGGTTCTCTTATCACAGACACAACCACCACAATCTCATTTTCTCTCCTAAGCTATTCGGCTCAGATCGCTTAATTTTTCCACCCATGTCCTTTCAAGATAATAGAAATACTTCTGGATTAATCCTTGTCCTTAGTCTTTCAGTCAAGAACAGTGAAGATTAAAACTATACACAAATAAAATACTATTTGTTGGTTCTGTATATAGGAAGAATGAAAGAGGGAATATTTTTTGTAATTGCAATATGCTCTGTTGAATTTGGAGTATAGATTAATAGATTTTTCAATAAATTTATTGTTATAACCAGTAAGCATTTTCATTCTATTTGGAGAAAAACTAATTTCACCCAAAATTTTTGAATCCAGGTTCCAATCAGTTCTAAACACGTTTGATGGCATGAAATAAATTTCAATTTATTATATGACAAAACAAAAATATGTATATGCAACTTGTAAATGAGTTACATATATAAAAACTCCATCAATGACTCCTCCATTTCACAATGGGAATTATGTGTCTTAGTGCTAAAAACTTAAATGAGTTTTCTCAAACTATTTTATCTGTTATTGACTATGATCATCATATAGAATACCAGTGTAAATTGGATACTTCATAAATAGTGATTTACAGTTCATTGTATGCTGGAACTCAAGAACATTTTTCATAAGTTGGCTTTACTGTTTTCTGGACAAAGATTGTTCTTTCTTAGCATGACCTTGGTTCAGTTGATGAATTCTATTATAGAGCCAAAGAAGTTTGTTTTTTATCTCCTTTCCATCATTCTTTGGCTCTACGAAGATTAGATAATGCATGCTCTCTGGAAGATGTTGAATGCACATGATATCATTGTGTGAACATACTACCAGTCTTAAAGCTGAAAATTATTTTGAATCGTGGATTTCAGAGCTGATCAACTTGGCTTGGTCTCCTTTTTCAACCTTAAAAGTTAGCATTTAGTGAATGAATGTCACTAACTAATGTAAAGGTAATTGCCAACCAGATCGTGTTGTCTCTCAAGGATGGCCCATCTCATATATCCTCACCTACAGAACACGAGTGCAGTGTTAGGAAATAATTCAATTTTTCTGTGCTGCTATTTTACAGATTTTATTAGAGATCCAGTCCACTATTCATCCTGCCAATTTTCCTATAAAGTCTGATGAGATCACCTAACTAAAAATTATTAGAAGCACTAAATTTGCTTTGAAAATAATGAGTAGTCAATCACAGAGAATTATTACTCTACTTAATCTTTGAATATAATGCTCTTATGCTTTTGTGTTGTAACAAACTTGGAAAATGATTATTCTTACAAGTAACAAAATACTTAAAAGCTTACTAAGCATCTACAACATTCTAAGAACTATGTCAAGCCCTTCAGTTTTATTTTATTATTTGTTCTATGTTACTGATCGGGAAATTGAGAACTAGAAAAATACCTTTGCCTTCTGCCAGATCTTCTGATTGGAAGTGTTAAGTGCCCATGCCAGTTTCATTTTGTTAGATAAAGCAGATCTCATGGCCTAACCTGTCATCATTAGAATAGGAAGTCTTTCCAGAACCATCTCATCAGGGAGATGCAACAAATGTTTTGATATAAAAACATCTATGGTGTATGACCAGTGCAATGATATATCAGCAAATGCAATTAGAGATGATAGGAAAGGGCACACTATACTGCCTCCTGGTGGTTGTGAAACTTTCAGAGAGAAAGCTGTGTGCATAAATTAAAAAGGACCTTTCAGGAAATGTAAACAGATAAAGACATGATATGAAAATGCCAGCTGTATTTGGGGAAGAATAAGCAGATCAGTTTGAGCATAGACTTGTCTCTGAGGTAGTGATAGGAAATGTGGCGAAAAGTACATTTTGTGCCATGCTAAGAAGTTTTTACTCCATCCTTTAGGCAGTGTGTGTGTATGTGTGTGTGTCAGCAGGGGAGGTAAGAGAATCAGGAGTTTTAAAACTCCACAGCAATGAGAAGGTTTGAACTGGGTTCAAGATTGGTCAAGTGCAGTGGCAAATGCCTGTAATCCCAGCACTTTGGGAGGCTGAGGCAGTTGGATTATTTGAGATCAGGAGTCTGAGACCAGCCTGGTCAAAATGGTGAAATCCCATCTCCACTAAAAATACAAAATTAGCCAGGTAATTGGTAATTTTGGTAGCGGGCCTGTAATCCCAGCTATTTGGGAGGGTGAGGCAGGAGAATCACTTGAACCTGGGAGCCAAAGCTTGCAGTGAGCGAGATGGTACCACTGCACTTCATCCTGGGCCACAGCAAAACTCCATCTCAAAAAAAAAAAAAAAAAAATCTGGCAGCAGTGGGTGGGGGTGAGGGTGGAAAGAGAAAAGGAGTAGGCAATATCCATGGCAATCAATCCTCTTGGTGTCCATTGCACAGTCCAGGCAATGGCTTTACCAAGATGTGGAGGGTAGAGGGATAGAGAATACTCAAGGGAGTTTTAGGATCAAATAAGTACATGTTAATACGGTAATTCTTCCTTCAAATAGAAATACTTTAAATACAAACTGAAGTTTTGCAAAGCAAAATGAAGACGTTTTTTAAACAGTGTGCTTATTGAAAGTAGAAACTTGGGCATAGTATTTTTCTTCTGACATGAATTACAAAAGGGACTCACACAGGTCAATTTTATAGGCAAAAGCTGGACAATGAAATACTGACTTGGCTTATATAAGTAGTTTGAACTGAACTTTATGAGAAGAACGGGCAAAAATTATAGGTGATTATAATTTTTGTAAGTAGTTAAAATGAAAAGATTTTTGAAGGCTTTTTGTTCAACTAAGGAAATTGTGCAAGATAAAACAAGAAACAAAATCCCATTTCCTCAGAAATACGCAAATTATTTTATTATGCAATATCTAAAAGAAAAATACAAGCTTTGATGCTTTTCTCTCAAGGTTGTCTTGTTTGTGGGTAATTTTTTTCTTTTCCTGTGAAAATCTGGAAACCCAAGTTGTTTGTACTACTCACATATAAAAAACCTTCCACTTATATCTTTAAGGACTAAATGCGTTTTATCCTTTCTTTTCTTGTCCCTATGGTATATTTCCAATATTCTCTATTTTTAAGAAATGCTTGAAGTGCTTCATCTGGTACTTGATTTAGTTTCTGGTGAACTTGCATAGAGTATTATGATCTATTCAAGTGTATATTATCTATTCAGTGTGCACAATGGAATTTGAATAACTCAGTTGTCACTTGCGTGTATATATTTAGCTAGAAGTTCCAAATTTCTTATATTTAAATCTTAGGAGAATCATTTTGTGTGATTAAAATACATTGTTTAAAAGCATCTTTTAAAATCTCAAAATGACTCAGTTCCAAATTCTCTAACTTGTACCTTTTTATCTGAAGCTACACTTTTCGATTTAGGATCTCATGCTGTTTCCAAATCAATACAAGTTTCTGGCAAAAATACACTCTGCCATCAAAATAAGAAGTATATGTTTTACTTTTGTTTGTAAAATTTGGTATAATATCAGTAGCATGTTATAGAAGTGAGTAAGGTTTACTTGTGACTAGTTATTGAATTTAAAATGTTTACACTGGTATAAAATTTGAGTATTTGAAAACTTCTTTAAAAATTAAACAATTTTGACTCAAAGATACATTACTGAAAGCTCAAAATTTGGTTTATACCTTATTTATGTGTATTTTACTTATTGTAATAATAGAATGGTTTAGCTTATTTTTTCTGGAGACTAATATTGGGAGTCTATGGCCAAATTTCTAAGAGAGATGATTTGGAAGATGTATAATCAACAGTGACATGAACGTGTGCTATCTGTTAGGGGTGTCATCTATGTCAGGCACTATAGGAGGCATGTGTGGTTTTGTTTTATTTAATACTCTCAACAGCCTGGCAAAGTAGACATTGTCATCCCCATTTTATTGATGTGTAAACTAAAATTGTAAAGGAGTCATAAATATTTTCAAGTTCACTCAGCTAGTAAATAACAGAACAAGGAATCAAACCCAGATATTACTCTTTTCAGTATGAAAGGTAGTATGAAAAAACTACCTATTCTGCTATGGGGTGAAAGGAGGCATTAGAGGATCAGGCTAATACACACTGTCGAAATTGAGTGTCCATATAAAGCTGCAGTTTTCTTCAGAGAAGTTGCCCAGTACCCTTTTTCTGGGCGGAGACTCTATATAAGGGTAGTGAAGCTGGAAACTGAGGAAAGAGGCCACAGCAAAGGGGAATCTCTGATCAAATGCTTCCTTATTAAACATATAGTCCCACTTACAAGAACTGCCATAGCCCAATCAAGACTTAAACTGCAAGGATTCCCTTACAAATATTTTGGCATATCTAGAAAATGTACCCACAAATGATGGGGACTAACAAGATTAACAGTTTAAAACTGAGGAATAAGCCCTAGACTCTGGTAAAATGATGAATTAGATGATTTTTTTTAAAGAGGCCCTTATAAGAGGCCCATGGTACTGGTACCAAAACAGATATATAGACCAATGGAACAGAACAGAGCCTCAGAAACAACACCACACATCTACAACCATCTGAGCTTTGATAAACCTGACAAAAACAAGAAATGGGGAAAGGATTCCCTATTTAATAGGAAAAACCTAGGCAATACCATTCAGGACATAGGCATGGGCAAAGACTTTATGACTAAAACACCAAAAGCAATGGCAACAAAATCCAAAATAGACAAATGGGATCTAATTAAACTAAAGAGTTTCTGCATGGCAAAAGAAACTACCATCAGAATAAACAGGCAGCCTGCAGAATGGGAGAAAATTTTTGCAATCTACCCATTTGACAAAGGGCTAATATCCAGAATCTACAAAGAACTTAAATTTACAAGAAAAAAACAACCCCATCAAAAAGTGGGCGAAGGATATGAACAGACACTTCTCAAAAGAAGACATTTATGCAGCCAAAAAACACATGCAAAAATGCTCATCATCACTGGCCATCAGAGAAATGCAAATCAAAACCACAATGAGATACCATCTCACACCAGTTAGAATGGCCATCATTAAAAAGTCAGGAAACAACAGGTGCTGGAGAGGATGTGGAGAAATAGGAACACTTTTATACTGTTGGTGGGACTGTAAACTAGTTCAACCATTGTGGAAGTAGTGTGGTGATTCCTCAGGGATCTAGAACTAGAAATACCATTTGACCCAGCCATCCCATTACTGGGTATATACCCAAAGGTTTATGAATCATGCTGCTATAAGGACACATGCACACGTATGTTTATTGCGGCACTATTCACAATAGCAAAGACTTGGAACCAACCCAAATGTCCATCAATGATAGACTAGATTAAGCAAATGTGGCATATATACACCATGGAATACTATGCAGCCATAAAGAAGGACGAGTTCATGTCCTTTGCAGGGACATGGATGAAGCTGGAAATCATCATTCTCTGCAAAGTATCATAAGGACGGAAAACCAAACATTGCATGTTCTCACTCATAGGTGGGAATTGAACAATGAGAACACCTGGACACAGGAAGGGGAACATCACACACCAGGGCCTGTTGTGGGGTGGGGGGGCGGGGGAAGAAATAGCATTAGGAGAAATACCTAATGTAAATGACGAGTTGATGGATGCAGCAAATCAGCATGGCACATGTATACCTATATAACAAACCTACACGTTGTGCACGTGTACCCTAGAACTTAAAGTATATATATATATTTTTTAAAAAGAGGCCCTTATGGTAGCTGTCCCAAGAATGCCTATTTTGTATAAAACAACTAACTTTAACCACTTATTACATAAGCATTTGCTTCATTTTTCAAGGCCATTCTTGTAAAGTCAATAGATTTTAATAAGGTATTCGTTAGTGTGAGTTTTTTAAATAAAAGGAAGACATTTAGATAAGAATGTAAAATAATATATTCAAATTTTATTATTATTCAAGCATAGCATAGAAAAAGTTGAAACACAATGCAGACAGAACTTTTTCTACTAGATATTGAAATGTATTATAGGTAGGATTTTAAATCTGTAGGAAAAGATGTGTAGTGGTCAGTAAATTTTGATGGAACAAATGTCTATACGTTCAAAAAAAATTAGAACACTGTCTTACTCTTTATGCCAAAAACAGTTATATATTTATGTCTGTTTGCAAACAAAATTTAATTTACTCAGAAATAATATAGGAGAACATCATTTGTAATTCTCTTCTAAGCTTGACAAGAAGCTATAAAGAAAAAGATGTAAATACAAATTCAAGCAATTAACATTGTAAGAAATAAAGTTAAAAAACACAAACATTTCTCACATTAGTAAAAATTAAATAGCTTTCTGTCAATAAAAAAGCTTTTATCAACTTCATATAAAAGCAGCCAAAGAAGTCAATAGGTAATTCACAGATTAAGAAGTAGAAATATCTAAACATAAGAAACGTGTTGCATTTTACCAGGGATTAGACAAATACATTTAAAACAACAAGTGGAATGAATTTTTATCTGTCAGAGGCATATGAATGAAAGCGAATTAAAAAGACATGCATGCAGTATTAGCCTGTTGGAAATAGCTTAATCTCACGTACTGTTGGAACTTGGTGCCACCTTCTGAAGGGCAGAGCTATTAAAATTTAAAAGTTGCCTGCTGTTTAACCTAGCAGTTCTGCTTCTGGGAATCGCTTTTAGGAATACTATTATAATAGCAGAATACTAGAATGCTATGATATTAGTATAAAAATGAGGACAGTCACTGTAACGTATTTTTTTTTAGCAGAAGGACAAAACCTGAAGATAAATTTACATATTCAAGATAAGGGGAATATTTGGGGAAGATTTCCTTCATCCATACTGTTAAATTAAAATTGAATTTAACTATAAGGAAGCACATACACACAAATAATACAAAAATAGAAGAATATTTCTCTCTCATGTGAATGTGAGTGTCGGTATGCCATCTCTATTTCGTGAAGCCCTCAGGGACCCAGACTATCCATTTCACGGCCCACCATCTATATGATATGGCTCCTCATTTTCATGGTCCAGCTGGGAAGTTACCACATTCAAGATATAGAATGGAACAATGTATGATGCAGAAAAAGGGGCAAGGGGGTCTTAGTATTTCTTAAGAAAAGATCTAGAGCAAGCTTGTCCAGTCCATGGGGGTGGGCTGCATGTGGTCCAGGACAGCTTTGAGTCTGGCCCAACACAATTTGTAAACTTCCTTAAAACATTACGAGATTTTTTTTTTTGCTATTTTTTAGCTCATCAGCTATCATTAGTGTTAGATTATTTAATGTGTGGCACGCACAAGACAATTCTTCTGATGTGTCCCACAGAAGCCAAAAGATTGTACAACCCTGATCTAGAGGCTGCAGAAGAAAACATCTGTTTACATGGTATTGGTCAGAACGTAGTCACATGGCCAAGCTTAACAGCAAGGATGTAGTCTTTATTCTAAATGGTCATTTGACCAACTAAAAATTGTATTGCTTTAGACAAAGGGATAACATACTGGTAAGAAGCTGATGGTCTCTGCTGAACATACTGTAAATAAAGTAGCCATTAGTGTATTACTTGAAAGAATGATTTTAAAATATAGTTAAGTTAAAGAGCAATTTTCAGAAGCTTATTTATATATCATGACCTCTCTTTGACTCAGTTTGGCATCAATAAAGTAATAACAGTAAATATTTCACAGAATTGTCATAAAGATTAAACTGTATATATTAAGTGCAAAGAATAGTGCTTGGCACATAGCAAATGATATGTGTTCATTATTATGATTGTCTAAAAATACTATTGTATAAGTGGATAAGTATACATGTACGGAATTACATTTCACTCTTTGTTCATTTTTGTATTTAAAATATTTTTCAGGATGTACTACTTATTTGTAACCTAGTAAAATACCCAGCTGAATGAGAGACAGAACGAACATGCTTACATATTTTCTATAGATGTATCTTTTTAAGATTTAAAATAACTTTTCCAAAAAGAGTAATAATCAAGAGAAATTAGAATATGTTATATAGTGGTTGTAGCTTTTGAATTACCTCAGGATTAAAAGTTTTAGGCATTTTGGCATGGTGGCATAAGCAGTAGATTGAAGAATGGCAGACTTGACTTAAAAATGTTACCTCTTGTCCTAACTAGTTGGAATATTTGAAGACAATTCATCTCTCTAAGTAAAAGATATTTTTCTATAACAAAAGATGATGTCAAAAATAGTTTAATGTTAGAACCTTGCTCAGAGTACTTTCGCTTAGTAGTTTGTCAAGTTTTATGACTTTAAAGAGGTTCCAGAAACACTATGAGCCTCAGCTTCCTCATCTGAAAAGTCATGATTTCTATAGGACAAATGTCTATTGTCTTGTACAAATTAGATATTTAATAAATCATACTTTATTTCTCACTTGTCTCTCTGATCTTCAATTTCTTCATAGTAAAATTAGAACTACAAAATGGGTATCTTATTCTAGATGATATGGTAGGTTCTAACCATTCAGAATATCTTGTTTTTTTTTAAAAATAAAGCACAGTTTAGTAAATACACATATTACTAATCAAGAGGTGGTAGAGTAAGATCCATAAGAAAGCTCAAATGAATGGAAATATAAACCTAGTGCATTTTGAGGACTTACAGTAATAGGTTGCTTTAGAGGAAAAGATATCTCAATAGCAGGAAAATGTAGTGCTTTTTAAAATCCTCAAGTGGACATTCACAGGCTTCCCCTATGTTCCTTAGATATGACTTTGGATTCTGCTTTTGATATAATGGCTCTGGGCAAGAAAAATCCATCTCTGATCATTGGAGCACCTGGTACATCTATCTGCCCCAGAGGAGGAGTGATCAGAGCTAAGCATGACTCACAAAGGGCGACAACTGAATGGTAGAGTTAGACTGCTCTTGTAGAGCACTGGATCAAGAGAAAAGGACCTAGAATATATGAGAAATCAGTGAGGCTACTTCTCACTCACAGACAGGCAAAACTGTAGGAGATAATTGGCGGTTCCTGGAAAGATCTATGAAAATACACTTAGAAGTAGTAGGAAAAAAGGCAGGGAAGAAAGCAGACAGGTAGAAGGACAATTTGACAGTCTTTAGCATATGGTGGTGATGGTTTATTAATCTTTGTAAAACTTAATAAATTCTTGGCTCATAGAAGCCATTCTTTATCTGATGGTTGAATTTGGAAAATCTTAGAGGGAAATCTGAGGAAGGTATGTGTAGAGTTAGAGGAAAGCCATGATAATTGCATGTATTGAGCAATAGCTAGAGACTAGGAACTAACTGTGCTGGGTGGTTTGCGATATCAGTTCATTTTTTACCACACACAAACATACACACACACACACACCCTCTGAGGAAGCAGTGTTATCCTCTTTTTAAAGTTGAAGAAATTGAGCCTTGTAGAAGTTATTTACCTATGATTATTCAGAACATCGTTTGAAGTGAGCATTCATGTTCAAATTGTATGGCCTTGGGTTTTTTATTGTTGTTATTTTCTTTTGTTTTTACCAAACTATCCCTTTATACCTTGACAATTCCTTCTCTTCCCCTAAGGTAGTCACTAACTAAATAGGAAAAGTGCTATTTAAAATGCAAGGTGCTAGGCGTTTTCCTAAAAACTAGGAAGAAGCTTGTGATATAAAGGCCCCATCTTGAATAATCTTGATAAAATATAATGAAACTTTAAAATATAAATTTATCTTACCCAAATTCTTCTAATTATGATTTTATTGACTTGATATATAAACAATTTTAGAATTTATGAAATTCTTGCCCCAGCTTTTTATGAAAGCTGCTAATGACAATGAAATTTCAAGCTCTCTTATCACTAATTTATGTATGTTGGAGAGTTTCATCAAGTAATAGTTAAAGAAACCCCAAAATATATAGAAAAGTATGACAATAAATATACATAAGACAGAAAACTGAGAAGAGAAGAATATTGAATATTCCAAACAATGGTAAGGTTTGGGTTGTATTTTAATAATATTTCAATTCTTAAGTATAAACAAGTATAATTATATCTTTCTGTGAAAGGTTTTTAGAAAGTTTATTGCAAGAGCTTCTTGTAAACTTCATCCATTGGTCGAAAAATAACATGATATCATTTAATCATTCAGTAATTGATGTTTTAATTTATTTACACAAATGGTATTTTACTTTTTTTCTGTTATCTCTCTTTCTCTGGCATTTTTCATTATTGTTTTGATCGGATAATTAATGGCATAGGTGTTTATTTAGAAGTGTTTTCTGTTTCAGGGTACTCTGAAAAACCCACTTTTATTGCAGAAAAGTGCCCTTCAACAATTAACTGTTAAGTGCTAGTGCAAATTAAGGCTCCACACAGGTAAATAAATGAATCTGTCACACATATAATTGCCAGGCAAAGTGGTTACACTTTTAGCCATTTCATTGGTTTGCTGATGCAGCTTTCCATTCTAAAATGATAAATCATCATTTGTTAAGCAGGCATTTCCTCTCAAGCTAAAGAATATGTTTCCCATTGTTAATATAGACTGTTTTAGGGTTTTAAGGAAAGAAAAGGAGTGAGGGGAGTCAATGGTGTAAAATGTCTTTTTTTTTTCCCTTTTATGATGCAGGCTCCTGGTGGATGATTTACAGTTTTTCATGAACCGAAATAAATTTAAGGAAAAGAATGTATATGCTCCAGATGACACATAGACACAGCTGAATACTATAACCACAGAAAAAGTAACTCTTGAGGTGGCAGAATTTGAAATCCGTATGAAATGTGCAAAAAGTGTTTTAAGAGCAGCTCACCTTTACATTGCAGCCTGCTGCTTTTTATACTGTGTCTACAGAGAGCTGCTGATTTTAATGTTTGAAAGACCTTTTTTTCTTTTTCTTTTCCTTTTCCTCGTTTTTTTTTTTTTTTTTGTCATTGTTGTTCTGGCAACATGACAGTGACAAAATCGTTTTCATGGACAAAGTAATATAGTTTCTGATAAACCCATGATACAACCTGAAAACAAATGATTTAGCAGTCTGCCTTTCAGTTTGCTCCGATAAATTGAAGAGCCTGAGGCTAGGTGAGCTTTGGTACTTAAATGTCAGCACTTGGTTCAGGAGTTCTATTTACATAATCTGTTTACTAATTGCTGACTCAGTGCATTTTTATAATGTTGAGCTTTGAACAGTCTGATTTTTAAGTCAGCTTTCATTCTAGCTTGTGAGCCTAAAAGAAGGAAAGTGGCCACCAGTTAATGAGGAGACAATGGTGAGTGAGGGTCATTGATTTGGTTATGAGTGAAAATAGCTGTATTGAAGGTATCACCACGTCCCCTCAAATCACTGTCTTCATCATTTTCTGGACTTGCAACAGTTTGGATGTGTGAGGCATTCACATAAATCACTCTAATCACACATTATCTGTGAACTTTGGAGTAGTACTTTGCACCATTTGTAAATTTGCATTGTAGGCAGAAGTTTCGATTGGAGATTTCAGTTTGCAGTTATCCTATTCAGAAAGGGCAATTCTCAGAAAGTCCATGAGTGACTATAACTGAAGAATAATACAGGGAAATGAGGTAGAAAAATCCCCAAATTCATCATGGCTGACTGTATTTAAATTAAAAATGTTTTTGATGTTCACTTAAGGAAAAGCACTTGATAGAGGGAAGTCCTTGACCACTTGGTAAGATAGTCAGGTATTACATAGACAATATGACAACCATGATGAAAAATGTATAGAAATGCATTTCATGGAAACTAACTCAAGGAATTCTTGTGTATGTAAGAGACAGTTGTTCTTTCTCTCCAAAATACACACACACACGCACACACACATTATATAAACATATATACACACACACATATATATATATAAAGTCTTTTATAAAAGAGCTAATTATATCACAATACTTTGGCAAAAGATCTGTGTTTTGCATCTTCAGTCGTATTTTATGTCTTCCTGAAAATATCCTCTTAATTTTATCTATGCTCCTCTACTCTTTGAATGGAAAAAGAGAATGGAAAAAATACAAACTAGCTAACGTATAGAATTTTTATAAAAATGTGAGAAGAAGTAGAAAAAAGTTTTATGATAAAATTTCACATTATGACACTTGATTCTTATGGAATATTATTGAAGGCCATAATAAGTGACCCAGAATTGATCTCAATTAGACATCCATCCATCTGGATAATTTCAGAGGCTTACAGTGCTATAGGAAATGGTCCAATGGTAGACAAACATATAAGCAATAAGCAGAAGAAAGAAGGGGAGATATTTTCTAATGTGGTTGTTAAGCATTAAAGATGCAAGCAAATTCTGTGTGGGTTATTCTAACAAAAGGTTAGATCTAGAAGAGAAGAGAAAATATTTGAAAATAAAACCATAAAGTATTTTATAAATGAGCTAATTACATCATAACAAGTTTGGTAAAAAACTTGTGGTTTGCATCTTCACTCATATTTAATGTCCTTCCTGAAAATGTCCTCTTAATTTTTTATCAGTGTTCCTCTATTCTTCAATTCTATCTAGCTCAAAAACTCATTCTTGCCAGAAAGATTTGCACATTTAAAATCATATTAAGAAAATGATTTCTAATGTTCTCAGTATTTAAACAGCCAGTTTGGCCTATATTGTATTAACTAATATAGCTAAGAAAATAGGGCTAGACAAAAATTGGACAGCCCAAAGAATGAAGGAAGGAATTGATAAGCTTCTTCAACATCAACATTAAAATAAAAATGAATCATCAATTCACTTCTGCAACCATCATGATATGGAACTTAAATGACTCTTAAAAAGATAGAATGAGATGCCTGATTAAATCGTGATGGGGGAGCATGGGGATACTTTTCTGCTTCAGGGACTTTCTCTTGACAAGTGCCATTATACCACCATCACATTCTTTCTTTCAATATACCATGCTCCCAAAAGCATATCACATAGTCTACTTACCCATTTTGTCCTTCCCATTCACACCTTTTCCACTTATGTTCAACACACACACAAACACACACACACACCAGGAGATTTGGACACATTTGAAGTTACATTCACCACAAACGCCAGTTTAAAGTGGAAAAATTCCTTGTTTTAATACCTCCTAAGTAGTCATCTTTATTACATTTTTATGTATAACCTATTCAAAATTCTGGACTGCACAAATATTCAGTGTATGTGTAATCTCTGATTACTGCTGGCTCCGATAACTAATTGTTTCAAATAGGTTTCAGCAAAGTAATTCAATTAGAATTTGAATGAATGCTTATTTGAAGCCAACATTCAGGCTTTATTTCTGAAAATAGTGCCATCCTTAATGATGAAGGGAAATACATAATAAATGAGTATTGTAATAATTCAAAATGAATTTGATATTTTAAGACATTCAAGAGGTAGAGAGTGTTTAGAGATGAAAACAGAGACAGAAGGAAAGAACAGACATTTATAGCAATGTGATGTTAGCCAATGTTTCAGGATGCATTTGGGGAGCTCAGTGTGTTACCCTATTTTATTGGAAAACAATTTTCTTCATAACCAAGGCTCACAGCAGAAGAATTTAATAATTCCTTAGTGACATTCTGCACTCTGACTCAAAAGGGCTTCTTTAAATGCTAATTTGCCTTCCTTACAATGGTTTCCTAGAGCAAATTCCCTGAGTGGAATTCAGGTTGCTTCCTTAAAAGATGATTTCATGATCTTCATTCAGAGAAGTTTAATTTCTAGCAGGAGTCTCAGGTGAGACTCATTTTACGATTTCCTTTTATTTCCTCACTTAGAAGTAGATCACATGATAGGACTTTTCCCAAGTCTTTTTATCAATGATGTGAGAAAGAACTCTAATGCTGCTTAGAATTTAATTACTCTCTAGAATAGATGTAAAGAAAATAATGGCTTTTGCAAAGCTAAATAGCCTTTTTTGTCAGTTTTAGTTCTGGTTTTGTTACTTAAAACTATGCTTGTTGTTGCTTGGCATTCTGTCTTTAGGTATGCAATGCAGTTTGTTTTTCTTACACATCCAAAACTGCTGATGCCCACTGTAGTAATCTTAGTTTCTTCAGGCTCTTGAGTTGAAGGTGATAAAGTCACTAAAATATGGTTCTGCCAAAAATGGACATGGTTGGGATGCCAGTTATATACAAGAGAAACTTCTAATCACATTTTTCTTATTTTTTGATGGAGATGGTAACACAATTTTTAACAAAGAAAAGAAAATCAATGTTTTCACAGAAATAATTTCTCTTGGGACTCCTTGACATAGTTGTGACATGCAAAATGATGGATGCCTATTCTAAAATATTTCTACAACCAGATCTTTTATTTTCAATTAGATACTGTATTTTTTTTTTGTTTGTTTTTGGTAAATCAAAGACTGGGCTACAAATCAGGACCTCTGGGATTTGCTCTTGGCTTTACTGCAATTTTATGCATTTTGGCAATTTATTATGTTCAATTTAACACTTTGGGGTACACTTTGTATTTATCTCTAAATATGCAGGAATTTTACTTCCCAACAATGTTGAGAGCTCAGTGGAAGTAAGTCGGGTCTTGTAACACATTCATATTTCAGGAAGAATTTCCACAGATGTGGCACAGAGAAGATAGTTGGTAATGTTTATTGAAAGAATAAATCAATCAGAGGATGAATGAACAGTTTTATTAAATTGATGTCTTTATATACAAATATCTACCATACTTAATCTCATATGTTATCGTAGCTGCAATTAATGTGATGTCAAATTCTTTGCTACCTCTCTTCTTTTGAAACTTTGTACCATGAGTGATTTATTGGACCAATTGGACACTGAAGTGATGTTCTTGGATTTCTCAAGCTAGGTCATAAGAAGCCTTGAATATCCTACCTGGCTCTCTTAGAGCCCAGCCACCATGCCACAGAAAGCTCCAACCACATGGATAGACCATGTACTGGCTCTCTTTTTGGCCCTAGCTTAGCCCCCAGATAAAAACCAGCATCAATTTCTGGACATGTGTATCAGGATGAGTTCAATCAGGAAAGAGAAACCCTACAATTATTTGAACCTGGAAAGTTTCACAGGATTGAAGTAGTAAGGGATTGACTAGTATGAAACAAAATATAAAGATATTGGAATAGCAGATACAATATAAAATACAATAGCACATATTATATAGTATAATCTAGAACAATCATTACCACTGGTATTGAGATAGAGTGTCAAAAATAGAGCTGGATCTCCGATTCCACACCCCCAACAAGCCCCCACAAGACCTCCTGCCCCCTGAACCTGGGCTGAGATCCAGTCCTTGTTGAATAAAGCATAGCTACTGAATGACAGAAAATGTCTGTAAATTGTCAGAAATCTGATACTAAAGAGTCAGGGAAAGCTGTTCACAGGGAGATGTCTCACCAGAGGTGCTCTACTACAAAGCTGCCCAAGAAGTGTGCTGGGCAGAGCTGCTGCTGCTGGGTGCTGCAGATCAGCATGCACTGCAGGAATCAGGTGCTGGAGAAGCTGCACTAATGTAGAAAACTACTGAGTGAGCAACACTGGAACTAGAAAGCAAAACCCTTTTCTCCTGTAATAGCTCTCCAATGACTTCTATTGACCAAACTCCAATGCCATCTGGCAAACAGAAAAAAACACTTTAAAAACCTAAATGCATTTCAGAAAGCAGGCAAAAAGGGAGAATTTGGAGCTTAGTCAATACATTGATAACTGGTACACTATGTGAATTAGCTATCCTGCACTGGCTGCTCAGTCAAGCTCTCAGTCAGCTCCAGACCTGGCTGCTATCTGGCAGCTACTGCATCAGAAACCAAAAGTGAGAACCACTTGAGTCAACCCTTAGAACAATGAGAGATAATAGTGTATTATCACTTTAATTCACTATGTTCTGTGGTGGTTTTGTTACACAGCAATAGACAACTGGAACATCTGTTATCCGGTGTCATAACTTGTTATATCTTCCTTTTCCTTTCTACCTTAAGGCAACCAGGAGACATTTGGCAATTTTGAAATTCTACTTTTCTAAGTCCCTAGTTATGTTTTAGAGATTTGCTTTTCACAAATGGAAGCAACAGCCTAAAAAAGACAATGCTGTTTATAACAAACAGTTGTACCCCATATTCAACATTGCAATTTGGAGATCTTTTGGATTATATGTTAAGTGTTGAGAGAATGTTTTATAGATAGCATTTCCTATGGAGTGGCCCAATAGTATATCTCAAAAATCACATTATTTGTAATGAGCTGAAAAGGCTTTACTCAGTATACTGTGTCACTTCATATTACAAAAATTAAAGCAGCATCTATTGAGAAAATTATATTTCTATAACATATGCAAGGAATTCTTGCCAAGAGGGTAAAATAAATACAAGTACCTGCTATGCTGTCTATACCTCAATAGAGACATATTAAAAGAGCTCAAATGGGTTTAAATATATGCCCTAAAGGTAGATTCAAGGACATATGATGACTTAATAGTAAGAACCACTGTGATGAATTCATATGCTGGTAAAACTTATTCAAACTCTGGGGTAGAGATTTGATCAGCACTTTACTCCTGGGAGACTATAATACAACAGAATCCTTGGGGTACCTATTTTCCTAGAAGCATTTGGCTTTTCCTGCCACACTGTGCTGAAGCTTCATCATGGCCAGAGAACACAATTATCATTTTCCTCTGGTCACCACAACCACTGAATTTAGTAGCCTATGTTTTCTATGCTTACACTGGTTTTCAAACTGAACCCATAGAGTCTGTGGGATTCCATAGGATGGGATGTTGTGAAGAGATCTTAGTTATTGAATTTTAAATTCAGCTTTTGTTATATGTGTTATGATTGAGACATCCTCATCTTCCTACCATGAAAACGATGTTCTTACCTGCTTCTGCACCCATTTTCTCCTTTTTCCCTCCTGTGTACTAGAGAAAGTGATCGCTCCAGGTGTATGTGAGAGTAGGGGAGAGGTTATTAATAATAACAATTCAGTATGTGGAAACTGAGACTATTAAAGGGAAAATAGAAAGTATGGTCATCCTATTTAATATAATTCCTTCTTACCTACTAAAATACTTCCCCAGATAGCCTCATTCTTTCCTCCAACATCAATCCCTACCCCTCCTCCCTATATCATTCCTATCATCATAAACACATGCTGTAATACATTTCCTGGTTTAAAAAAAAATCCTCCTATGCCTTTTCCACCCTGCCAGGTACAATCTAATCCCATTTCTAGATGTTCTTTAAAATTATACATATATACACACACACACACACACACACACATTATATATTATATATATTATGGAGCATATGTTATGCAAGTGTCCTAAATTCATATGCATATATATCTTTTCCTTTCTACTAATTCTTCTAATAATTTATATATCTAGTATAATTTATATAATATATACTATATAATATATAGATATATAATATGTATAATTATATAAATCATTAGATAAATATATAAATTATATGTCTATATCTTTATACTATATATAATATATAGTATAAATATATACAATGTGTTGTCTATATGTACAATTTTAAAGAAAATCTAGAAATGAGATTAATTATATACTATATAATATACTATACATTACTTTGTGTCGTATATTATACTATACAACATTCTATAGTGTATATTATATATTATAGTATATTTATATATATTTATAAATACAAATATATAAATATATAAATATAAATATATAGTATATAATGTATACATAATATATACTATATACATATAAGTAATATATAGTATGTATAATTTAATACTATATATAGTATGTATAACATATATAATATATAAAATGTATTTATAATATTTTATATATTGTAGATATATACAATGAATAATATATTGTGCATATATAATTTTAAAGAAAATCTAGAAATTGAATTACATAAATTATGTACATATTATATATAATTATATATACTTTATATATAATTACATATAATTACACTACATATTTGTATATATAAATATATACACACATAATTTTAAACACACACACATAAAGTATATATACAACACAGACACACACACACACAATTTCTACTCTGTTTCCCAATTTATCTCAACCTACTTCAAAATTGGTTTCCAAACCATATCTCAACTAAAATCTTTGTTAATCAATTGCCTACTTGTGGACAAATATGATGGATGTTTTTCTGATACTCCCTTACTGGGTTTTCAACAATGACTCACACAGATGACCATTTTCTCCTTGAAACACTTTCCTCTCTCTGCTTCAGGAACAGCATGCTCTTCTTTACTTACCACTTTATTTCTTTGTATTTTCCTTTGCTATATTCTTATCTTCATAACTCTTCATGTTAAAGTTCTTCTAAGCTCAGCCCTGGGCTGACTTTTCTTTACTTACTCTACCTCTGCCTAGTGATCTCATTCATTTCTATGACTTTCAAAGTCTCATTTATATTATGGTGACTCACAGATTTGTATTTCTCACTCAGACTTCTTTTTGGAGCTCTAAATTTACATGTCCAACTTTCCTATTTGAATGTTTCAGATGAATTTCCAAATTTGCGTGTTGAAAACAAAACCCATCCATTCCATTCACACTCTACACAATCTATTCCCAATGTTTCTATGTTTCAAATAAATGGCACCATCACCACCCATTACGAAGGTTAGAAGTTTAAGATTAATTCTCTACCTTTGTCTTTCCCTAGCCCTTCATATTTCATGTATTTATGCCAGCTACAACTTCAAAAAATAAATGTGCAATCTATTCATGTCTTTCTTGGGACCACCTGACCACGTGAGTCCAAGCCTTTATTGCTTAATTCTTTTTCCCTTTTTTACTTTTGCCTGTCCCCAAGTCCACTCTCCATACTTGAACCATATTATGTTCTAACAAATTTGTAGGAGATTGTGTTCATGATGCGCTTAAGACTTGTTTATGGGCCCTCATTGCCCTTAGAATAATACCTAAATGGGTTCCCACCATCTCCAAGGCCCTCCGTGTTCTGTCCCTGTCTCCTCTTACACCCCTCTGTCCATCACATTTTATTCTGCAGCCCCACTGCACTTCTGTCAGTTCCTAGAGTGCTCTACACACTTCCCCAGTGCAAGATACTCAAATGTGTTGCATTTATGGTTCGTTCTACCTGGAATGCTGTTTCTCAGCTCTTTCTTATGTGACAAATTGAAAACAATCTAAGCACCAAAAAGGAAAACTTTGAATAAATTGTAGCCAAGTCATACTATGACTTCATTTTATGAATACTAACCAGTGTTGAGCTGTTACAAGGAAAGATGGAATCTTACATATTTTTATGAAAAAATGTCCAATCATATTAACTTTAAAAGCAAGTTGTTTGCAACTTCCTGACTCTACGATTATTTCAAAATAGGTTAAAATATGTTGCAGAAAATATGTAAAACGTGTAGTTTATATAAAATGTATAAAAATATGTATTAAACATGTATAAAAACAAAAAGCATATGTCTTTATATGTGTTTTTAAAGGCACAATAATAGTAGGAAAAGTTCCATACCAGACTGCCAACAGGAATTACTGCCTCAGTGGCTGTGGGACTGTTGTGTAATTGAAGGAAAGCTTATATTTCTTACACTATATACATTTGTTGTTTTTTTTTAACCACAATATTCTTGTATTTATACATGCACACATAACATATGTAGTTTTACCAAATACATCGATTTTTTTTACAAGACAAAGTAAATGTCCTTTATATCACTCATAGATTTTTTGAGTAAAAATTCTGTCAAATTCTGGGAACTCCCTGAAGCCAGTGGTCTGACATAAACAAGAGTTATTATTATACGACTTACATTTCATTTAATTTTTGTCAGTTGTGAGAGCCATAGCCATGGGTCCTTAAATTCCTTTTCCTTTGTATATATTCTACATGCCTTTCTTACTCTAAAGAATCTGTTATTAACCCATATTAACCTGTGATTTTTACACTATGATATTTGAAGCTGACGAAACAACTTTTAAGTTTATGTGCTGTCTCAGATATCAGCTATAAACTGCATAATTTAAAGACACCTGAACAAGTTTATGTTTTTATAAAGCTCTTGAAAAGAAATTCACTTTAAAAAAAGCATTATGCTTGTATAAATTTATATGCCCCTATATCTGTTAAATGCAATCAGATCAATCTTGTTTGTGTCTCCAGCACAGTGCACAAAACTGAATATTCTGACTTTTAGAAAATTTGCCAAGTCCAAATATTTTTATATATAATTAAAATTAGTTAACTGCTGAGGTTATATTTTTTAAAAGTCTAGTATTTTATCAAGATACTTCCAATTTGGTGCCTGTAATAATTTATTACCAAAGCAACCCAGGAAATAAATGTTCTCATAAAATTAATAATTATGATTTTACATTGATTATAGTGAATAATGATATCTCTTCACTTTTTCTTTTGAGCATAGTTGTTAATTTCCCCACAAATTTCCACTTATTTTGTATTATTTCATATTTACCTATATGAAATGGAATGGTCAGAGCATGGGTAGTGAAATTGAAACCAAAATTACATTCTATAGTTCTATTTGGTGAGTGGTGGATCGGTGAGAGGGAGGAGGAAGGGGAGGGGCAGTCATAGTCTATCTGTTTCAGTTATTTATCTTAAAGCTATTTCTGTATATTTAACTTTATGGTCAAATGATCTATTACATTTTATCTGTACAAAATATTGGAACTTTTTAAATTTTAAAAGTACTAGAGACATTTTTCACAATAGAATATCAAGTTTCTATGAAATAAAAGTTTAAAGTTTCATACATCAAGAAGCAGGAGACATAATTATATCTATCAGAAGATTATCTTTGCTAATCTTTTTTTTTTTTGTCATGGACTGAGCATTTTTCCCTTAAACAGGACTGGAGTACAGTATTTGAACTAGGTATCTTCTTATATGCAGTAAACATCCAGGTAATAGCATCAGTCTAAATAAGATAGATTATGGGGCAGTAATAAAGTATCATGAAATCTCAGTAACACTACGTTTCACTTCTTACTCATACTTCATGTCCACTGCAGCACAGCAGAGGGACCCCACACATCATAGCGCCTCTGGGATCCAGAGAAATAGAACATCCACCATCTCGAACATTGTCAGATGAATAGGAATCTCTGGAGAGTACCATCCTAAAAATTACATGCAGTAACGTAGAAATAAAACAACCATTATATTCACAACTCATTGGCCAGAAGTAGTCACATGAGGGGTGATTTGCTTACCCTTAATCACATGGGGACAAGTAAATACAATCCCAACGTGAAATGCTGTGGTGAAGAGCCAGAAATACGCAGTGGAGCACATAATGACTGTCTTGGTTTTCATGACCAAGAACTCTAAGGAGCAGAAAAATGTTATGTTTCTTTTTCATATATGTCTCTTTCCTTCTGTACCCTGAAACAGCAGACACTGATAGCTGGTGGGAGAAGAGGCATGGGAGTAAAGGACTCTCTGCAGCTTGCCTTAGGGTTTATTTAGTCATGCCAGCATTGAAGCATCCAGATAATACACCAGAATGAGTATGATACATGAACAGTTTCCTTTAGTCTCTTATTATTGGTTACCAAGAGCTTCATGTCCCTTCATCGCCTTTTTCCCCATTTCTAGTCACAGCACAGCCTTTCGATTGTGCAGTGGTATTAGATATTACAGAATGTTAAGGAAAATGACAGTATTACAATATTCAAGGGAATGGTTTTACATTTATCTATTAAATATGACTTTTATCAGCCTAGTCCAAGTGAAAAGTACCCATTAAACAGTGTTATAATAGTAAACGTTTAACAAATAGATTTCCAAATAAACCCAGATTTGTAAGCGTTGGTGTAAGTACTCTCACCATGACCAATTTTATTCTACTGATGTGCTATCAGTAAATACAGAATTGGGAAAAGTTGTGTGCAATGGGCTTTTTGGCCAGCTAATAGGAGTCGGCTCCGGCATGACACTGAGAGAAATAACTTTCATCATCTTTCTTAGTACATAGCTCAGTTTCCAAAATTACTCTCCGTTTTTCATCTCTATCTTCACACCCACAAACACATGCATACACATAAACACACACCTCACTAGGGCAAAATCCAATTCTTAAACACAACATGGAGACTTTCAATAAGAAACAGAAACCTTATCTTAATTGTTTCATTATGTTTAAAGCTATCTCTTCAACAATTTACATTAGTATTTTACATCATTATAGCAAGAACAGTTGCTTTCCCATGATCACTCTCAACTTACCTCGCCACTTCAGATCTCTTCAGAAAAAGAAAAATATTTGACTCCAAACCATATGTGTCTTTATGGCTGCTCTTTTTGCTACATACATATCCAGCTAAAGCTTTGATGGCAGTTTTTGTAAATATATGTGTAAAGTAGGTGTTGAGATGGCAATGGGTGTGCTTAATATTTCCATTTGCATCATGTTGTCCCCTGTGCAGCTCATGGACCACAGCAATGATTCCCTACCTGGTATTCTGACCCTGTGGTCTGACCCACCTTGGTAAACCACTACTCCAGCAGCTACTCCAGATTCCTTGCTCTTTCCCAGACAACCACAGTCACTCAGATCCTTGTACTTTGCTCATGGAATTATCCCAGTTCTAACATACCCACTTTCATCTGCTTTTCCAACACTTAACAAAACAGAGCGTTATGTACAGTGTTGTCATTGTTACGACACCTCACTTCTATGATTGTACCTAACTCCCTTTGCAACTGCTTTACATCACCCATCTTGAATTTTGCCAAAACTTGCTTTATGTCATATTTATCAATGTGTTCTATTTGTTTTCTATGCAATGACTTTATGAAAATCTTGCCTCTCCAAAAATTGATGCACTCTTGATATCAAGCACTGTAATTCTCTTCTATCCCAATAACATTTAGCAAGGAGTTAGGTTGATATCCAATCCTTAAAAAAAAAAAAAAGTGCATACCAAAAGCATTACTTACTGTATTTCTTATGTCTTAAAAAATGATAAACTTGAATTCAGGGTTGCTAACCATTAGCATAGCAAAATATACTTGAGTACAAGTTAGAATTTAATAACTGTTAAGTATTGAATAAATTATAGAAATAAAATTAACTTAAAAATTGATAACTTTAGAAATTTAGTAGATGGATTATTCAATACTCTTACTTCATAAGCTTTTTTTTAACCTTCATGCCAAGGCAGCTTGTTGCCTGACTGGATAGAGGACCACTCTGAAACTAATTTTGTCTTTGTGTCAGTAACCTTTTTTCTACTTACCTGCAATTATTTCTCTGCCTCTTTGAAAAGCAAAGCATTTAATTATATGGGGAAGCAAGTTTAGCATTCCTAATGGAGAATCTCATGAAGTAAAAATGTGGGTTCTACTATTCTAGTGCAAGTTAAAATTGCTTGATCTAAATTTTAATCAACAAACATTTATGGGATGTCTTCAGGAAAGAGGGGGAATGGGAAACAAGGTTCAAAAGAGATGTCATATGTGACTTTCATTTTTAGAAACTTACTCTTTATCAAACATGCAAAACCACTTATGAGAACAAGTACACAAGAGCTAAAAAGTTATAAAGGTAAGTGATATGTGGCACATCAAGAAAGCTTACATGAAGAGGCAGCTTTGAACCTGGTTCTGAAGGAGGTATAATAGATTTAAAAAGAAGTATGTCAAAATTTGAAAATAAACATGGCAGAGGAAGAAACATAAAACTATTTTTAGAGATAAAAGAAAAAATAATTGACTATTAGCTATTTATAAGATATTTAATGGTGAGATTAAATATTGAGTATTAGTTATAATACAATTTTAAAAATTCAGACATATTCACTGAAGCATAGAAATCAGGTTGAAGAGTAAAAGACATGTGTATGGCTAGATCTGGGAATCCAGTACAGGTAAAATTTTCAACTTCTTATCTGAGAAGATTAAATCAATAACAGAATCAATATGGGATTTTTAAGAGAAAGACATGACATAAAAATAACATCTAAATATTATACTGTTTATCATCTTATGTAGGATAATTTTACTAAAGATTGAATTGGGAAGCTCCATATAAGACTTGTCCATATATTAAACTTCTACTTGATATACATATCAAATATATATATTTATCATTTATCATATATATACATATATATATATATATCCATATATATATATATATATATCCCCCTCTTGTTGACACACTTACTCAACACTTACATAATGCCAAGCAAAAACAAAAAAATTTCTTTTTTGAACTGGCATCTACGTTTTCTTTGTCTTCCTACCTTCACTTTCAGAGAATGCAGAGCTAAATTTAGTGTTTAATCATAGTAATTATTTAAGTCAGAATTTCTGTTGTGACTATTTCTGCATTATATATATATATATAGTTTTTCTTACTGACATAGGAACTATCGCAAATACATAGTTATTTACATTTTATGTATGATCTTTAAAGAAGATAACATTATAAAGAGTGAATCTTCACTCACCTCCCCCACAAATACATACTTTTTGGGAGAAAACAGAGACATTTTGCAAGTCATTCGGTCTTTCAATGCCCTCATCAGCTCCATCCCAGGCACTCAAATTAATTTTAAAAAGTTAATTGTCAGGTTCATTTTGAATAATTACAAGATTTAAAGGCAAAGAGAATATTCTTTTGTTTACCATATCTCTCTTTAAATTGTTCTACCTTAAACATAAAATTCATGTAATAGGAAGGAAAACATACTTAAAGTTATCTGTTAAAATGATAGTCCATATATTCCAGATAATCTGACACAATAGCATCATTTAAAAAATCTAGATAAAATTTGGCTTAATTTTTATTCCTTCCCTTTAGAGGCTGGCCCAACATCATTTGGCAGGCCTCTCCTCAAATTCTTGGGGAAATACACTGAAAGCATATGTAGCTGAAGAAAGTGAGCAGGTCTTCCAATCTTATGTTATTTGTCAACTTCTTTATATTCTCTCACTTGGTTCATACTTGCATGTTCCATTTGAGAACAGGTATCTCTCAGACAGTACTAGCTACCTCTGTGCTAAACTCAAGGGAGCCCTACAGCTCCAGATCCCCAGAAATTAGTTTAGAGTCTCCACACACTCATTTCTATGCCTGCAGTTCTTTTCACTAATTCATAATTGGAGCATACCTCAATCTGTGTCATTCTAGAAAAGCTGCCCCTGACTTTCAGTGTCCTGGGATCCAGTCATACTCTCTCAAACCAAACAACCTGCACTATCTTCAACTCTTCTCTTCCAGGAAGCCAGATTAATATTTTGGTAGGTTTAACCTTTCAAAGCGAAGTTTTCAGCATTGGTGGCATAGGAATGTGGGGAGAAGTACTACCTCACCAGCAACTAGAATGCATATTCCATTAGACAGTTTTTATTTTCTCCATTTTTTTTGTTCACTCTGTGTCTGCAGTATCAAGGACAGTGACTTCACATATAAGCTACTCAGTAAATATCTGAAGGAAGGGAGGAATAGAAAGAAGGCCAAAACTCAGACACACAAAGTCATGGTAGTCTGAAGCATTCATAGCAATGTACACATTTAATATCTCAATAGATGATCTGATTACAATCAAATTTGAAATTGAAAAGATCTTTCAATATTAATAGTATAGTGGTTCTTAAGCATAAGAGAAGTGCTCAAGCAGGGCACACTTGGAAATGAGTATTGTCAGTTTTGCTCAAGCACAATGACTGGAAGATACTACTAGCATTTAATGCCCCAGAAGCTAAGCGTGCTAAATATGTTGCAATGTGTAACAAAGTCCTGTACAACGAAGACTTCTTGCACAAATCCAATAACACTCCAGTTGAAAAATGCTTAGGTATTCCTAACCCATCCTTATACTTAAGTTCTCTATATTGAAGTACCATAGAGTGGCCTTCTAGGTTGTAGACCTAGGCCTAAGCACTCCTTCTGATGGAGGGCATGCTAATTCCAAGCTTGTTCCTTCCTTTGAGAGCTCTGATGATCAGAGTGAGGTACAACTGCAGAGTGGAAAGCACAGAGTCAGATGCACATGAATTTAATAAACTCCAGCATTTTTCTTTCCCACCTGTATTAACTGCAAATCTTTGTCTACATGGCTTCCTAATTGTGCATTCTACATGACATCTCATCATCATGCGAAGATAGCTTGTATATTCCTATGAAAATCATCTTTATTCCCAACTGAGCAATCATTATTTTTCATAATTGTATTTGGCTCCTATCATTCTACTTTGCCTCTTCCTAAGACTTACCGATTTATGTAAATGCTACTTAAAGCATAGTGCCCTGAATTAAACCAAATATTCCAGGTGAATCTGAAATTACGTAGAAAAGAGTAAAATTCTCACTTGGATCATTCTAGTTATCTGACTACCTTTAATGTTTCTTTTAATTATTTTATCCATTTTTATATTCCTCCCACCTTATTCTTTATTTATGATGTGCTTAATATAGACAAGGATCCTTGAGTTGCTCTTTTTCCCACATGTCCTACTACTAAGCCACACTTCTACAGTCTTATGTTTGTAGAGTTCAATTTTTGGACCTAATTTTATTCTTTTTAATTTTTATTTAACAAATAAAATGTGTATATTTGTTGTTTTGAAATATGTATACATTGTGGACTGGCCTCAATTTTATTCTTTTTATTCTCGTTTGATTGAAATCCTTTAATTAGTTCAGTCTGAAAAAAATGTTTCCTTCAACTAATTTTCTAACCATCTCAGAATTATCTGTAAATGTTATGTATATACAAATCATAATTTGCTTCAAAGAAAACCCAAATAATTTTTATTACAGCAATGCCCATTGAGAGCCATATGACTGACAAGCCATAGGACACTATTTCAAATGGCATACAAATACTATCTCACCGAGGTACTTATCTAATGATTTTTTCCCTCAAACAGCCTCTATCACTCCATCTTGGCTGAAAATATATTACATATTTTATCAAGTATCTAGCTGAGTTCCAAATATACCTTCCCCCACCATATTGTTCTAGGCCTAACAATTTATGTGTTTTAAAACAAGAGAGGGGAGTTTGACATGCATTTGACCCCTGCTATATCCTGGTAATTACTGATTCTTCTCTCTTTGCTGTTCACAAACCATGTTTTTATTAGTGTTTGAGAATCTTGCCTACGATCAAAGTCCAGTTCACTAGGCTACAGGTTGTAAAAAAAAAAAAAAACAAAAAAAAAACTTTTCACCACTTTTTAAAAATTAAAGGGTATTTGTTTATCTCCAATCTCTTTTTAGGCTTCTCTTATTATCCTAGATTTTCCATTATTATAAAAAGTAGTTCAGTAATCTTGGCTGAAATTCAGTTGGTTTCCTAAAAATGTAAATAGTCTGGACCTAGGAGAACAAGCCTATTTCAAGAAATACTGCCCTCTGGAGATTTATTCTCTGGTTTTGGACTTGAGTTCTTTAGTACTAATATAGTTCTGACCTTTATACTCTGAAGAGATCTCTTTTTTAACTGAAAATGCAGCAGCTAAACTGACAACAAGCAGTCTTGCTTTCTCTGGGTCATCTAGTGTAACACAGTGACTAAAAGGCTTTGAAATCACAACACTAGGTTTCCATCAAACTATACCATACCCCACCATTTGCTAGCAGTGTAATCTTGGGCAATTGAGTTACCTTCACTGAATTACATTTTTCTCATCTGCAAAGTACAGATAATCGTCCTATCACATATGGTTACGGCTAAGTATTCACTATTATGGACGTCAAGTTCATAACAGTGGCTGTCACTTAGACATCATTGCTCTTTTCATCAGTGTTAAATGAAACATCCATTCTAATTCTTGATTAACTCCTTGCTTTGCTCACACAATGAAATATTAAAATTTTGAGTGCATTTGACTACATTTTAATCAAAAGAAGATGACATGTTTTGTATACTTCTCTGTATTAATGGTAGAGAAAATATTAGCTCCTAGGACATAATTAGGAATATTTGATGGGAATTCCAAAGAATAGAAAAAGACAGCTGAATTGACATCTTGTGGAAACAAAGATGAACTTTGCCTGCTTCTCAATTTTGGCTGCATATTCTTGCTCCTTCATTTGTGCAAGAACAAGATGCTTTGTGCATTGATGATTTGAGTAATAAAAAAACTGTGAATGGTTATAAATTTTGTGGAGAAAAAAATGACTTCAGGAGCCAATATGTTAATTTTTAAATCTTGGCACAGAGCTTTATTGTGAAGACTGAAATAAACTGAATATTTCCACCTGGAGAGTAATAAGTCAAAATATTTCTAATTCTGCCCTGACCAATATCTTTTCTCTCATTTCAAACAGAAAAGTAAAATTTTCTGAAAAAAAAAAAAAAATTGAATAAAATATTTAGGGTCTCTAGAAGTAGAAGAGTGGGACAACAGGCCAAGATGCAGGAACAGAGGATTCCTTGAAATCTCTTTTGTGATGCAATCAAAGAACACTGTTGACTTTGAAAAAGTGATGAAGATTTCAGATCAAATAAGAAGGACTGGGTCGTACTACCTGTGTTGAAAAAGTTCTTTGTGAATGATCCAAAAGAAGTTTAAAGTCTTAATTTTTTTCATTTGAAAACTGAAACAACACCCCTGAGTTTCTCTGTCATCTTTTCTCAGTGGCCATACTGTAAAGGACTGTATTAAAAATGAAGTCCTTGTTGTCCTGCTCTAAGCCTTGTGGCATGGAGTTTCCTTAAAGTTGAATTCTAAAAGATCTGTTAATCATATCTGCATCTATCTACCTACCTATTTCAATCTAATTTTTCTATTAGTAAAAATATAAAGATATATACACTTAAATCCCCAGATAATTTTTATCAGTACCTCTTTTTTTCTTTTTTGGCCAGGATTCTTACACTACGATAAAAATGATATAAAATCACTATTAGGATAAATGAGCTATAGATTCTGATTATTTTTATTTAAGAAACAGACATAATTGTGGTTTTTCAGTCAGTATCTTTTGAACAATGGAGGTTTAATGGGAGAATAAATAATCTACTTGAACCAAGAAAATGGCCCCTGAATGTTAATATTGTGCTTTTTGTCTTGGCTTTTGTGTGATGAGCCATTTGTAATTTTTAGAAAGCTACTTGGGAGGACAAATGTAATAATGTCTTGAACCCCTAGGCAGAAAAGCACTATGTAATTACCTCTTTAAAATACTATTACCATAGTTTTGTCCTAAAATTTTTGTTACTTACAGGGAAATCTTTTAGTAGGTGAATCCCCCTGGTTACACTGCTTCTTCCCATTCTGTCCAGAAGTGTTTTAAATGAGCTGAAAATGGTCTCTCAGTAAAGCAGAGTGTCTCCCGTTAGGAAGCAGCTGGATTAGGAGCACTTGACCTTTCTGAGTTGGGTATGCAGAAATTGCCAATAAAGATTTTACAGGAGAAGAAAGTGAGCTGACTGAAAATTCTGTCTCTTAACGCTTTAGATACTTTTGTTTGCTTTATTTGCTCCAATTAACAAGGTTAAACTCTGGAATCTCTAACAAAGACAATGCCCTTTTGAAATTGGTGTATTTAGGAATAGGAGTTAGATGATTGTTGTGGTTTGTAGATCAGATTGCTTCTTTCTGAAATTATTCATTTCAATAAGTATTAACTGAATATACTTATTACTGACAACATGATGGCAAACGAAACCTGAAGGTTATGGTCTAGCAGCAAGACAGATTCTAATCAGAGGTAGTATTGTAATCATTTCAACTACCATGAAGGAGAAGTACAGCATTATGAGAACATACAGCAGGTGTCCTGATCTCATAGGAGAGGTGGCAGTGGTTAGGGAAGATTTTCCTTAAGAATATACATCTGAGTAAGTGAATATTATCTTATTATCTCATCATTTTTAGCATAAGGCATTTTGCATCTAATCATGTTTTTCTTTGTTCCCCAAATACCTCCTGAGATAGGTTTAATAACAAGTGCTTAATTATAACACAAGAACAAGAGAAATTATGTTACATTGGAATTTTTCAATCCCCTCTCTAGATTGATGAGACATTAAATATGTTTTGGTTTGGCATTACAAAATATTAATATAATTGGCTCAATGGTGAGCAATTAAATTTTACTCCTTAAGAATGCTATTGGAATTAGTTAGACTGAGTCCTGCCATGTGCTTTTTGTTCTCATGTTGTGAATACTAGAAACACCAGCTTTGATATTATTTTCATCTACTGGTTAAAGATAAGAAAGACAGTAAGACAGTGTTTTATAAACAATTCTATGGAATTTTTCCCACATAAAAATAAAACCGAAGTGGTCTCAGTATTCTTATTAGCAGTTTCAGAATGTAGCCAAAAGCTCTATTTATAGAGACACAGGTCCTTCAATGCCTGCAAATGCCTCTAGAGTAGACTGTGTTTCACTTGTTCTTGTGGGAAAAGTTTCCATTGCCATTGGACTGGATTATGTCTGCTCTGAAAATAGTGATGTTCATTTCCGTTTCTGTCATTCAGATATCTTTCATGAGTTTTCTTTTCCATTTTTAAAACACAAGGCACATGAAAGATGCTATATAAAATCAAATTCATTTTTATAATCTCTGATGGCATCTTCATCCTGTAACTGCTATTCTGGGATTTTGTAGCCATAACACAAAGAACAGCAATCAACAGCAGAGTGCAAGATGAGATTAGAATTGCTGTGTCTGATCACCCAATCAGACACTGCAGCTTCAGTTGAACACATGCTTTGCCTATAACTGTCCCTTTGCAGAAAGTACGAATAACCTTTTAATGCCCATCTATAATCAGTGTAACTTAATTTTGCTTTTTTCACTCCAGAGTTCAATCAGAATCCCAAAAAAGGTCAGCATTTTTTGGTTGAAATGAGACCACTCTGCACCAATTTAGGAATGTTAGAATCCTTAAAGTTTCTGTGGAGGAAAATTTCAAAAATGGTAAAACCAATTCTGTTAAGACCGTTTCACATTCTTATTAGCTTTATAAAGAAAGTCCATATTTACAACTAAAAATGATAATGAATAAATATAACTAGTCATGATTAATTTTTTTATCAAAGGTTCTTAAACTCTGACATCATTATTATTATTATTATGGCAAAGACTTGTGGTCTAAAGTTACCCAAATTTTTAACCTGCCTGTAAATTCTATGTACTTTTCCCAATGCAGAAACCAGGATTAAGTGATTTGCACAAGGTCACAAAGCAATGTAGCAGCATGTTGAAGACTGTATTCAGCACTCCTCATTCGTACAGTTTGATCAGCATAATCAGCTCTACTACCTCCCTGAATTAGATAAGGTTATCTCCTACTGTAAAAATGCTATAGTCAGAGACCACTTTGATTCCCTTCCAAGGTCAAAAATAATCCCATTAGGATAGGTTAGAAATATTAAGATAATCCTTTTGATCTCAATTTGTAGTGTTATATAGTGTAATTCTTTCTCCAACTCATCCATTACTTTATTCAATGAATATTTATTAAGATATATATCAAATACTGCACTTGGCTCTAGTTAGGTTTCTAGATCTATACTTTAAAAATTATTAGAAAGTTAAATCACTTATATATGAAGTTTTTAATTGAACATATTACAAAAAGGAAAAATCACATTTTTGCCTTACAGTCTTCAAATCAGTTTTTGGGTTTTTTTGGTTCTGTTTTGTTTGTTTTTGTTTATCTTTTTGTTGGCTTAAGAATTGAGGGATTTTAGGATTCCCTCTCCTACTTTATTGTCTTTGTCTATGTAATGGCTCTTTCAGTTCCTAAAACTTCTTATCCTACAGCTGAGGGCTATCATCAGACACTACAAATTGACTATGACACTGTGCATTTGCTCTGGATAAAATGGTATTATGACTTGTGACACCAAAGCAGGTGGAAAAGGGAATAAGAAGGCAAGTCTGGAAATGCTAGTAAACCATTCTTCTGTTTTTGTTTGGTTGTTTGTTTTTTGAGATGGAGTTTCACTCTCGTTTCTCAGGCTGGAGTGCAATGGTGTGATCTCGGCTCACTGCAACCTCTGCCTCCTGGGTTCAAGAAACTCTCCTCCCTCAGCCTCCCGACTAGCTGCGATTATAGGCATCTGCCACCATTCCTGGCTAATTTTTGTATTTTAGTAGAGATGAGGTTTCAACCCATGTTGGCCAGGCTGGTCTTGAACTCCTGATCTCAGGGGGTCCACCCACCTCAGCATCCCAAAGTGCTGGCATTACAGGCGTGAGCCACCACACCCCGCCTGGTAAACCATTCTTAACTTTTAAAACTTGACAAAATAATTCAACCTTTTCTTTCCCAGACTCCTCCCTGCCCCATAAAAAACTGGTAACAACCCAATTATGACACAACCCGATTTTGTGTTTTGAAGAGATTAGACAATTTTAACGTCAGTGGGGAGTTCATTGTTGACTTTTTCCAATAGCCCTCTAACAGCCCAGGAGGTGGAGGCTTCAGTGAGCTGTCATCACACCAGCTGGGCGACAGAGCGAGACCTGTCTCAAAAAAGAAAAAAGAAAAAAAAGGTCCTCAGAGTTAATCACTCACACTCTGTGCTTTTGTCTTTGTTAGTGAGTTTGTTACTGTATGCATGGTCCTATTGCTGCATTTATAAAGGAGTCATAAAAATTTACTGTGAGATGTATGTGATGTTTATGTGTATTTCTTTGCTAGACTACTTTGAGTTTTGAAAACAATAATTTTATTCATGTCTGTATTTCTAAGCCCTAGTACAATGCCTGCCACGTGATAATAACCAATAAATAATTGTGAACGGAATAAAATGAGTTAAATTGATATGAACTCTAACATTTTCCTCTGAGGTAAATAAACTTGCAAGATAAACAGTAACTTGCTAAGCAAGTTGTAGCAGTATGTCACTGGATGCCAGTACAGAAGACTTAGAAACTAATACTACCTATACTGTACTTTCAATCCTCATACTACTAGTACTTCCTGTGACCAGCTTCTCTTCATCCAACAGATCCTTGGGAAGAATTGTATAATGCCTAGCTGACTTAGTTGTGAGATAACTTGAAAGCTGAAAGACTGCTGTTACTACAACTGAGAAAATGTACAGATCTTTGGGGATCCTGTCACAAAGATTAGAATCTTTCCCTCAGGTCGGGAGTTGGAGACCAGCCTGGCCAACGTGGCGAAACTCCATCTCCACTGAAACTATAAAAATTAGCTGGGCATAAATGTCTTCTTTTGAGAAGTGTCTGTTCATATCCTTTGCCCACTTTTTGATGGGGTTGTTTGTTTTTTTCTTGTAAATTTGTTTGAGTTCATTGTAGATTCTGGATATTAGCCCTTTGTCAGATGAGTAGGTTGTGAAAATTTTCTCCCATTTTGCAGGTTGCCTGTTAACTCTGATGGTAGTTTCTTTTGCTGTGCCGAAGCTCTTTAGTTTAATTAGATCTCATTTGTCGATTTTGGCTTTTGCTGCCATTGCTTTTGGTGTTTTAGACATGAAGTCCTTGCCCATGCCTATAAAAACCAGGGTTTTTATGGTTTTAGGTCTAACATGTAAGTCTTTAATCCATCTTGAACTAATTTTTGTATAAGGTGTAAGGAAGGGATCCAGTTTCAGCTTTCTACATATGGCTAGCCAGTTTTCCCAGCACTGTTTATTAAATAGGGATTCCTTTCCCCATTGCTTGTTTTTGTCAGGTTTGTCAAAGATCAGATGGTTGTAGATATGTGGCATTATTTCTGAGGGCTCTGTTCTGTTCCATTGATCTATATCTCTGTTTTGGTACCAGTACCATGCTGTTTTGGTTACTGTAGCCTTGTAGTATAGTTTGAAGTCAGGTAGTGTGATGCCTCCAGCTTTGTTCTTTTGGCTGAGGATTGACTTGGCGATGCGGGCTCTTTTTTGGTTCCATAAGAACTTTAAAGTAGTTTTTTCCAATTCTGTGAAGAAAGTCATTGGTAGCTTGATGGGGATGGCATTGAATCTATAAATTACCTTGGGCAGTATGGCCATTTTCATGATATTGATTCTTGCAACCCATGAGCATGGAATGTTCTTCCATTTGTTTGTATCCTCTTTTATTTCATTGAGCAGTGGTTTGTAGTTCTCCTTGAAGAGGTCCTTCACATCCCTTGTAAGTTGGATTCCTAGGTATTTTATTCTCTTTGAAGCAATTGTGAATGGGAGTTCACTCATGATTTGGCTCTCTGTTTGTCTGTTATTGGTGTATAAGAATGCTTGTGATTTTTGTACATTGATTTTGTATCCTGAGACTTTGCTGAAGTTGCTTATCAGCTTAAGGAGATTTTGGGCTGAGACAATGGGGTTCTCTAGATACACAATCATGTCATCTGCAAACAGGGACAATTTGACTTCCTCTTTTCCTAATTGAATACCCTTTATTTCCTTCTCCTGCCTAATTGCCCTGTCCAGAACTTCCAACACTATGTTGAATAGGAGTGGTGAGAGAGGGCATCCCTGTCTTGTGCCAGTTTTCAAAGGGAATACTTCCAGTTTTTGCCCATGCAGTATGATATTGGCTGTGGGTTTGTCATAGATAGCTCTTATTATTTTGAGATACGTCCCATCAATACCTAATTTATTGAGAGTTTTTAGCATGAAGCGTTGTTGAATTTTGTCAAAGGCCTTTTCTGCATCTATTGAGATAATCATGTGGTTTTTGTCTTTGGTTCTGTTTATATGCTGGATTACATTTATTGATTTGTGTATGTTGAACCAGCCTTGCATCCCAGGGATGAAGCCCACTTGATCATGGTGGATAAGCTTTTTGATGTGCTGCTGGATTCGGTTTGCCAGTATTTTATTGAGGATTTTTGCATCAATGTTCATCAAGGATATTGGTCTAAAATTCTCTTTTTTTGTTGTGTCTCTGCCAGGCTTTGGTATCAGGATGATGCTGGCCTCATAAAATGAGTTAGGGAGGATTCCCTCTTTTTCTGTTGATTGGAATAGTTTCAGAAGGAATGGTACCAGTTCCTCCTTTTACCTCTGGTAGAATTCGGCTGTGAATCCATCTGGTCCTGGACTTTTTTTGATTGGTAAGCTATTGATTATTGCCACAATTTCAGAGAGTGTTATTGGTCTATTCAGAGATTCAACTTCTTCCAGGTTTAGTCGTGGGAGGGTGTATGTGTCAAGGAGTTTATCCATTTCTTCTAGATTTTCTAGTTTATTTGCATAGAGGTGTTTGTAGTATTCTCTGATGGTAGTTTGTATTTCTGTGGGATCGGTGGTGATATCCCCTTTATCATTTTTTTATTGCATCTATTTGGTTCTTCTCTCTTTTCTTCTTTATTAGTCTTGCTAGTGGTCTGTCGATTTTGTTGATCTTTTCAAAAAACCAGCTCCTGGATTCATTACTTTTTTGAAGGGTTTTTTGTCTCTATATTTCCTTCAGTTCTGCTCTGATTTTACTTATTTCTTGCCTTCTGCTAGCTTTTGAATGTGTTTGTTCTTGCTTTTCTAGTTCTTTTAATTATGATGTTAGGGTGTCAGTTTTGGATCTTTCCTGCTTGTGGGCATTTAGTGCTATAAATTTCCCTCTACACACTGCTTTGAATGTGTCCCAGAGATTCTGGTATGTTGTGTCTTTGTTCTCGTTGGTTTCAAAGAACATCTTTATTTCTGCCTTCATTTCGTTATGTATCCAGTAGTCATTCAGGAGCAGGTTGTTCAGTTTCCATGTAGTTGAGCGGTTTTGAGTGAGTTTCTTAATCCTGAGTTCTAGTTTGATTGCACTGTGGTCCAAGAGACAGTTTGTTGTAATTTCTGTTATTTTACATTTGCTGAGGAGAGCATTACTTCCAACTATGTGGTCAATTTTGGAATAGGTGTAGTGTGGTGCTGAAAAGAATGTATATTCCGTTGATTTGGGGTGGAGAGTTCTGTAGATGTCTATTCGGCTGAAAAAAATGTATATTCTGTTGATTTGGCATGGAGAGTTCTGTAGAAGACATTTATGCAGCCAAAAAACACATGAAAAAATGCTCATCATCACTGGCCATCAGAGAAATGCGAATCAAAACCACAATGAGATAGCATCTCACACCAGTTAGAATGGTGATCATTAAGAAGTCAGGAAACAACAGGTGCTGGAGAGAATGTGGAGAAATAGGAACACTTTTACACTGTTGGTGGGGTGGTAAACTAGTTCAACCATTGTGAAAGTCAGTGTGGTGATTCCTCAGGGATCTAGAACTAGAAATACCATTTGATCCAGCCGTCCCATTACTGGGTATATACCCAAAGGATTATAAATCATGCTGCTATAAAGACACATGAACACGTATGTTTATTGCAGCACTATTCACAATAGCAAAGACTTGGAACCAACCCAAATGTCCAACAGCGATATACTGGATTAAGAAAATGTGGCACATATACACCATGGAATACTATGCAGCCATAAAAATGATGAGTTCATGTCCTTTGTAGGGACGGGGTTGAAGCTGGAAACCATCATTCTCAGCAACCTATTGCAAGGACAAAAAACCAAACACCGCATGTTCTCACTCATAGGTGGGAATTGAACAATGAGAACACATGGACGCAGGAAGGGGAACATCACACTCCGGGGACTGTTGTGGGGTGGAAGGAGGTGGGAGGGATAGCATTAGGAGATATACCTAATGCTAAATGACGAGTTAATGGGTGCAGCACACCAACATGGCACATGTATACATATGTAACAAACCTGCACGTTGTGCACATGTACCCTAAAACTTGAAGTATAATAATAATAAAATAAAATAAAATTAGCTGGGCATGGTGGTGGGCGCCTGTAGTCTCAGCTACTCGAGGGGCTGAAACAGGAGAATCACTTTAACCCAGGTAGTGGAGATGGCAGTGAGCAGAGATTGCACCACTGCACTCCAGCCTGGATGACAGAGTGAGATTCCGTCTCATAAAAAAAAGAAAAACAAACAAACAAAAAAGATTAGAATATTTAAGGACTGCTAAATTAAGTCTTATTTTCTGCTTCATTTTTGCCACAGATCTGGACTCTGTTCAGATTATAAGAAGGCTTTCAAGTAATGAAATTCCTAATATCTTAAAAGCTTATGAATCAGCCTTGTCTTTTACTGTCATTGTGGCATTTGTTGTACTTTTAGCACTCTGATTTTTGGAATTTTCATTGTTCTCCTATGACTAAGCCCCTGTTTTCTTCCCTATATCCCTGTCAATGGAGTTTCAGTCTATATTCATGTGCCCAATTCCCTGATTTGATTCCATATTAACTGCCTCAGCTCCTCTAGTTTCAGGGTCTTTCTTATGCTCTGAAAAAAATTGGGTGTCCTTATTGGAATCTCATTTTTCACTGATGCCAGCTCTTCTGCTTTGACCTAAAACTCACAATCTTGCACTCTGCTCATTTAACACTGTTCTACCATTATCTGCTGCTCATCACACACACACACACACACACACACACACAACCTCCTTTCTTTATGACTTGCCATCTTGATACCCTCCTAATACCTGATCCTTCAGACAGGTTCCTTCAGCTGTCTTCTTTCTGGATCCCAGCCATTCTTGGAAAGAGAGTTTAGTCCTGTTACTGACTATACTTAATTAGCATAGCATGGTCCAGAATAAGACAGCAGGGATGGGGGCTGCCCTGAGGAGTTTCTGGATACACGGTCTCACCAGATTTGTCTTGCACACAGCCTGTAGGTAAATATATGAACACTGAAGTGTAAAACTTTTGATAGGAACTACTCAAGTGTTCTTTTTCTTTGGAGTTATATGAATAATGAGAAAGCATAGTGTTTTGGAATTTAAAAATGCTGGATTCAGAGTTGAACAGTCTGCTTCTTCAATCTCTGGAAATTATTTATCTAAGATTTCTTTGAGAAAATCATTTGGTATTAGCTGTTTGTACTTAGACTGTTTCCATGCAGTCTGCCAAATAATTTGTTTCTTTTATATTTATGCCTGGTGAGTATTCATATTTGCTTAATGTAAACCTTTATTTGGTTGCTATTTAGCCAAGTGATTTATTTTTTTCTCACAAACATCCTTAATTATTTTTGTTCAGCTCTAAAAGTCTTTCTTATTTATTCTTTATTTTCCTTGGAACGAATATAGTTTCCTGAAATGAGTTTATCAGAACCATAGGGATTAGGGAGAAATTCCCTCTTAACCAATTTATTTCAACTGTTATTTACCCACTTGCTTACTGGAGATCATATATGTTTTATTTGTCTTGAAATCCATAAACAGAGCTTATTAAAGTAGTGAATCATATCTCCCACTGACATTAATGTCCTTCTCTGCAAGCTTGTGAAGCCATTTTGAACATATGCATAAATTCAGATGTTGTGATATAATAGCTTAGGGAATTAGGCTGCCTTTTTCATTCTGTTCTGTAAATAACAAGAAAAAGATAAAATGATTTTATCATTAAAGAAACACTCTCTGGTCCAAATCTCTTAAAAGAATAGTCAATTTTCCTAAGTTATAAAATGTTTGATTGATTTCCTTTATAGAACATTTGTTTCTTATTGAAATTTAGCATTTCAATATGAATCTACTTTTTGAAATATGCAATCAAGTAAACTGAGGCCTAGAATATATTTTGATTTAGTAAATTCTGTGAACACCAAGCACAGTGAACTTTCTCAGGTATTTAACTTTTTCATTGAAATCGAATAAGGTTAAATAAGAAGTGAATTAGTTTATAAAAACACATCAGGGCCGGGGGCAGTGGCTTAGGCCAGTAATCCCAACACTTTGGGAGGCTGCGGCAGGTGGATCATGAGGTCAAGAGATCGAGACCATCTTGGCCAACATGGTGAAACCCCGTCTCTATTAAAAATAAAAAAAATTAGCTGGGCGTGGTGGCACGTGCCTGTAGTCCCAGCTACTTGGGAGGCTGAGACAGGGGAATCACTTGAATCTGGGAGGCAGAGGTTATAGTGAGCCGAGATCGTGCCCCTGCACTCCAGCCTGGCAAGAGAGGGAGACTCCATCTCAAAAACAAACAAACAAACAAAAAAACACCACTTTGAATCCAAGGACTATCTGTGTATATTTTTTTCAATTGAGATGAAAACGAGAATTATTTTTGTATGCCAAGCATAGATTTTGTATGTTTGAATGAGAGGGAAAAGAACTATTTGCATAGTATTTCATAAAACCAAATATGTTCAATTGTAAGACTATCATTTATTTTGTAATTATTGGGTTAAAATTACTTTTATTAAATAATGGTTAACATTATATGGTAGTTTTAAAAGAAAATATCCTTATTTGCTGATGTGTGAAATTCCAAAGTTTAGGAACTACTGTTTTAGAGAACTATAGAAAAAATGAGAAGACCATCACAGACTCATATAAAAATGTTAGGAGCTAAGCTTACAGTTATTTACAGTGTTCTTATTTCTCACAAGGAAAACTTCAGCAAAATAAAGGTATTCTCAGTAAAACATCATCCTCAGAGACTACATTTGCATTTGAATGGTGTTATTCCCTTTATACTCTCAAAAAGTATTACATTAAATATTAATGCAACATTTTGCTCCTGTTATTGTTCACTTTCACTTCTGCTAAACATTAACTTCTCAGCCTGTATAAGAAGATGTAGATGAGAAATGGTATTTAGTGATACAACGTAGCCAATCTCAAGTTATTTTAGTTCCAACACGGTTTATTGTGTAATGCTGGCAACTCAAGAGGCTGTCACTATTCACATGAAGTTATCACCAATATGCTTCTTTGCTTACCATAGCCTGCTTGTTTTGTAATATTTCTTTCAAAAATGCAATTGCTGGAATAGATAGTCATTATAATACAAAATAGAAAACATCAGTATGGAAGCACTTTTTCTTTCTTTTTCTCATGCTGACGGAAAGTATAATAGAAATAAGCTTTCTAACCAAGATTAGCCTTCCCTGTGGAACAGGGCATTAGTTATATGAGCCTTTTTAATAATAGCAAAAAAAAAAAACTGGAAGCGTAAAAGCTTCACAAAATAACAACAAATATTATTATGACAACCAGGAGTTTTAAAAACTAAATTGTCACTTGCTAACTACTTTTCCATACAATATTTCATTTGACCCTATTGGCTAAAAAATTAATGCATTTCACCAACTTCACCAACTTTGGGCAGCTGAGTTCTATGGAGGTCTATGTTAAAAAAAAAAAAAAAACTATCAGATCACTTGGTTCTCATGTCTATCCTTCACTAACAGTGTTACCCGTAACATATTTATTTTTTTGTTAATTTCTTTAAGCCTCGGTTTCTATATCTGTTGTATAGCTCTATAATGGAATCAACATGTAGATGCAAAGTGGTAACGTTAACACTGCCTATTTCCCAGCCCAGCATACAGTGGGCTTTCAACTAATGGAAACTAGACACTAATCAAGTCATTTTTCGCCCAAATCCTCTATTTGGGAGCACGCTTTTTATCCAGCAATGAGGTTGGGCAGAATCTGCCATTTTCCTATTCAATAGCAAAGTCTTCTATGTGACAGCTAGTGGTTTCATTACTGCTAAGACAAAAATACATTTTAAGAAACAGCCCTGAAGTCTAAGGAATTTTCATTCCAGTGGATAAGAGTTCTATAAGTAAAGGTAATTTTAGTATGATAAGATACATAATTGGGGTTATTCATTGAATACTATATGAACACAAAGAGCGTTTCAATTCATATTGAGAATTAAGAAAAGCTCACTGGAGAACATAGCACCTATGCTTAATCTTGAAAAAAGAATATAATTTCTCCCAGCAAATAAAGGTAAGAAGACAATTTCCTCTGTCTCAGGTCTAAGATACAGTCTGAAAGAAGAAGAGTAAATAAAATGGACCAATCCTGATCAGTGCAGTACTATAAATCTGTATTATTTTTGGCCAGAAATCTGTGTAGCTAATACTGCAATTAGGAAAAATATTCTCCTTCCTCAGTATGGATTTAGACTTCACTATTTCTATGAATATGTGACTGTATCATTGGATCCACTAATTATAACTCAGAAGTCCAGGAAAAATGAACAGAAAGTTTTTGACCTCAAACTTGGCAAGGAAACTTTAGACAAGATGGGACCTTGGAGTGCCTGAGCCTGATCAGGAGTGCATGTCTAAAGATCCCTGTCTCTTACTTTTCACACTTTCTTCTATGCACATAAACATACAACTGTATGTGTCATTTTAAACCACTTGATCCTTAGAAAATGTACTGTTATAGGTTACTGGAGCTGAAGGATTGGATTGGTGCAAAAGGTTCATTGTGAATTTTGTGATGTTCCCTTCAGATCCCTAATTGATGAAAATCTTCTTTCTCCACCTGCTGGGAATATTTTCAGCAGACAGCCCCTTCAAGGATTGCCTCAAGTTCAGAAAGCCTGCTTGCTCATGGTTATGTCCCTTCCTTGGGAGGTACATCTCCAATGACTGATTGGTGTGGGAGTATAAGTATGGTGTCATGTTATAAAGGAGTTTATCTTGGTCAAACTTGGCTCTACACTGTAGAATTGGGCAAGACTACATACATGACCCCTGAAGTTTACAAGCATTTTGGTATTCTTTTTTTTTTTTTTTTTTGAGATGGAGTCTTGCTCTGTCGCCCAGGCTGGAGTGCAGTGGTACGATCTCGGCTCACTGCAAGCTTCGCCTCCTGGGTTCATGCCATTCTCCTGCCTCAGCCTCCCGAGTAGCTGGGACTACAGGCGCCCGCCACCACGCCTGGCTAATTTTTGTATTTTTAGTAGAGACGGGGTTTCACCTTGTTAGCCAGGATGGTCTTGATCTCCTGACCTCGTGATCCGCCCATCTCGGTCTCCCAAAGTGCTGGGATTACAGGCGTGAGCCACCGCGCCTGGCCCATTTTGGTATTATTTCTACACGAAGTGGTAATCAGTATTTAGTATCACATGTAATACGAGAGTATGTTTTCTTATTCCCCTTGCCACACCACATTCACAAAGATACTCATACACACTCACATATACTATATAGTGTTAGCCTAAAAAAAATTGTTAATGTAGTGTATTAAAATATGTATTATATTATTTATTTTTATTTTTTATTTTTTGAGACAGAGTCTCGCTGTCACCCAGGCTGAAGTGCAGTGGTGCAATCTCAGCTCACTGCAACCTCTGCCTCCTGGGTCCAAGCAATTCTTGTACCTCAGCCTCCCATGTAGCTAGGATTACAGGTGTGCACTACCACGCCCAGCAAATTTTTGTATTTTTTTTGTGGGGACAGGGTTTTGCCCTGTTGGCCAGGCTGGTCTTGAACTCCTGGGTTCAAGTGATCTACCCACCTCAGCCTCCTAAAGTGCTGGGATTACAGGCATGAGCCACCGCGCTCAGCCTTATGGTATTATTTATATATATATATATTTAAGCTGAGTTTATAAAAATATATTTTATTTTTAAATGCTTTTTTATTAAAAAGCAATACGTGCTATGGTTGAAAAAAGCAAAAAAAAGTAAAATATAAAAAGGAATCAGAGATAATTGCTATTATCATATAATCATTTTTATATTGCCAAACATCTATAGTGTAAAATTAACATAATTAATAAATACTATGCATTTTATATAATGTGTTTTGAATCAGCCTATGGACTATGTGACCAACATTTAATCATTAGTGCTTTCTTTGTGATATATGTGTGATATATGATGTCAATAATATATATATATAGTTTTGTTTATATCCTAAAATAAAACAGGACTTAGATATAGAATTATGCAAATATATGTAGGTAAATATAGGCATATGTATAAACAAATATATACATACATATATAAATACATGTATGTATATATATATATGCCAGTCTTAACTTGTGACTATAAAATTATAAAAGAAAATGTCACTGTAGCAGAGATTTTGAGACTCATGATAATAGTATTGGATTACAATGTTTTCAAGTATTCAAAATTTGAGAATGGTAATCCATGTGCATTTAGTCATCTACAAGCTTCCAGCTAGTCATTCTTTTTTCTAGAATTTTTGAAGTATGTCATAGGACTTAACCGTCCCATTTTTAGTCATCGCTGTCCTTAACTTTGTTAGTAGTACGGCTTGGATTATATTATCTGGAACTCTCTTAAATACAATAGTTTTAAAAGTTCGTGTCTTCCATATATAACAGATTAGAAAATGATCTTATGGAAAAAAATGGGAACCCAATTCTTATACACATATTTGGCCCAGACAGGAGCAAATCTCATTAGAACTCTAGTTTTCATTTCTGCAAATGAGAATTTTGCCTCTGTTGTCAAAAGTAGACTAGTCTAGCAATGTTTTTTAGTTTCCGCTTTTCTTCACCCATTGCTGTTATTTATGACAGAAGATTAACATTTTTAGGGAGAAAGCAAAATGCTGTATATCTTGGTTAAGTTACAGAAAATCTGGTGTACTTTCAGAGAAGGAGAATTTATGATTGTTCATTTGATCATTCAACAAATGTTTGTTGAAAATCTGCTAAGTGCCACCAGTCTCTGCTCTCATGTTAGGAATATAGCAATGGAGTTATTAGAAACAAAACTAAACAAAAAGAAAATAATTCTGAACTTTATTATTGATTCTCATTTTATTTCAAGTCTAAACCCAGTGGTAAAATTCAGTTCACATATACACTTAAATGGTTTTATTGCATCTTTTTTCATATCCGGAAAGAAAATCTGCTGATCTCTACATTTATTGATATGTTTATTTCACTCTGACAGTAAAACCACTGGAGACATTGTTATTGTCGTTATTTTTCTTTTTCAACTTTTTAGAATCAGGCAGTGCATGGGCAGGTTTATTACAAAGGTATATTGAATGATGGTGAGGTTTGGGGTATGACTGAACCCATCACCCTTTTAGGGAGCATAGTAGCCAATAGGTGATTTTTCAGCTCTTTGCCCTTCCATTTCTTTCACCTCTAGTAGTCCTCAGTGTCTATTGTTCCCATCTTTATGTCCATGTGTACTTAATGTTTAGCTCCTACTTGTAAGTGATGACATTTGATATATGGTTTTCTGTTTCTGCATTCTTTCATTTAAGATAATGGCCTCCAGGACATGATTTCATTCTTTTTTGTGGCTGTGTAGTATTCCATGCTGTATATATACCATATTTTCTTTATCTAGTCCACTGTTGTATTAGTTTGTTTTCATGTTGCTACAAGAACTGCTCAAGACTAGATAATTTATAAAGAGGTATAATTGACTCACAGTTCCACATGGCTGGGGAGGCCTTACGAAACTTATAATTGTAGCAGAAGGGGAAGGAAACATGTCTTTCTTCACATGATGGAAGGAAGGAGAAGTGTCAAGGAAAAGGGGAAAAAGCCCCTTATAAAACCATCAGATCTTATAAGAACTCACTCACTATCCTGAGAACAGCATGAGGGCAACCGCCCCCATGATTAAATTACCTCCCACTGGGTCCCTCCCATGACATGTGTGGATCATAGGAGCTACAATTCAAGATGAGGTTTGGGCAGGAACACAGCCAAACCATATCAACTGTTGATGGGCACCTGGTTTTATTCCATGTTTGCTATTGTGGATAGTGCTAGAAGAAAACCCAGGACATATCCTTCTCAATATTGGACTTGAATTTATGGCCAAGTCCTCAAAAAAAATTGTAACAGAAATAAAAATTGAAAGTAAGGCCTAATTGAAGAGCTTCTGCACAGCAAGAGAAACTGTCAAGGAAATAGACAACCTATTGAATAGAAGAAAATATTTGCATACTATGCATCCAACAAAGGCCTAATATCCAGAATCTGTAAGAGACTTAAATCAACAAGCAAAAAACAACCCCATTAAAAAGTAGGCAAGGACATGGAACGACACTTCCAAAATAGGATAATACACACAGCCAACGAATATATGAAAAATACTCATCATTACTAATCATTAGAGAAATGCAAATCAAAACCACAATAAGATACCATCTCACACCAGTCAGAATGGCTTTTGTTAAAAAGTCAAAACATAGCAGATGTTGGTGAGGCTGCAGAGGAAAAGGAATACATATACATTATTGGTGGGAATGTATATTAGTCTATCCACTATGGAGAACAGTTTGGAGATTTCCCAAAGAACTAGGAGTTGAACTACAATTAGACCCAAGAATCCCATTACTGGGTATATGCGCAAAGGAAAATCAGTCATTCTACCAAGAGGATACATGCAGGCGTATGTTCAAGACATTTTTTTTAAGTGATACAGAATTGTCACAACATTTTAATTTTTTAAACCCCAACAGTATATATTTATTGGTTTTTAGGCAATGTTTTGGAAAGGCACCTCTTTTTCACTTTGTTACCATTACTGGTATTCTCCTAAACTTTATGCTTCTCAATCATAAACATTTTCTACAAAAGCTATCTAATTAATTTCCTATTAACTCTCTTTTTCTGCCTAATCTATTCTATTCCAGTTGAACAAAAAAATAATCCTGTGAAGGTATGATATGAAACATGATCATCTTTCATATAAAATAATTTGACAACTACTGGAATAAGAGTAGTTAATAGTATAAGAGAAGTTAATATTTAATAGGCAAGCCTATTAAATAAAGCCAATAAAGTATTCATAGAAAGAAAAGATGATATTTAATACTTTAAAAACTCTCTATTCTAGTTGGATTTAGGTTTGGTGACAGACACATGCCAGTCTACAGGATTGAATAAATATAGTAATCAAAGGGAAAAGTATTACCCTTAAACTGCTATTTCATATTTTAATAAACAAGTAAAGTCAATAAGTGAATATCAAACAGTGTGTTTCTGGATATCAGGTTGTTGAACAATCCTTTGAAAAGGATGCTATGAAGTAAGCTAAGCTTGGTCCAATTAATTTTTTAAATTATTACATAATTCACCATTCATGCATTTACCAAGACATTTATTTAAAAACACTAATATGATCAAATAGGAGAATAATATTCTAGAAGGTGGTCATGGATACTTTTTAAATGATGTATGTTTAAAGAGTTTTCCTTTGGCAGCAACTTGTCAAGAAGTTACACCAACAGTCTCTTTTCTTTACAAAAAATTATCTCTAAAATGACTTGTTGAATTTGAAGCCGTAATTAAAGATTTAGACGGCAAGCCTATTAAATTGTACTTTATAAAAGTGCATGACGTTCAAATGGATCCAACTTACAGTACTTTCGGACAATGCCACATTTATCTACCAAACACTGTTCTCTAGATAATCGACCTTGCTCTCCACTTGACTGTAAATGAAAAAGGGAAGCTGCACCAGACAGGTCCATAACCTCTGAAGAACTAAATGTGCTGACATAGGCAATCCAAATATTTGCATTACACATGCTAAACTAACAGACAATAGTATTTACAAGGCTTCACTAAATGCTTAAATCTATTTTGTGGACAAAAGGATTTTTAAGTTAATTCATTTTGTGGAGAGAATAATTTAACCAAGTTAGCATTTTGTTGACAGAATTATGATGAAATTCATTTTGTCTGCATAATTGATTGGACAGCCAGCAGAATGCATTTCTCCCTAGAATGAAGAATGTGCAGAGGTTGTCAAACGGCATTTCCTCCTTGGCCTCAAATCATTCTGCCAACAAAATGAATGCAAAATCCTTTCGTTTACAACATCAGTATGGGTGTTAATTATTAGTGAATAGAATTCAAAGTCAGAATCTTTTCTGTTAAATATTGATAGATATTCATACCACTCACTAATGAGATATTAATCTCACAAAAGGATTGTTCTGGAAGAAGCTTATATTTAATCTGTGTAACAAGGTAGGTGTGTCATTTGTTTTATTCACATTCAATACTACAAACATGAACTAAACACTTTGGCTAAAATTTTAAATTGAATGGCTGTGGTAAGAAACACCAGGAAACTGTTGAGAGAGAGAGACTACAAAGATGGTTATGAATAGTACATGATAGGAAATATTAAAAGCTACAAAACATGTTATCAACACTAAGTATAAATTTACATGGTTCTCTAGATGCACTTTTAATTGAATTAGGTTATTGTATTACTCACTTAAGCCTAGAGGCCTGCACAGTGAAGATGAGTGGTGCAGCAGAGCACTAATAATAGATGTTTGCCATGATTTCGTGCTTCTCATTTGCATATCACCTATTGCCAAAAAGCCTGGGAGTATTGAAAATGAATTCCTACAATACGGGTAGATAAGGCCGTTCATAGGACACATAGTTGCTGGAGATAATCTTCCAGACAGCCTTTCCATTGAGGAAAGTTTGAATCTTTCCATTCTGGATGTTGGAACAGAAAAAATACGTTTTGTGAGAGGAAAACAATTTTAGGACTACCCAACAGAAGGCGAACTAATGTGCCCATCATATGTTAAGAATCTGTGATGATTTAGATTGTAGAGGTTTATTTTCTCTACAAATAAAGATTATATAAGCATTTCATGTCAACTGTGTGAACTGGCTTCAGGGAAAATGTTCAGTAAAATATAATTTCAATAGATGCATTATTCACCATAGTCTACTTTAAGCTATCTAGATAATTTGTATCATTAAGTTAATACGGCCAGGTGTTAACTCTTCTGAGACATGGGATCACTCTTTGTCTAGTACTTTGTGGTTTATTTGCAAACTTCTACCACCTACAATTTTGTTTTAAAATTATAGACCAATACCAATGTTCAAGGTTTAATGAAACAAATATGGACAAAATCAGGTAGTTGTGTTGAATGTTGTTTTGGAATAAACAAGGAAATGTTTCAGACAACTTAAAACCAGTTGAAATTGAGTCATTAGGGGTAAGAATAAATATTTGAGTACAAAACTAGAATATATTTAGGAAAAAATATATTTTAGTAGGAAGGTTGGAAAAATTGCATAAATGCAAATGAGGAAGCCATTGGTTGGTACAAAATTGAGTTATAAATCCTAGATCTGTAAGATAAACTACTTTTTTTTTTTTAACCTCCAAATCCCTGCCTGGCATTGTACTGGAAACTGTTTTGCCAAATATATTCTGTGTGCATTTAGAAATCACTTATTGCCCATCTGAAACCAGTTGGATTTGGAAGAAAGACACAAAAGAATACATGATACAAGTTACCTATCTTTCAGTTGATCATAATTAATTTGGCAATATAATACTCATATGATGTATGACCTAACATGATATGGTCTAGAAACATAAATATTAATAAATAGAATTCAAAGCATAATATGTAGGCTAAACATCTTTCATTAATTTATTTTAAATTTATATTTGTATTTAATCAAAACTCTTCCAGAAACACATAAAGCATGTTCATGTAAATTCATTGAGCAAGAAAGTAAAACAAGGGTGAAAATATAAAATTGAGCCAGATACACATTAGATATGTGGAGTACAAGACTCTAGGCAGTTGCTGTTGGCAATTGTCCCTGTGGTTTATTGCTTTCATTAGCTCATTACAATTGTGTACAAATATTTTAACATCTTTACCTTTTCTAACAGTCCCAGGAAAACATTGAGAAAGTATTATTATTTTCATTTATAGATGAGAGATGAGGAACACTGTATTTAGAGATTATAACAAATTACCGCAAACTTCTGAGGAAACGAACCAAGACTTTAGAGAAGGAGCTGGTATATGAATGTAGCTCTTCTGAGATGAGTATAGCTCTCTTTTTATTCCACTGTATAAGGTTTCTTTGAAGAAATAAAACTTGAGCTGGGTTCAAAAGATGATCAAAAGACTATCCTACATGAGGCACTGTTGAAAAGACACCATCGGACCAGTAGGAAGTAAATAAAATTTCAGGTCAAATCTGATGAGTGGGCTTAGCTGAAGGAGGGCTTAGCTATTAGGCTGAAGTGTTAAGACTTATCCAAGAGAACAAGGTCTCATGGAAGTTCTAAACAATGGAGTGGTGGCATTTCCACAGTGCTTTCAAGTTTTCCCTTTACACGACTGCTAAAATGAAATCAATATGTACACCACTTGAGGTGTTTTAACTGCTTATAGAAAAAGAGTTGCTGCAGAGGCACATACTTCAATGACATTGTTATTGGTTACATTTTTCAGTGGGTTATTTAGAAATTAGTTCTGTGAGGCAAAAAAAAAAATCTCTAAATATCAGACACAGTTCAAATGAAGAAATCCTGGGCTATTCACAGCAGTAAACAAAGGAATATCAGGATCGCCAGCAGCAATACCTACCAGGCATGTGGAAAGTTTCTTTAGCCCAGATGTGTTCAACACCACTAACAAAACATAATAAACCTCACCTCATGACAATCATTCTATATGGAGTTCAATGGAGTATACATGAACAAGATTAGATGTTTACAAATAACAATAGGCTTTCAGGTAAAGGTGGCTTGAATGTATGTACCTACTATGCATTCCTTGAATGTGAAATGAAAGGGATTTATTTGTCTAAGGCCTACATGTAGAAAAACTGGGAATGCAGGAAAAGATTATAGAAACCATAGTTTTACTAGTAACAAAGGACCTAACAGCTTGGAATAAACAATCTTAAGCCTGTGAAGAAGAAATCCCAGAACTAACCTGACTTGAATCAGAATCCTAAATGGCTCATGAATCAGCATTATCAGGTGTACAGGTTATCTATGGCTGCATAGCAAACTATCCCAAAACTTAGTAGTGTAAAAAAAAAAAATCCATTTTATTACGTTCACAAATTCTGTAGATTGGTAATTCAAAAAGTGCACAATGAGGGTTGCTGTTCTCTGTGTTATGATGTCCAGGAGCAAAATGGGGTTTGAAATGAATGGCAGAGGGCTAGAACAGCAAGGGCTGGTGCAATAGGCTGAATGTTAGCATCCCTCCAGAAATTCATATTCTAAAACCTATTCCCCAGTGTGATAGTATTTGGAGGTATGACTTTGGGGAAGTTATTAGATCATGAGGGTGGAGCCCGAATAAAAGGGATTAGTGTCTGATAAAAGATGGCCCCAAAAGCTCCGTTGGCCTCCTTCTGATAGTTAAAAACACAAGATGGCCATCTGTGATCTAGAAAGTGGGGCCTCATCAGACACTATACCTGCCACCACCTCGATTTGGACTTCCTAGTCTCCAGAAGTGTGAGAAATAAATTTCTGTTGTTTATAATGCACCCAGTCTATATTTTTGTTAAAATAGCCCAAACATTAAGACAGCTGGTGAAACTACTTTAAGGATTACTTCTTCACTTACAGTCTAAAGACTGGGCTAGATTAGACAAAAAACAGGTTCATCATGGATTGTTGACTAGAGTAACTAGGGTGTTCAAGGCAGTTGAGCTTTTTCTATGATGATTCAGGACACAAGAGTGAGTATTCCCAGCCAGCAAAATGGAAGTTGCCTGGCCCTTTATGACCTAGCTTTTGATATCACATAACATGAGATCTGCTGTATTCTATTGGTAAAAATCAGTCTCAAATTCACTCAGATTCAGAAGGAAGAACAGAAGCTTCATCTCTCAATGAGAGAATTGCTGTATCAGTACTTCCAAAAGTGAAAATGAGGGAATTGCATTAAAAGACAAATAAGATACCCCTTCTATTTTTTTCTTACGTAGGATATTGTTCCTCCTTCACTGCAATAAAAGACTGCAGTTTATTCTCTGGAAAGAGTAAAATGTCTGTTCCCGTGTCTGCAAAACACCTGATGGAGTTGAGATCAAAGGTAAGAAAGGGCAACTAGCCATTAGGAAATGTTTGTATACTGGGTGCTAATAGTCCCCAGTTCTCCTTTCCCCTTAACCCACAGAACACAGGTACCAGTCTACCCTCTGGGCAAAAGAACTGGAGATACCTTTTTGGGAAATGAGCCAGGTTTTGACATCAAAGTTCCTCGCTAAAATGCTCACCCAAGGCATCCTACAGCAAAGTATACATTTGCCAGATCCAGTTATGAGCTTCGAATCAATTGTTAGTGTCCGGGTGTTAAATACAAGCAGAAAACCCATGACTACTGGGTACTTGAGGAAATCCTCTAACATTAAAAATAGAGGAAAAGAAAAGAAAATGGGAAGTATGCAGGGAAAGACAACATTTTTTAAAAGCTTGTCTCGAATGTACTCGGGAGAGGAAACATAAATTAACCTATCAATCCAGGAAGTCTAACATCAAGGCATAAGAATTTTAGAGAAAAATGGGGGCCAGGCGCGTGGCTCACGCCTATAATCCTAGCATTTTGGGAGGCCGAGGCAGGTGGATCACTTGAGGTCAGGAGTTTGAAACCAGCCTGTCCAACATGGTGAAACCCGGTCTCTACTAAAAATACAAAAATTAGCCGGGCGTGGTGGCGTGCACCTGTAATCCCAGCTACTCAGGAGACTGAGGCATGAGAGTCGCCTGAACCTGGGAGTCGGAGGTTGCAGTGAGCCAAGATTGTGCCACTGTACTCTAGCCTGGGTGACAGAGTGAGACTCCGTCTCAAACAAACAAAAAAAAGAGAAAAGGAAGATGAGGAGGGAATCAATGAACTCATTCCAGAAAAGTTTTTCAGAAGAGAAGGAAGTTTTCAGATTTAAAGAGCTCAGTGAATATCCACCAAATAGATTAAAATAGACATGCAGCAAAGCCTATTGTCATATAAATCCAGATAATTCAAGACAAGGTCCCTACAAGTCTATAGAAAGAAAAAAAAAATAATTACTTACAGAAGAGTAAGAATCATATCTTGGAACCCCTCAACAAGAACAGTGGAAACTAGAAAGCAGTGGAGGAAGGCTGTCAATATTCTGAGGGGAGGTATTTTCCTAACTTGAATTATCTATGTAACCAAACTATTAATCAAGAATGAAAGGACGATAAAGATATTTCATCAGGCAAGGTCTCAAAATTTTCCCTCCTTATACCCTTTCTCAGAACATGCTCCACCATATAAAACAGTAATCCAGAAGATAAGTGAGCACGAATTAGGGAAAGTACAAGATCCAAACCCACAAAGATGATAAAACCAACAAAGATCATAAAGATGCCAGCTCCATACCCAGCACAGAGGACAAGTTCAGACTGAAGCAGAACAGAAGCTTGCAGGAGAGAATTCTTCAGGAAGATTCACTAGTAGAATACCTGCAGTCTTTGGATGTTTTGAGAGAATATATAGGCAATGAGGTAAAAGCATTGAGGTTGAATATGTTTTTAAAAAGAATGGAAAACTAAGCTAATAAAAAAATAAGGCAATCAGTAATCTCTCTCTGAAGAGACACAGAAAGGAAGTTCAGGTTGTAGATAAAGTGAGGAAAGGAAAGAACAGATTTCTCACTTTCATAGTGGGATAGGCATTCCATCTCGTTTAAAGGCATTAATGTAACTAGTAAAATAATCATCGGCAAAAGATCAAAGTAGTTGTTTCTGAGGACTGGGAAATAGGAGAAAGAAAGTGTGGACTGTTACTTTTTGTTTAAAAGAAAACCTTTTGAAATTTTTGACCTTCTAAATTATACAGATCTATAATTTCTTGTAACATGTAGGGTAAAATTAAAGGAAAGGATCAAAGATGCAAAGAGACAACAATATCACCAGAGTGCAACTAACAGGGTGCCAAATATAGTATTGGATACTGAGCTGAAATACTTACTAGTAATATCTATAACTATGTAAGCATTGAATAATATAGACACACATACATATATATTCCAAAGCCAACGGAAAAGACCAGAAAGATTAATGAATTTTTATGTACACAAACTTCTTTTAAATGAATCCTACATAACAGATGTGTGTGTGTTTTTGTGTGTATGCATGTGTGTGTGCACATGTGCGTGTCTTCTTTTAAAAGTTCCAAAGTACTACTTTTACTCTGAATAATAAGTGTTGGATTATCCAATGTTTGTCTTTATGGATGAGACCAAAATTTATAATATATCTTATTTGGTGTGTATCAGTGCATTCATTGTCAGATCCCTAGAGTTTTAAAGTGTCATTCACCTATCCAGTAGTTGCAAATACAAAGAGACTTTTTGTATTTGTTTTATGCTAAGACAATGAAGAAAATATACTGGGTCTGAAATGTTTTCCTAGGGTCGAAACTAATTTTAAATATTTAATATCTTGTATAATTTGTAATCACTGGGTACTTCTTGACTTCTTAATTTGCTTAACCAATTAATTAATAATAATTAGAAAATGAGTAAAAAAAGTAAGAAAAAACTTTATGTAAAATACCAGTTTAATGAAGTAAAATATCTTCTGAATATTAATTCATTTTTAAGATAAAATTGTTTAATAACCAGAATATTCCAACAATTATAAAGTAAATGTTGAGGATTTGGTTCCTTACTAGTTTTCGTAAATGCTAGAAAAAAGTTTAAATGATATAAAGGATGTCTTCAGTTATTCTTTCTGCTAGTCATTCTTATCACAAACCTAAAGGAGTCGTATAGAAGTAAAGAGGCTGATTCAACAGAAATAAGCTTATTCCTTTTAAAGAAGCTTTGTCAGTTGCAAGGACACCATTGTCTCCAAAGACAAAGGCATGAACTCTTAGTACCCTGGACATACAGGGAATATTACATTTCAAAAAAAAATCCTACAGAAATGACCCTGGAAAATTGTCTTAATGTGGAAACAGACCAATACAAGTAACCTGTTTAAGTAAAGGTAGCTCTGTCCTAAAGTGGTTATAGATGAGAATAAATACACAAAACAGAGTCCCAATTAATCTCTAAGGGCATAGCAGATATATCTCAAAAGAGAACTGTCAACTTTTCTACAAAATTTATTATTTCTAGAAAAAGATAAATTTTATACTAAATTTATCCATTACTTTTAATTTAAAAAATACAGCCATCCCTATCTTCCCTGTCATAATTATTCTCCTTGTTAACACCACATAATGAGGAAAAAGCAAATCCATTGTGTCATTATACCTTGCTGCTAAACAGAAGCAACACAGCCATTAATGACTTTAACATATGTTCATGTTTTTCTGGCCACTGGGAACTTCATTTATCTGTTTCTCCTTGAGGAGGCAAAACATGTCTGTTAATAACATGATTCTGAATTTCCTTCTCTGGCTGTTTATATTCAGAACAAAATTTTCAAGTACAGCGTTAGAGGTGAGGCGCCTAAGAGAAAAGGTGTCTTTAAAAGGATGCATGGCTCCAGGCTGATCTCACCTTTTCCACCCCAAGCCATATGCCTGCCTTTATTACAAATCAATCCACCAGGTGGCGATATAAATATGTAACACTTCAAAAACAGTGACAGAATTTTTAAATATGAAACAAAGGGTTCATAATTTCAATAAAAAACACAGCACTAAGAAATGCACTAAGTATTGTGATGCTGAATTTGGACCATGATTTTAATCTGAGATCTGAGAGTTTAGGTAATTATCAGATACTTAGTTTAGTAATTTAAACTCCTCCCACCCCCTAAAAAAAGATGGGTTGTTAATCTTGCATGAACCACTTAGCTAATTGTTTCAGCTCTTGAGTTTTTCTTGTCAGTTCAGGATAGTCTTGGTCAAGTTACTTAACCTCTTCATATCTCACATAGTCTTGTAATGTGAAGAAGCACTAATAAGATTGATTATAAAACACTGCAAATTTTAGTGCTGAAGACTACATTGCTTTGAAGTCACCAGAAGTGTGACAAGTGTTCAGACAAGTACAAAATTAAACTGTCCAAACTGCATTAGCTATTGATGGCATTTAACTAGGGCTGACTTTTCCTATCAAACTATGAGTCTGAATTATAGTGGCTTCTATAACTCCCAAAGAATTTACCAGAGTAGAACTGGGAGAGGGCATTTAAGTCTGAAAGCTCGTGTGTATCTTTAATGACAGTAATTAAACCCATCAGATTGAAATCTCATCAATTTCTTCTTTTGTTAGAAGAAATTGTAACTCTGTCAATTAGTGTTTAAGGAAAATGTTGAATGGCATTACACACAATGACAAATTAATAGCACTATAGTTCAAAATGGAATCCTTTTTGGAACTTGAATGTCCTATTCCTTACCACTCCTCAATTATAACTGAAGTGACATTAACATCTGTGCCTGAATTTCACTGATGCCAAGCTCTCACCTGCTCCTGTAAGAATTTTATTACTACATAAGTTCTTCAGAGAATCCTCAAGATGTGATTTAACTGCATTCCAAACTAAGCCTGATTATTGTTCACAATCCCTGGTAGCGGAGGCTGATCCTTGAAGCTGCTAGTAGCCGCTATAGCACAAAGGGGCCACTTAAGCAGAACTGCTTTGCTTCCTCTCATCTGAGATACGAGTGACCCTTGTGTATTAGAAAAGTAGAAATCACCTCAATTATTTACAACAAAGGGAATTTAATGTAGGGAGGTAGTAACTTAAGTGATATAAGTACTGAGAATTCCAACAGGGGATCCTGAACAACCCTTAAGATTAGCAATAGCAGCAAGTCTGTGTGTCCCTAAACTGGAAGGACAAGGCGGAAATGATATAATCAGAATTTGGAATCATGGTTATAAGGTGGAGGTTGAAACTGCAGAAGGCGAATCTATCAGGGAATGGATTCATGGAAGAGGTACAATCTCTGCATGAGAAGCTGCCAAAAGCAGAGAAAGGGTCGAGAAATACTTAGATTTCTTTCTCTTCTTCCGTTTTTCCCCAAGTACTTTTTATTGTCTTTATTCAGCTGGAAGCAGGCTGACATAGGAACTGACAAGGGGGAACGCATGATGCTGCAATACAGGGTATAGCTGATGGAGGGTGACAAATGATCGGAGGCCAAATAGATGCTGTATCTCGATAAGATTGGCTGCTGTTTTGGGGACTGATGCTCGCCAAGCCTAGACTCTTAAGCTGCAAACTCAGACAGCTCTGCTGGCTAGCAGCTGCTTTTGTGTCATCCACTCTGCTTCCAGGGGTTTGAGTTGCGTGTCCTACTTTTAGAAGAGAAGTTGGTAAAATTTTCTGGAAAGAGCTTCAGAGTAAATATTTTAGATTACGGGCCATACCATCTCTATCACTACTCAGCTCTGCTCTTGTAGCAGCAGAGCATCCATAGGCAGTAGGTAAACAAATGAGCGAGGCTGTGTTCCAATAAAACTTGGGGATTTTTGTTTTTTGTTTGCTTATTATAAAAACAGGTGGAAGGCTGGGTATGGCCTAAGGGCCATAGTCTGCTAACTTCTCTAAAACAACTATTACTATTTTTTCAGGACTCAGGACATTTCAATGCAAATTCAAGAGAGTAATATTCCTTTCCTTTATGATGCATGGTTAAGAGAGTTTCATAGGAGAATTCCCTGACCTCAGAGTATTAGAACCATAACAAGAGTCTTATTTCTCAACCTTACAACATAACCAGTGCTACATTTATTTATCTTTTAAGTCACATTATAGTAGACTTGGGGTCAACATGTCAACAGCTGGTCAGGGATGGCAATGCTAGTCATTTTGGAGGCTAGCACTTACTCCCAGAGTCACAGAAAAATGTGAAAGTATACAGTGTTGAGAAAAATGCTTTCAGTCTCTGTGCTGTCACTGTCACCAGTGATATTCTCATTATTCAAGCAACATACTACCTTGAAGTCTGGCAACTCCACACAAGCCAAAGGATAACAGCATGGGGAAAGTTTTATATTCAACTCCCACACTCCACAATTCACACTGGTCTCCAGTCAGTAGACTGTGTTGCTGAGTGGGATTCCTGTGCTGTGATCCTTTATCCCTGAAGCAAACTCTTCCTTGAAGATCTCCCTGAATAGTCCAGGAGGGTTGTATGTACAGGAGATGTATGTACAGGGTTGTATGTACAGCTGTACTTAAACAGCTTTATTTGCCATAGCTCAAGCCTAGTGGAAACCCAAGTTCCTCTTCTGTTAGGGACAGTCGTTACTTTGTTTTTGTTTTGTTTCAGTCCATAATTCAATCAGAGACAATAAAAAGACTTTGGAAGATGGAACACCTTCCAATTCCTTAGCTTGGGCCTGTCAGAGTCATGATTTTAGCTGAATTAGGACATCTGTTATACTTTATTTGGCTTTATAGTCATCTGATAACTTCCTAAAGGTACTCAGAAGCAAGTGGGTATCCTATGTTTGATTTTCAAGACAGGTTTGTAAACCTTCCTGTACATACTTGTGGTTTAAGGCTGATGAAAAATCATTCTGATTCTAAAGAACTTGTTTTAAAGATAGAGAAGTTAGTTTTAGGATGAACTAATTGGTGGTTGATGTAGGAGTTGGGGGTGGAATTTAGTTGAATTTGGCTGTTTGCATCTGCTTTTTGATGGACTTCACTCCTTTTTTCTGCAATTAGAGAAATTTAAGCTTAGATGGCCTAGAAAGAACCCTGTAATTAATCAGATTCAATGCGGATGTTGGAAAAGCAGTAAAAAGTCTGGGAAAAAAGGAGGCGAGTAAAGTGGACCTAGAGATTCATGAAATAAGCTGATTACATTTGTTACAGGTTTGTTATATCTATATTATAGGTTTGTTGATTTATGATAGATTTGTTATATATTCTGTCAAAAACAAATAAGCGAAAACATGCTAAGTAGATATTTTGTCCTTTTGGTCATTCTCTAGGGAACAGTATGTCCTAGCCTGTTTTGCAGGGATTTAGGTTACAGCTGTGTATGACAACATACATACAGTCACATCAGAGCATATACACTAGTCTTGCCCAAGGTTGGCCCGTATGATTCAGGTCTCCTATTCAGATTTGCAAATTCCCTTAATTTCTGGGGAAGACACTTTGGGGTGTGGACATGATCAGCAGTTCTTTGTCCAGTGACTTTCTCCCATGCTGCACAGGATCGGGTTTCTATTTAAATACGTCAGGTCAAAAACTGAATGTGTAGCAATCAGTGTGTTTGATATGACAGAATTATTGAGAGCAAATCTGGTTTCAGAGGTTTGTGTTTCTGCACTATTGATAAATGCAGTAAACAAGGAACTAAAGGCATGGAGTCAGGGGAAGGAGTCTATGAGATTACAAAACAGGACAGAAGCCAGAAAAGAAGGATTTATAAGAGCTCCATTCATGTGTTATATTGTATAAAATGAAATAGGAAAACTGTGAATAAGGCAGTAAATGCATGTCAGGATTTGGAAGAATTTTATTACCCACTAGAGTTACACTCTTCTATATTTCGATATTACCAGGTTCTTTTCAGAGTAATATGCACTTTAAATTTTTCTCCAACGATATGAAGGCAGTATTCGGAACAATAGTTGCTACTATTTCAGGACTTACAGTTTTTACTTTTATTTTTGTTTTAGTGAAGTCAGCAGTTTCCAAAGAGTAGCCTAAAGCTATGTTTAGATTCATCTTCGATAGTCAACTTTTTAAAACAGAGTACAAGGCATGGGTTGAAAGAGGAAAAAATAAGGCCACTTTTGAATAGAAAGTAGAGTAATATCATAGATATTAAAAAGGAATGTTCATTGTGTTTTCTTGGTTTTCAAGAAATGACAAATACATAGTTTTTTTTAGCTAGGACTGGCTTTCTAAATATAGAGTGTATGAGCCTTATATGTACAGTCATGCCATAAGATCTTTGACTCCAAGTTGGGAAGGGACAGTTTTTTCAGAGTCCTTCCTTTATCACCCAGTTAAGAATCAGCTTATTTTAATCCTGACAGAAGTACAGACAGCTTCTGCTTCAAATGCCTGCAGGGATGAGGACCTCACATGGTTTCACAAGATTACTCTATACTGAGGTGGAATGTTTTATATGGATATGGACCCAAAATCTGTTTACTTGTAGCTGATACTACAATAATATTTATGGGACATTATTACCCAGAATAATTCATCTTTTACCCTGAAGTTCTCCAAATATTAGGGAAGTAACACTGTATTGGAGGTACAGGCTGAATTGATGTTCCAGTGCCTCTTATAAATATATAACTCAGAGAAACATTCCAAGACTATGTCTTAACCGAACTCGGTCTTATTAAAGAATCACATGTTAGATCCCAAGCAAATTTATTATTTAAAGAAAAGCTAACTTGTTTATTTATACATAACTTAAATGGTCCTGTATCTTTTTTTTAACCATACATTCTTTTTAAGTCAGTGCACAATCTGTTTACATAGCCCCTTGGTCTGATATGAAAAATCTTGCTTCCCAGTTCATATCACTGGGGGAATACTGGTGGAAACAAAAGAGAGTGGGAAATGATAGGCTTAGTACTATATATTTTATTGAATCTAACATGTCACTGATTATGAGATACACCTTTATTTTGTGAACTGCTTTGGATCCATGAAGTACGATATTTATTAATTTGAAATATTACATAGCTAAATGAAAACTGGATCAATTCCTCTCATTCTATTCTTCTCTGCAGGTAGGGATAGGGGAGGACAAGACAGGAACCACATAAAGTGATAATTAATCTCTGTATGTATCTTATGCCAAATAATCAAATATTGAGAGTGGCTAGCTATGTGGAAGAGGGGACAACATAAGCATTTTTCATAATTTTAAAACATGGCACCATATGAAAGTGGCTAAAAACCTGGCAAGGCTTTTTGAATAATAGCAATTTTACTATTTTTTTCTACAAAGATTTTTTGTACTCTTAGCATATAAACAGTCAGTATAGATGGCATTTATTAAGCTTTGTCAATTACATGTCACTTTGTGTGATGCTTTTTTCTTCTTAATATTATTATTATTTTTTTTTTGAGACGGAGTCTCGCTCTGTCGCTCAGGCTGGAGTGCAGTGGCGCGATCTCGGCTCACTGCAAGCTCCGCCTCCCGGGTTCACGCCATTCTCCTGCCTCAGCCTCTCTGAGTAGCTGGGACTACAGGGGTCCGCCACCATGCCCGGCTAATTTTTTTGTATTTTTTAGTAGAGACGGGGTTTCATCGTGGTCTGGATCTCCTGACCTCGTGATCCGCCCGCCTTGGCCTCCCAAAGTGCTGGGATTACAAGCGTGAGCCACCTCGCCCGGCCCTTAATATTATTTTTAAATCTTATGAGAAGCAAAAATATCAGGATGAAGAATAGACCGAGAACTTGGGATAAGTGTGAGGGAATCCAGAGACAGGGAGAAATAGTGTAAAAAGAAGAATCAAAGATATAATTCCTGTTACCGTGGCTCATTACATGCTAGTCAATATCTTTCTTTGTTTAATTTACCAAGTTAAAAGAACAAGTCAATAATACCATACATAGGAGGATATAATAAACGTCAGAATAAAAGAGGAAGACTGAGTCAGTGGAAGGATTTGCCACTGATAGTAGCAGAGACTAATATTTTTAAATGTTTTGCTGCTATGGACATTGGGTATACACAACCCAGTTATGGATATTGTCATGATTTTAAAAATAAATCCTGAGTTAGTTTAGCATGCATTGTATTTCCAGATCAATGCTAAAGTTTAGGAGAGGAAAGTTCATTACAAAAATTTTTTAAAGAAAATACGAACTGAATTTGTATTATGTAGAAAAAGACTAAAGCTGAAAGAGCAACATGTGTGCCTTGTTAATAACCCTTTGCTGTATAAGCCAAGATCTCTGAAAACTTTCTTGATGCTTTAGAAGGCAAGAACGTTTCACTAAACTTGTTTATAAAATTTACTGTAGGTTGGGGATCTAACTATCATCTGGCAGTTAGGGATCATGTGCTCGACTCCTGACGAGGCATTGCACAGCTATCATTACCAGATCACCTACTTTCTTTTCATCTCCTTGAAATAAAAAACAAAATTAACTTGGCTCATAGGGGCCTGCAAATGATTTTAAAGGCCAACCTACCATATGAACAAGAACCCACTAACTTGGGTATAATCCTAAGTTTCCTTTTCATCAATCTGGGGAGGCGTTCACTCCTACTCTTCTTTCCTTTTTCTTTCCTTTTTTTTTTTTTTTTACCTTTGTATTTTATGTGAGGCAATAAGGTTTGCCTTTTAAGTTGAAACTTAGGGAAAAACAAAACAAAGCTTGTTCTCTTTCCTATTAGGTGTTGATAAGGAACACTACAGATACCAAGAACCTGACATGAATTATTGGCAGAGGATAGTATTTGTAGCTATTGCCAACTTGATGCTTATACCTGTGTGGGAAGTGTGATGATGCTTTTTCTTTCCCTGGATATTGCAGAGGACTTGGAGTGCCATTATGCAGCTCTCTCTCATCTCTTTATTATCTGAACAGGAAAATCATTTTATTGAATTGCAGTCACACACCTGGCAAAATTTATTTTTTCTAGATTACTGGCAGTGAAATGTAATATGAAAAGCAGAGAAGGACAATAGTATAGACAAGACATTCTTTCGCCTGCCAGGATGTGATCCCATCTGGACTACGGTATATTGATTGCTAAAATAACCCCAATTCTTTCCTGTATCCATGCCCTTTGTAAGGTCTTTGCAACATCTCCCAACAAGGAGGGTATTTCCTCATCCTATAATCTGAGCTGGTTTAGTGACTTGATTTGGCTTAAAGAATGTGACGGAAATGCTGGCGTGCAGGTTCTGATCAGAGCCCTCTGAAGTTTCTATGTACTACCACTCTCCCTCAGACCCCTGCCTCAACAAAGAAAATAAGCCCTGCTGGAGTACTAGAGGATGAGAAGCCATGAGGAGCAGAGCCCAGAGAGCTGAGATCCTCCTTGACCAGCCAACCCTGAGCCAATCTACCAGCTGACCCAGATGCATAAGCCTGGCCAGCCAAGATCAGTTGAGTTTTGCTTACATCAGCAGAACCTCCTAGCCCATGTGTGGACCCATGAGCTAAAATTAATATTTATTGTTATATGCCGTCAAGGTTTTGTGGTTGTCACTCCAGAGTATTGTTTGTAACTGGAAGTATCTCTTTCCAATGAACCAATGGGCACTGATATATGGCAGTAGGTTGAGGCATCTACTTTCCCTGAGTTTAATTCAAAGACTTCCAGAAGTTCCCAAGCTGTTATTTATATTTGTTTCATGTTTCTTGCAACTAGTTTTCCAACTTCCTTTCCTCCCAGTTTGCCACAGAAAAAGAATGATTAAAGAGTCAAGTCTGTATTTGGAATTCTCAGCTTCTTTTAAAATGTTATCTTCCCACCAACGTTCCCCAGCACACGTGCCTCCTCCTTGCAGTCTCTTGTTAACCTGTTCAAAGGACCCACTTCAGTCACTTGTAGGAATAAATGAATGAAAATGCATAAAATATTATGGAAATAGTTGAATTTTAATAGAGCCCAAAGCCTTACATTGTTTTTGCTTAAGTTGTAATCTTAGGCCACTTACAGCAGAATCATCTGGGGGAGATGAGTAAAATGCATATTCTTAGGTCCCACTCTGACTTACTATATCAGAAACAGAATTGGAGCAGAGGTTGATACAGTTAGGTTTGGCAGCAATTTTTGTTTGCTTGTTTCTTTTTTGTTTAGTATGGTTTTCCACCTGTGAAATTATACAACAGACTCAGATCAACAGTTAGCTCCTCCATTTAATTGAATGGGAAACTTTCTTTGCAGTCAGAGAGGCATCAAGAAAAACCTCCATGTATTTCAAATATACAGGTTTATATTTGAATGTAAAATTAGAAGAAATAATTATGCCATGACTGGAAGCACCCAGGGAACAAAGATTAGGAAAGCTATTACCAGCAACCCTATCCTGCAGCACCTAAGCAGCTCGTTCTTAAGAAATTAACCTGAAAGTTGCTTCAAATGTTACCTCTGACACCAGCACACATATCTGTCCAAATCTGTTTCTGTGAATTAATGGTCTATCCTTGTCTTTCACTTTCTAGATTTCATGCAAGTGTCTCTCATTAGCTGACTCTAACTTGAAACCAGGTAGAGAAGGGGAATCTGGAAAATGTAGTTCCCAGCTTCTCCCTTGATACGCAGAAATATCTAAGAAGAAGCTGGCGATTAGGACAAATTGACAACAGAGAATCCAGCAATATATCGAATCCCTGAAGTGGTGACACTGCAACTGGGATCCAACAGTTTTAAAGAATAAAATCTCCACTTTTAGGTAGGAAGCTAGAAGAAGTATAAGTGTTATCTAAATATTATTAAATTTACAGATAATTTTGGAGAATTTAAACTAAGAAAAGATGGAGATAGGATTTCCTGTCATACTCTATAGGTGTCAACAATTTGGTCTTCACAGTTTTACACTCATTGAACATAATGAAATTAATACTTTTGTAAAATATCAAAAACAAGAAAACTATACACTAGAAATAGCAAACCGCAGAAGTGAGCACATGTGACTGCTAATGCCTTCTATTGGTGATAGGCAGGTTGCACAGGTTTTAATTCTGCCACTAATTTGTGAACATTGGTAAGTTCAAAGTTCGTGAGCAAAGGACAATCTGTATGTATGTGTGTGTGTGTATGTGTGTGTGTGTATATATATATATATGCATTTCCATGTCGAGCAAAAATAAAGGTCAAATGTGTGGCAGGGAATGAAAGCAGCTTATGCTTATTTTGTTTACATAATTTTATTGAATGCTTACAACAAGCCTGTCAAGTGAATATTGTTTCCATTCTCCACATTTTGGAGCTGAGGGTCAGAGAGAATAAATAGTTACCTCCAAGTCACATATTTTATAAAAAGCAGAGCCAGAATTTAAATCTATAGCTTCTGACTCCAAGCTGTGTGCTTTTCCCACGTCATCTCTCTGCTTCCATAGACACAATTTTCCAGTATAAAAAGTCCCTGTTTTGCAGAAAGGAGAACATAGAATTCTTTTCTCTTTTGCTCTTGTCCTTTCAACCTCCGCTGCTGACTCTCATGATGGAACGGAGGAATAACATTTGTCTTCTTTTTTTCAGTCCTCCTAGCATCTATTCCTCCTCCTTACGAGCATATCCATTTCTTTCCAGAAGATTTCCACTCTTTTTCTGTGTGTGGTCTTAGTGAAATGTTGAAACCAGGGTTTGCCTCCTACTACTGAAGCTGAAGTGGCAGAATACTTCAGTCCACCACCCTAGTACAGCTAAGGAATGAACAGGTGACTCAAGATTGGCCAGTCAAATGCTTTCCTCTAGAGCTTTGAAATTTGAACAAGGGATGGAAATCAAATCTGAAGACCATGTGATTCAATGGCAGACTGTTTGGTATAAAAATCACTATTGTAGATCCTGTTTCGTTGCTGGTTTGTCAATTTTCAAATAACAACAACCTTCCTTTAGATTACGTGATTGTCAACTGTTACTACCCTTACCTTTCTTTTCAAAGTTGGCTAGATTAAATTTCGATCACAATTAAGAATCCAAATTAATATAATTATCGCTAATCATTAATACATTCACCTGCTTTAATCTATTCAAAATATGTAAATGTGGGTATTAAAAATAAATCCAAGATCTGGAAAAAATAACTTTGTATTAGATAATTTTATTGAATTTAATGTACAGTATGTACATAAAGCAGAAATGCTTTTAGTTTCTTGTGGCAGAGAAAATTCCATTGCTTTTTAAAATCTTGGAATAAAATAGAAAAAAATGGGAACAAAAAAGATAGCGTAGAGGTGGGAATTGTTACTATACAAAACTTATGCCGTAAATATGTAAATAATGTACCTCAACTAAGAACTTTCTGGAAGTCTGTGCAATAAGAAAACATGGTCAGTTGCATACATATGAGGATTCTCAAGATAAAAATGACTTATAATTACTCCTGTACTGAGTCTACAGACAAAAAATATAGTTCTTGTGCTCTTATGTTGTAACTGTACAAAATGCAGCAAATAGTATCTGGAAAGGCACCGCTAGAGTAACTACAGCTTGGTTCACTGGCTGTTTTTAATAATATTCCTCAATGTAAGTCAATAGCGTCATGCCAAAGTAACATTCACTGAAAGCAGTTCTGGTGGGGACAAAAATGATATGACCTCAGTATGTAATCCTCTGGGTCTTGTGTTTTATTCATGGAGAGATTTTAAATACGGCATATTTCGGGGTTTTTACACTGTATTGTGCTTTGCAGAAATTGTGGTTTTTTTCACAAATCAAAGTTTTGTGGCAACGCTTCGTTAATCAAGTCTATCAGCACCACTTTTCCAATACTGTGCCCAATTTGTGTATCTGTGTCATATTTTAGTAATCTTTGCAGTATTTAAAGCTCTTTTGTGATTATTATACCTGTTATGGGTATCTGTGACCAGTGATCTTTGAGATTACTATTGTAATTGTTTTGGGATGCTATGAACCATTCCGACATAGCTAACTTAATAAATGGTGTGGGTGTTGTGATTGCTCCATCAACCAGCCATTTCTTCGTCTCTCTTCCTCTTCTTGGGCCTCCCTAATCCCTGAGACACAATAGTGTTGAAATTATGCCAATTAATGAGCCTACTGACCTCTAAGTGTTCAAGGAAAAAAAAGTAACTTGTCTCATTTTAAATCAAAAGCTAGAAATAATTAGTCTTGTGAAGAAGACATGTTGAAAGCCAAGATAGGCTGAAAGCTTAACCTGCTTGTGCCAAATAGCCAAGTTGTGAATCCAAAGGAAAAGCTCTTGAAGAAAAGTAAAAGTATTACTCCAGTGAATACATGAATGATTAGAAAACAAAACAGCCGTTTTGCTGATGTGGAGATGGATAAAAGATCAAACCAGCCACAACATTTACCTAAGCCAAAACCTAATCCACAGCAAGACTCTTCAATTTTATGAAGGATGAGATAAGTGAAGAAGCTACAGAAGAAAAGTTTGCAGCTGGCAGGAGTTGGTTCAGGGTTTAAAGAAAGATGTCTCCGTAACATAAAAGGGCGAGGAGAAGCTGCAAGAGCTGGTATAGAAGCTGAAGCAAGTTATACAGAAGATCTAGCTAAGATAATTGATGAACGTGGCACACTAAACAGATTTTCAATTGAGATAAAACAGCCTTTTATCAGAAGGAGATGCCATCTGGAACTTTCATAGCTAGAAGGGAGAAATCAATGTCTGGCTTCAAAGCTTCAAAGGACAGGCTGACTTTGTTGTTAGGGGCCGATGCAGCTGGTGCGTTTAAGTTGAAGACAGTGCTCATTTACCGTTTGAAAATCCTAGAGACCTTCAGAATTATGCTAAATCTACTCTCCCTGTGCTCTACAAGTGGAATAACAAAACCTGGTTGACATCACATACATTTATTGTATGGTTTACTGAATATTTTAAGCCTACTGTTGAGATCTACATCTCAGAAAAAATATTACTTCTCATTGACAACGCACCTAGTCACTGAAGATTTCTGATGGAGATGTACAAGAAGGTTAATGCTGTTTTCCTGCCTGTTAACAGCCCATGGGTCAAGGAGAATTTTTAACTTTGTCTTACTATTTAAGAAATGCATTTCATAAGGCTATAGCTGCCATAGGTAATTCCTCTGATGGATCGGGGCAAAGTAAATTAAAAACCTTGCAGGAAAGATTCACCAGTCTAGATGCCATTAACAACATTCATGATTCATGAAAGAATCATGAATTCAAAATATCAACACTAACAGGAGTTTGAAAGAAGTTGATTTCAATCCTCATGAATAACTTTTTGGTGGGTTCAAGACTTCAGACTGTAGAGGTGCTGGAAACGGAGAACTAGAGTTAGAGATGGAGCCCGATGATGTGACTAAATTGCTGCAATCTCATGATAAAACTTGAATAAATGAGTTGCTTCTTATTGATGAGCAAAAAAAAAAAAAAGGTTTATTTATTGAGGTAGAAACTTCTGTAGGGAAGATGCTGTGAACATCACATTGTTGAAATGACAACAAAAGATTTTAATTTTTTTTTTTTTTTTTTTTGAGACAGAGCCTCACTCTGTTGCCCAGACTGGAGTGCAATGGTGCGATCTCGGCTCACTGCAACCTCCGCCTCCCAGGTTCAAGCAATTCTCCTGCCTCAGCCTCCCAAGTATCTGGGATTACAGGTGTCCGCCACTATGCGTGGCTAATTTTTGTATTTTTACTAGAGACAGGGTTTCACCATGTTGGCCAGGCTGGTTTCGAACTCCTGGCCTCAATTGATCCACCCACCTTGGCCTTTCAAAGTGCTGGGATTACAGGCATGAGCCACCACTCCCAACTAACAACAAAAGATTTTAGTGTTGCATAAACTTAGTTGACACAGAAGCACAAGGGTTTGAGAGGAGTGACTTCAATTTGGAAAGAAATTCTATTGTCAGTAAAATGCTATCAAATAACATTGTATGCTATAAAGAAATCTTTTGTGAAAAGAGAAGTCAATTGATTCACTAAACTTCATTGTTATCTTATTTTCAGAAATTGCCACAGCCACTCCAACCTTTAGCAACCACCACCCTGGTCAGTGAGCAGCCAGTCATTGAAGGTAGGACCCTTAAGCAAAACCGTTACGAATAACTGAAGGCTCGGATGACTGTTAGCATATTTAAATTAAAGTATGTACGTTGTTTTTACAGATTTAATGCTATTGCACACTGCATATACCACAGTATAATGTAAACATAACTTTTTACTTTATTTGAACTTTTAGGTTCAGGGGTACATTTGCAGGTTTATTATATAGGTAAATTTCATGTCATGGAAGTTTGGTGGACATATTATTTCATCTCCTGGGTGATAAGTATAGTACCTGATAGGTAGTTTTTCAATCCTCATCCTCCTCCCTCCCTCCCTCCACCCACAAGTAAGTCCTAGTGTCTGTTGTTCCCTTCTTTGTGTCCATATGTATTCAATGTTTAGCTCCCATTTATAAGTGAGAAAATGCAGTACTTGGTTTCCTGTACTTGTGTTAGTTTGCTTAGGTTAACAGCCTCCAGCTCCATCCATGTTGCTGCAAAGGATATGATCTCATTTTTTTATTATAGCTGTGTAGTATTGCATGGTGTGTATGTACCACATTTTTTGATCCAGTCTACCATTGATGGCATATTGGTTGAATCCATGTTTTTTGCTACTGTGAGTAGTCCTGCAATGAACATATGCATGCATGTGTCTTTATGGTAGAATGATTTATATTCCTTTGAGTATATGTCCAATAATGGGATTGCTGGGTTGAATTGTAGTTCTGATTTGAGTTATTTAAGAAATCACCATACTGCTTTCCACAATGACTGAACGAATTTACATTCCCACTAGCAGTGTATAAACGTTCCCTTTTCTCTGAAACCTCACTAGCATCTGTTATTTTATTTTTTAATAACATTCATTCTGACTAGCGTGAGATGGTATCTCATTGTGGTTTTGATTTGTATTTCTCTAATGATTAGTGACTTTTAGCATTTTGTCATATGATTATTGGCCACATGCATGTCTTCTTTGGAAAAATGTCTTTTCAAGCCCTTTCTTGGCTCACTGCAAGCTCTGCCTCCCAGGTTCACACCATTCTCCTGCCTCAGTCTCGCGAGTAGCTGGGACTACAGGCGCCCACCACCACGCCCGGCTAATTTTTTGTATTTTTAGTAGAGACGCAGTTTCAGCACGTTAGCCAGGATGGTCTTGATCTCCTCACCTTGTGATCCGCCCGCCTCGGCCTCCCAAAGTGCTGGAATTACAGGCATGCGCCACCGTGCCCAGCCACCCTTTGCCCACTTTTTAATGGGGTTGTTTGTTTCATGTTTGTTGATTTAAGTTTCTATAGATTCTTGATATTAGACCTTTGTCAGATCCATACTTTGCAAATATTTTCTCGCATTCTCTAGGTTATCTGTTTACTCTGTTGATAGTTTCTTTTGCTGTGCAGAAACTTTTTAGTGTAATTAGGCCCCATTTGTCCATTTATGTTTTTGTTGTAATTGCTTTTGGCATCTTTGTCATGAAATCTTTGCCAGGACCTATGTCCAGAATGGTATTTCCTGGGTTTTCTTCCAGGGTTTTTGTAGTTTTAGGTTTTACATTTAAATCTTTAATCCATCTTAGTTGATTTCTGTATATGGTGTAAGGAAGGAGTCCAGTTTCAGTCTTCTCCATATTGCTAGCCAGTTATCCTAGCACAATTTATTAAATGGTTCCTTTCCCGTTTGCTTATTTTTATCGAGTTTGTTGAAGATCAGATTGTTGTAGGTGTACTGCACTATTTCTGGTCTCTCTATTCTGTGTCATTGGTGTATGAGTCTGTTTTTGTACCAGTACCATGCTTTTTTGGTTACTGCAGCCTTAAGAGTGTAATTTCAATTTGGGTAATGTGATGCATCCAGCTTTGTTCTTTTTTGCTTAGGATTGGCTTGACTGTTAGAGAACACAGGTCCTCTATTCATAAACAACCCAAAAAATTTGTGACTCACTGTATTGAGATATTTGCTTTATTGCAGTGGCCTGGAACTGAACTTCCAATATCTCTGAGGTATGCCTGTATTTAGAGGAATGGGCAGGCTACTAACGTTCAAGTACCCCTCCAAAACCATCATTTTTCTAGAGTATTGCTGAGAAATGAGTTCAGGGTTATACTCTATAACAATTACCTTCTGGAGAGTTATTCTGTGTTGGCTGTGGAGCAGATAGATGGTTACTCTGGCCATTGTTTAAGTGGAGGAAGTGAAAAGATAAAGTATAACTGCCATTATACACTGACAACATGATTGTGAATTTGAAAAATACAAAGAAATTTACAAGCTACAAGAACTAGTAAGTGAATTCAGCCAGGTCACAGGATACGAGACCAGTTGTATTTTTATAAACTAGCCACAAACAATTATACAATACAAGATTTTTAAATAGTATTAATAATTTCACTGAAACCATAAAATATCTAAGAATAAAATTAATAAGCTATATGAAAGAATTTTCCAAACTATAGACAAAATGAACATTGCTTAAATAAATCAAAGATCTAAATAAATAGAAAAATATGCCATGTTCATAGAATAAAAGACTCTAAACTGTTAGATTATATTAGTCTGTTCTCATACTGCCATTAAGAAATACCCAAGACTGAGTAATTTATAAAGAAAAGAGGTTTAATTAACTCACAGTGTTATATGGATGGGGAGGCCTAAGGAAACTTAAAATCATGGAATAAGGAGAAGCAGGCATGTCTTACATGGCGGTAGGTGAGAGAAGAGAAAACTAAGGGGGAAGAGAACCTTATAAAACCATCAGATCTCGTGAGAACTCACTCCCTATCACAATAGCATGAGGGAAACTGCCCCTATGATCCAATCACCTTTCTCCCTTGACACATTAGGATTACAATTTGAGATGAAATTTGGGTAGAGACCCAAAGCCCAACCATATCATAGATGTAAATTTTCTTCAAATAAAGTCCATGTAATCCCAGCAGATTTTTTGTTAGAGTATATAAGACAATTCCAAAAGTTATATGAGAAGATAAAAGACACAGAGAGGCTACAACCTAACCTCTTATAACAAATGTCTTATATTTTTGTAAGGAGAAAAGATACATGAAAGGAACAGAAGAGAGTGCAGAAATGGACCTCACGTACACAACCTCTTGATTTACACCAGAAGCACCAATGCACTTCAAAGGGAAAATAAATATCTTCAAAATAAATGGTATTGGAGCCATGGGATATTCATAAAAAATTATAAATAAATAAATAAACCCTGTATGCTCCTTCATATTACACAGCAAAATTCAGTTGACTTAATTGTAGTAAAAAGTATAATTTATCATAAAACATAAGAGAATATCTTGATGGAATTAGATTGACAAAGATTTCTCATACAAAGCAACAAAATCCCTAGCTATGAAAAGAAAAAATAACCTGGTAAATTGTAATTTACCCAACTTGTACATTTTATCATCAAAAGATACCATTAAGAGAGTAAAAATGTAAGCATCAGACTGGGGAAAATACATCTTAGACAAAGAACTGCACACGTAATATATATTAAACTTACAATAAGAAAAAAGACCAAAAATGGCCAAAAGAGAATATCCCAATGGAAAATAAACGTGAAAATGTGCTTAATATAATTAATCAGGAATATATTAATTAAAAGCATAATATACTACTAAACACCTATCAAAATGGCTCAAAGATGTTTGGATAGCAAATGAGCATATTAATAGATGTGCAATGCTATTAGGAAAATGCAAAACTAAAATTACAGTGAGGTACCACTATACACCTGTAAAAATGGATAAAATTAAAAAGATTGACCATACCAAGTGTTGATGAGGATGAGGAAGAACTGATACCCTCACACCACAAATGGTGGAAAAATAAAATGTTACAACTACTTTAGAATATCATTGGGCTGTTGCTAAAAACATTAAACATATATCTACATTATGACCCAGCTACTCTAATTCTAGGTATATAATGAAGAAAAATAAGTAAAATTGTTTGCAGAGTCAGTGGCAACATATATTCTGGATTACATGATTATACACACACTTACATACATTTGCCTGTACATAGAATATCTCTGTATTTACATAAGGAACTGTTTTACTTCCCTGCATAGGTAAGGGACTGGTTGGGAGACAGGATGGGAGAGGAAATGTTTTTACATTGAATATCACTTACCATATTTGAATGGTGTACTATGTGCATGTATTACCCATTTTAAAAATGAACCAACTTTTTGTTTATTAAAAGTCAATCAGGTCTACTCCAGCACACATATTGAGTCCTATTTTATTATGGTATATTGTTCTACTATTTTATTATTATTGTCATTTATCTGTTGCTGTTCATAATTTATAAATTAAAGTTTATTATATATATGTATAGGAAAAAAGTATATATAGGGCTTAGGACTGTCTGTGGTTTCAAGCACCCACTGGAGGTCTTAGAATGTATTTCCTGAAAATATGGGAGGATTACTATAATTCATAACAAAAATCCAGTTAGTGCTAAAATACAACAATAGCATTCTATCATTAACTTGCTGAGAAGCAAGGTCGAGCAAACTTGGAATGAATATATTAGATTCTATGATGTAACTGCCATAAATTTAGTTGCACATCTTCAACTATGCTTCTTCCCACAAGTATTTTTTGCAAGGTTCTCTGCCACCTGTTTCTTCATCAAAGTTTAATTTCTTTTTGTTTAAGAGCCCAAGGTATCATGTTTTGCTTTTTCTGTTTTTTTATATTTGTTTGTAATGTCTATCTCTTCAATACAAACAACTAGAAGTATCATGATACAATAAATATTTTTTAGACTAGACAATCTCAGGCATACAGCAGCATACAACTTATAACCATGACTAAAATTATCCTCAAAAAAGAAAACAAAAGATATTAACATTGCCTTAAGCCACAGCTATTTGTGTTAATTTATCACAAATTACCCTTGCACATTGTACTTGCAAGAAATAAATGAATTATTTTCATTTGTTCAATATATTTATGACTGTACTGAATACTGTGGGTAATTTCAACACAACACTGAGTATTTGTGTATCTAAACCTAGAAAAGGTATGGTAAAAATATGGTATTATAATCTTACAGGATCACTTTCATATGTGTGGTCTGTCATTCACCAAAATGTCATTTGACATATGACTGGACTTATATTGAGACTACAGATAGTAGCTAAAAAGTCAGAAGTTTGATTCTGGAATATTGAATTCCCTATTAGAAATGCAAATGGATTGAGTGGAAGTTGACTGGAGATGAAATATATGTTTGAATTCAAAGGAAAATATCTCTGCTGGTGCTACAAATTTGGGAATCATCAATATATAGAAAGTAGGTTATGTTAAAGCTATATGATACAGGACGAAATCACTAAGAGAATAAGAGTAGGTAGAAAAGAGTAGGTCCAAGTATTGCATCTCGAAACATTAAAACACTGAGAGGCAGTAGATATAAAGAGGAGATTGATAAGATAAGGCAAGAAGAATATGAATAAAGCCCAGGGAGTTTAGTGTCCCAGAAGCCAAATGGATAAAATATTTCAAGGAAAAGAGAAGAGTCAACTGTGTCAAATGCTTCTGATAAGCAAGAAAAATGAGGAGCTGGCTATTAGATTTTGCAATGTGGAAGATATTCATGATAACACTTTAGGTGGAGTAGTTCGATTGAAAATCTGATTGGAGTGGTTTTAAGAGAGAATGAGAAAGAAAAATTGGAGACATTAGGTTTATATAAACTATTCCAGGATAATGCCATGAGTATATAATGATGATTTCAATCTCAGATAACAAACTCTTGTTCACAAGAAATAGACCTTTCCTAATATTCCCTATATTTGAACATAATATTATGTTGAATTAATACACAAAGTTTATTGAAGCATTGTGTGCAATAGTAAAACATTGAATAAACTTGGCTAACGAGTAATTAGTGGTCAAATAAAATATGGTTTGCTGAGTATGGTGTGTGTGGTATGGAGTACTACAAAGCTGTTGGAGAGAAAATGGTAAATCCTACATGTTTTGACATTGAAATATCTCCAAGATATTTTTGGTGAACAAAGCTCATGATATAGCATTTATAATAAATTCTTTTAGTGTGTATCTACGTGTAGTTTAATTACTTAGTTGAACTTGACAGAGTTCAATCATGAAAAAATTATTTTGGTCAATGCTACTATACTACTGAAGTATCAGAATAGTCTGATTTGGGGATGTTAAAATATTCAGTGTGATCCAAGTCAGAACTTTCATCTCACACCAAATTAAAAGTTGCTCCTGTTCCTCAGTACTCAGCTGCTCAGGGAGGCATGTTCTGCCTTTTCTATGTTTTTCTCTCTCTCTGCCCCACAGCTAGCTGCTGTTTTGGCTCCTCCAGCACGGGCAGGCAATGGAAAGAAATTAACAAAATCACCATGGCTGATTCTGTTGTACTTTGGTATCAGTGCTCCAAATGCTGGCCTACGTCCAAATGCTGGCTCTTTTCCTCATAAAATGATCATGTGGCTTCTTCAAAGACTTACCCATTGTGAATCGGGTATCACTGTTCTTTGACATAAGCACTCACTAGTGCACCCCCGACTTTAGCCTCTGCTCTGACACCCCTGCAGCCTCTCTCTTCTGGTTGACCTCTTCCTGGCAGGACATCATATTAGGGAATGTTAAACAAGCCAGTGTGGTCATACACAATATTTAAGTTATTTTTGGTAAACAATGGGTGCATCCCCCAAAGAAATGTGAGAACTATCTCTGCTCTATCCTGCTCTGCTATACCTACCTCTATTTTACTGTACCCTTGCTGTCAGATTTTATTGAAAATAAGTCACAGAAAAATTCTACTGCACACATATTTATTAAGCAAATATTCAGAAGCAGGCAACACAAAATAGTTCTTACAAGGTTCTCTGAAAGTTCAATGATGGTCCAGCTCTCTGAATTTTTAAGTATTCCTAAAAGTACCTTCTTAAAAAGGTGTATTCATGGAAGACAAAATAACATTCAAGAAGTAGGTTTCTGTCAATCATATAGTGGGCATAAGACAACTAGAAGCCTTCCTAAACTAATGGTTGGACACAGAACTGTTTAGGAATAAAGCCTTGAGAATGATCCCTAGAATAAATGAAGAGTTTCATTGACTATTTTATCTGAATTATTAAGGATGTTTCTAAAATATTTTAGCCAATAAATACACCTTGGTTATCTCTCAAAAGCCTCTTGTACTGGTGGATCTCACAGAACCTGGAGAAATATATCCTAAGAGAGAAAAAGACATTAAATGTCAGAGCCGCCTGGCGGCCCCCATGAAACAGCTGTTCCTCATCATGGCAGTGCTCTCAGCTTCAGGGTTCTCACACAAAAGGGTGTGGCACGTGGTGGGCTCTGATTGGCACCAGCTCTGCAAATGTGGTTATCATCAAGGAGGACAAGCCCAACTTTTTCACTGACCACCCCAAGTCTTTCAGAAAATTCGATAAGGGACCGTATCACCTGCCTGGAAAAGGGCACCACCTGTAGACAGACAGGAGATCATGCTAGCCTTCCTGCACCAGAGGAAATGGCACCCTTCTCCCCATTCTCTACTCTCTTTGGAGATCGTCACTACTGTGACTCAGCAGATGTCAGGCTGTGTGAGATCTGCATCATCAACACCCAGTGGTCCCTGCACTTGCTGACCAGGCTGCAGATATTCACCCGCCCACCTGCCGGGCTCACGCAGACCCACCCAGGGGCAGAGTCCCAGCAGGTGCTGGCTGCATAGAGGAAGGAGAGGCAGGAGCTGAGAAGTATTAGCAAGGCTCTGTTAGATGCTCAGTTTGAGAGCATCTGCCTCACCTTCCACAAACTGCTTACTTCTTACCACACCCCATGTGCTTCTCTGGCCTGCACATGGCGTTGCTCAGTGGCCTGCTCTATGCATGTAGACTTGACCCTCTATCTTCACTGCCTGCCCCTGAAGTACCAGGCGCCTCAAATGCACAAAGTCTGCGCCAGCTTAATGAAGATGCCCTTCCCTGATGGCAATGGGGGAGCGGGAAGAATAACTACCCTAGGTTTACAAAGTGTAAACTAAAGAATGGAAACAAAATGTCACTCAGTCATCCTAACAGGCTAGTGCTTTAAGATGACTCCAACCCAGCTCTCTTCCATAATGTTGTGAGAAAAGTGTCTCTACCATGTTAGTCTCTTTCCATCAGACTTTCCTGAAGTGAGCCATGTGAGTCCACCCACTGGGATCCCTAAGTTCCAGGGTACATTGTTCAAATTCTGCCAAGAAGTCTGAAAACTTCTGCTCTGATTCCATGGCCTGCAGCTTAGCAGCTATCCAACCAGGAGGCTCATCAAGAACTAAGTTCTCCTTTGGCAAAAAAAAAAAAAACTTCTTGTTTCACTTAAGATTTTCTTGGAGCTCTCTGGGCTTGAGATGAGGTTGGAGGCTGGAGGCTGGGAGCTATAGAAGGTGAGGTGGTGGGTGTTGGAAAGCAGGTCCCTCCTCTCTCCAAGGAATGAAAGGGGCAATGGCACAGCCCTTCCTAATAAAAAGTAGGCAATTCTCTTGCTCCTCTGTACCCTACATCCTCTAGATATGAATTGGGGAACATTTATTGCATGTCCTGAAGATTTTCCAGAACTTTTCTTAGGCTTGTGAAATTACTGCTCCTATAGGTGTTAGAATTCAGATAATATTCACATATAAACTAAAACTCTCAATTAAAATCCAGCAAATATATTTTGTGCTAATTTAACAAATACTTATTGAGTGCCTTCCTTGTGGCAGTCACTGTCTTTGGTATGGAATGTGTTTAGGATACAGTCTTTAGTGTCCACTAGTTACCCCTAGGGAATGGGTGGGTGGTTCCTTTTTTTACCTTTTTGTCTCATACAGCTCTATACTGTGAGAATTTTTTAAACAAAATTCAAAGTTTATAAATTATTTTCAAAATGATAGCAAAACTTTCTGTATTCTTCTCTAAATACATGCTTATAATGTATTTACCCAATATAAAATTCAGTTACTGTATTCTGAAAATTCAGGGTGCCAGTCATCTTTCCCTTTAGGTTTATGACATTCTATGAGCATTACTTACAAGCTTGAGAAATAAGTTTAAAAAAAAAAAAATCACTGCTGTCCTAGTGATTTGCTCTATTTAGTAAGAGTAAACGCCCCTCTGTAAAGCAGTGATTAAACTTGAGAACTTAAAAGGTCAGATGTAGATTTATGCAAGATAAGACCACGTCTTACTTGACAGCTCCTTTAAAAATGACATTGCTACTTACCTACCTTGTCCTTCTTTGTGTCCCTAAAAAGATCTCTTTGGGATTTATAACAACCAATTAGAAACGTGTATCCCAGATCTCCGGAGACTCTCACTCATCCAAAGCAATGAAGTGTTCACTACATTCCCTGAAATAATTAATGAGAGATGGATATTTTACTTAAATTTTGATAGTTGCAGGAAGTGGAAAAGAGAGTTCACATCAAATACTACATTGATATGCTCAACCAAATACTTATGCGTTAATTATTTATTGCTGTATAACAAATTACTCCAAAACCCTATTAACTTAAATAACTAACTTTTATTTTCTTGTAGTTTTTATGAGTCAGGAATCTGGATATGTCTTAGTGTGATGCCTTTGTTTTATGGTCTCTCATAAGGCTAGAATAAAGATGTTGACTGAGATACAGTAATCTCAGTGCTCAACTAGGTAAGCGTGTTAGGCTGTTCTTGCATTGCTATAAAGAAATACGTAAGACTGGGTAATTTATTTTTTTAAAAAAGAGGTTTGATTCGCTTATGGTTCTGCGGGCTGTACAGGAAGTATGGTGCTGGCATCTGCTCGACTTCTAGTGAAGCCTCAGGGAGCTTTCAGTCATGACAGAAGGTGAAGTGGGGACAGGCAGGTCACATGGCAAAAGCAGGAGCAAGAGAGTAGCGGGCAGGTGCCACATACTTTTAAATAACCAGATCTTGAGATAATTTACTATTGCAAAGACAGCCCCAAGCCATGGAGGGTTCTACCCCCATAACTCAAACACCTTACACTAGACCCCACCTCCAGCATTGGGGATTACAATTCTATATGAGATATGGGCAGGGACAAATATTCAAACTATATCAAGAAGGAACTGCTTCCAAGCTCAGTCATGTGGTTGTTGGCAGGTTCTCACTAACCACTGTCCTGATACAACATTTCTGTGCCACGTATGTCTCTTCATAGGCCTATTTACAGCATGCAACTGGATTCCCTAAGTCCAAGACGAGACAGAGACAGGCCCTCAAAATGAAAGCCACAGTCTTTCCATAACCTAGTCTTGGAAGTGATGTCCCATCACTTATTGTAGTCTGTTAGAAGCGAGTCACTAAATGAGCCCACTTTCAAGGGGAGGAGATTACACAAGTGTGTCAATACCGGGAGTCAGAGATCATTTGAGAACATTCTATAGGCTGCCAACAACCTCTTTAACCTTTCTATTCTCTTCTCCTACCATCCCCACTCTCTCAAGATTCCTACTGTCAGCCAATAATAGTATACCTCTCATTATTTTCTTCTTCCACCAGACTATAGTTCCTTCTCTTTCCTGTTGTAGCATTTCTCCTTAGTTTGAACACCCTCATTTAAAACAGGAAACAAAAACATTAGTTAAGCAGAATGTAGACACTCCATTATTTTTTTCAATATGGATCTTGAAGGATCTCAGTAGTAACAATAGAACTATGTAAACTTACTATAATATTATACTTAGAATTATTTTATATAATGATATTGCAATTAGACTTTATTACCATAACATACTTTTAATAGTTTCAATAATCAAATCTATTAGGAAAGAAGCTGTGCTCAATGAAGTCTATGTTGTCATTGATTATATTTATAATGAGGCTTCTCTTAATGAATTGTGATTCTCAAAATAGTTTTTTTTAAGATAAATTTTATTCAAAATGTGTGTTTGTTTCCAAAGTCTTTTCTTAATCTTTGTGTGCTCAGTACAAGTTCAATTACAGAGAAGTGGAACACAAACTTTTTGAAATTTTGGCCAAGGACAATGTTGGTTATTAAACTCAATCTTACCTTGGAACAAACTGCCTTCTCAGAAAACATTTTGTTATCTTTTCCTTGTCTGCAGAATCAGTGACGAATAATGCTATATAGCCTTGAGTGCTCAGTGAACAAGTGATTCCCTTGAAGAGGTTTCATGGCTTAGTGGCATTTTCTTTTCACTCTTGATATTGTGAATTTTGCTGTTGCTGTTTTTGGTACTAAGTTAAATTTAAACCCTTTCTGGGCTCATCCAAAAATTCCAAACGGAATAAACTTTATGTAATATCTCTGACCCAAGCTTTTAACTATTTTCAACTTTTCTCTCTAAAGTTTGGAGATAGATTCTTCCTGACCTCTGTAAGTAAGAAGAGAAATAATCTAATCAGTCATCTAACCATCTACATCTTGACTTGATCATTCTAGGATTGTCTTGTCCAGGAAGATGAAATTTCAAATAACTTACATTGGTTGTTTAAGACCTTTATGAAAGTCCATTTTTCTGAGCATTAGACTACTCAGCGAGCCTTCAAGAAAGGACTCAGGACCTTAGCTAGCTCAACCAGGCTCATCAAATGGCTATTTACTTTTCAAGACAGGGAACCCTGGCCTCACTCTGTCCACAATCCTATCTTATTATGTCATTTTTTTTTTCTCCAGTACAAACAGGCTTTCATGATGAATGAACTACATTAAGCCAGATATCCAAAAATCTCATATTTTGTCTTTTTTCCCTCCCTACCTCCAGATACTATTAAGACTCTATCGATGAAATAAAATTCTTTAATTTGGTAAGCAATAATCTTATCTACCAGTTACTTTTTCTTCCTTTATCAAAAATACAAGAATATACTCAACTTGCATTATTTACAAGTGATGAGAGAACCATGTCAAGGAAAAGTAAGACAAGTGCCTCAAATAAAAGTACATAAAGTTCAGTAATATTTAATATTACCTGAGATGAAATATGAGACAATTTGGAAGTCAGGCAAGCAGAGAGTGGAGGACTAAGAGCCAAAGCTATGTTGTGTGCTTGGTCTCCTTTCATCAGTTATGTAGGAAGAAAGTAATATAGACTTGTAGAGTTGATTTAAAGAAAGCGGCTGGACATGGTGGTTCATGCCTGTAATCCTAGCACTTTGGGAGGCCAAGGCGGGTGGATCACGAGGTCAGGAGTTCGAGACCATCCTGGTCAACATGGTGAAACCCCCTTCTCTACTAAAAATACAAAAATTAGAGGGGTGGGGTGGCAGGCACCTGTAATCCCACCTACTCAGGAGGCTGAGGCAGGATAATAGCTTGAACCCAGGAGGCAGAGGTTGCAGTGAGCAGAGATCATGCCACTGCAGTCTAGCCTGGGCCACAGAGCAACACTCTTGTCTCAAAAAAAAAAAAAAAAAAAATAGCTTCTGCACACGTGCAGTTTCCATGGTCTACAACTAGGATGGTGGCTTTGCATTGAATGTGAACCTGAATGATAATAACTTCAGGAAATCTCACCAAAATGTTTGCTATCAGGAGGTTAAAAGCATGAAACATACCACATTGGCTATATTTATGTTTATAAAAATCAGTGTGGATACAATATACTGTCCCTTTAAGCACCGCTATTGTGTATAAAATCCCCTTCTAGATAAAAATATGCATTTTCATTGTTGCAGCATCTCTAACAACTCTGATGATCAATTATCTGTCTTCTTCAATTAGAAAAGAAAGCTATCACCCTTGTCCCATTTGCTAAAGTTGTCCTTGAACACCAAGCTACTGCTCTCCAGATGTGGTCTTTCCATCATTGGATACCTGCCGCCTTAGTAACCAACACCCTATCTATTCAGCATCATAGCATGTGTTTAAACCCAGTGAACTTCATTTATGTCCAAAATAGAAGAGTATTTGAAGTTCTTTTTATAAAATTCTTGGCCTTCCTTTACAAGAGAACAAAGCAATGATAGACTGAATCTCAGGTAACATGAAGTGAGGCTTCAGGAAGCAAGATAAGTAGCAATTGAGTGGTCTCCACTTAACATTACAGTAAGAAGTAAAAGGAAGTACTTTTAATATTCTTCCCTTTCTTTTTGTATTATTTTAACAGAAGACATATCAATAAGGTTACCCACTATTACTTGGTACTATAATATTTAAAGTCTGACTGTGCCATCAATTTGCCAGTTTGTGAAGTTAAGGAAGTTCAAACATATAACTTGGCAAGTGGGTTAGCATCAGTCCAGCAAATACCTTTACATCAAAAGTATGAATGTATATGAATCTTTGTTATAGAATTATGGTAATCTTATCTTTCCTGTTTACCATTTTCATTTGGAATAACATAGATTTTTACTTTTCGATGCCAATTCAGTTTCTAGAGTTGTTTGTCAAACCTATTTCCAATTCACGCAACCATACCAAATGCAATTTCCACATTAAAATACCCGTAGCTTCATCTATCATAAGATTTAGAGAGACTAAATAAGTCAAAAGAATAGATGTGCATTTATAGAAGTTTATTTTTAATCTGAAAAAGACTTACCTATTCTGATTTTAAACTAATTGGTTTTTATTTAATTTGTGCATAGTATACATAGACATTTTTAAAATGTCATAATAATGCAAAAACTATCCTTAATCCCAACATTCCTTTTCTGGTACACATAGATAGTTCCCATTAGTCTTTTTTTGGATGTATTTTAGAGAATTACTAAAATATCCACTTTTAAATGAAAATCATAATAATGTTTTCTTGTCAAAGCCATATCGATGATCAATTTTCTATTGCTGCATAACGGATCACCCCAAAAATTAGTAGCTAAAAACAATTTATTTGCACACAGGCTCTTCATTTCAGTCTGGGCTCAAGCGTGTGATTCTTTGGCAGAACTCTCCTGGGTTACCTATATAGCTTCAGTGAGGAGACAGAAAAGCTGCTAGCTGGTAGTCCTGAATGACCTCATTCATATGTTGAGAGAATCCCCAGGAATAAGTGAGAATAGCTGGAATGACTCTTCAGGTGAAGAAGGCAGCATCCTAGAAAGAAAAAGTAAAAACTGAAAGGTTTTGGGTTTTGCTCAGAAGTCTTGTGACCTCTTTCTAGGTAACCTGGGCCCAGATAGCTGGATTCCTCATTAGACACGGAAGGTAACAGTTAGCTCTACTTGGCAAATAGCTGAGAACTGTGGGTGTTCCTAAATTGTATTTATTTATTTTTTTATTCTGGGGGGAGTACCAAATTTATTTGAAGCAATGGTACAAATCAAAGAACTTAAGTGGATGTTTTGATACAACATAACTTCACTTTTGTTTAATTGTATTGATCATTTAAAATAAGCTCAGATTCAAGGGGTAGGAAAATATATTCTGTATCTTGATAGAAGAGATTTTCATAATTTGTGGCAGTTTTAAACCCATTACAGTTACTGTCAACAATATTATATATAAAATAAGATTAGAACTTCAGTTGAATATTAATAAAAGTATGTTTTTAAAACTCTATTTCCTCTAAAAGGAAGAAGCTAACTTAAATATTATAATTTTACTGCTGGTAAAATATTCAACCCAAATGAGAATTCTTTATATTTTAATTTGCTTGCAGAATATCTGATCAGGTGTTAAATACACAGATGTTAGAATAAATAGTCAAGATTTCTGTTAAACATTTAAGTAGAACACAACAGGTTTTTATTTTTAACTTTTACAGGGGTACACATTTGGGTTTGTTACATAGGCAAACCCGTGTCATGTGGTTTGTTGTACAGATTATTTTATTACCCAGGTATTAAGCCTAGTACCCATTAGTTATTTTTCCTGATCCTTTTTTACAAAGTGTTTAAATAGAGTAAAAAATGACTATTGGCATAGATAACTTATTTTAGAATTTATGATAGTGACAGTGAAGCTGAAATCTGAAAAAGTGACACATGAGTATCTACTTGAATAAAAAACGTAATGCAAGAAGTTCAGGTAGCCCAAAGTTCTAAGGTTAAATATTTGGACTAAAGAAAGTGGATGGAGGTGGAACAGAAAAAGGCAGTGCCTAACATATGCCTACTCTTCTAAGAAACATGGTTACGCTTCTGTGTCAGCAAGTACCTAGGTGCAAATTGGATTATTTTCCCTCAGATAAAGTAAACCGTTTCAGTGTGTTATCTCTAGAAGCTATATCAAGTCATCCCAAGTTTTAAATTTCCTCTGACTCACCTTCCGTCAAAATAGAGTTCAATCTTAAGGTTAAATTCACTTTATTCTCTAGTATAAACCAACCTTTCTTTTTTCCTTTTATTTACTTATTGATTAATTACTTAATTTTATTTGCTTGTCTGCAATTCATTTTAGAAAGGAAATCCTAAAGCTTCAGTGGTCCAGATAAAGTTAATAAGCCCTCTGTTTGCCTGGACATCTTCAGAACATTTCAAACGTCTTTTTGTTATTACTAAGAAAACACAAATGGTTATATAATCGGAGCCAAAGTAAAAGTGAGAAAATTGTTAGTAATCTTCTGTAATTCCTCCAGTAGTCCATGCCTAAGCATTATGCTGAGGACTATTCATTATGAAGAAAATCAAATTCTGTATTTCCCCCCTGCTTGGGTTTCAAAGTTGCTGGATTTATTCTCAGATTTTCAGTGGAAGCACTTTAGTGATTTCTGCTTTCTTTGCTGCTGTGACCAGATGGAAGCACTACTTTCTTTTCCAGAAAGTCTATGAACAGGCAGAGTAAAGGTGACAGCTCACATGGAGTAGTGCCAGATGCTCTTGTTTATTCCAGAGGGTTAGGGGATATTTGCTGGCATAAGTTCAATGGCTTTTTGGAGGATTTTCAAAAGCATCTCATTTTTGGGGTTGAAAAATCTGCTTCTGTGTACAGCCCAATAAGGGAAATATAGTTTGCCCACTAGACTTGGCTTTGTTTTCTTGGCTTACATTCTTCCCCCAAAAGACAAGAAGGTTTTTTTTTTTAGCCAGAGTATTCATTTCATGGGGATTCAACATTACTGTCTACATGCTCTCCTTAAGAAAATAGGAAATTGGTACCCAAAGCTGTAAATTTGCCATATTTTAATTTTCTTCCTTCGTTTCTAAAACTAAGTCATAATTATGTTGAATGGAAGTAAATGTTACCAAAAATACTGAATGCATGATCATAAATGCCAAGCCTGTTTATTTTACCATAAACTCAAGCTGTGCTAAGACCGGGAAGCATATCTATTTCAGCTTGTTTAATCAGCAAGTGTATTATACTACCATGGAAAAGGCAGTATTGTTAGTTCTCAAGAGCATGGGCTTTGGGTTCCAGGTTCTCAAGCTTATAAGTAATATCACCCTGGCAAAGTTATTTAACTTCTCTATGCTTCAATTTACTCCTATGTCAGATCATCATTGTAATAGTATCCATCTTATAGGACCTTTGGGAAGGCTAAGTGAAGTTTTTCATCAAACATATTTAGAAAAGTGCATGACACATAAGTACTCAATAAATATTAGTTACTATTATGCCCACTATCATTATTACTTTCCAATCATTTTATTTTCATCCATTACATTATAAAATGTATATTCTTCTTTCCTGGGCAAGGCTGGTGTTAGGGAAAAATGTGTCAAAATATTCTATTAGAGACGACAAGAAACTGAAAAGATTATATGTCCAAACTCAGCTTTCACAAATAAGCCACAGACAAAATAAATAGAGTTTATTTGTTTGGGAGATTTCCCAGGAAATGGAAACTAATGTTTCTTTTATGTCATTTTTTTAATTGTTAATTTTTAATCACCTTTATAAGCAATAAAATTCACATCTAATTTTATGATTTTATATATTTTTTTTCTCATGGCACTATTCACTAATAAATATATTTCTAAGAAGTTGAAAATTATTTTTAAAATATGAGAAGGCTTTTTGTCCATATTTATGTATTGCATCAAATTATAAATTTATTTTCTCATACAAGTATCCTTTCACTTTGGGGTAAAACAGCTTGAGACATACACACATAGCTATATATAAAATAAAACTCTTCATCAGATAAACTATTTTTAAAATATCTCCATCTCTTAATTCCAAAAGTGTGGGTTTGAAATCCCAGATGACAGTCAAACAAGAGCAATGTAATTTATTTTAAAAGTGAAAATTTAGTTAACTATACAGCTATTGGTGATGTTTGAATTTGCTTAAGTTGTGGTACTTTGTCAAAATGAATCAGTTTTGGAATTCTTAGAATACTTGTATTACATTAAGAGACCCAATTGATTCATAAATGGTAAAATGCAGTTGTTAAAAATGTAGTACACTTGGCTGAAAATTACAATCTGAAAGTATGTGATGCGATCAATTGTTTATACATAAATCACATTTTTTACTCGCATAATAAGTACTTCTTGAAAGAATAAACTCAAAAGAAGAGGATTTGGAGAGAATCTGCAGATCTCAGATGCAGTGACTGCAATTATTGATGGTTCCCCTTCTGCATAACTGAATGCGTAAGTCACACCCACATTTGTTCCCAGCTCTGGCCATATGGCAATTCTTCCTGAATGATTTGGCTTCTCCCTTGTCTTTCTCTATCATTAGATTATTATGGCTTGATTCCCTTCAACTCTTGCCAGCTGGGAAACAAAAAAAGTATTATTTTTGCCGTACTTATTCTTGATTCCTTTTTGAATATCCACATTGCCTTAAATATGAACTTCATACTGTTTATATTTACAGTATAAATAATTCAGTTTGAAGAATCTGTCCTATTACATGAATTTAAGAATCGACATTTCTCTAATACATTCTACTTATCAAATATTTTTAAGGTGGAGGCTGGGGAGTGGAGATTTAAATTCCTTGGGGTACAAATAACGTATGTATATATAGATATATATATATGTGTATATATATGTGTGTGTGTATATATATATATGTGTGTGTGTGTGTATATATGTGTGTGTGTGTGTATATAGCGAAAAAAAAACCTAGAAAACTGTCAATGTCTACTTTAAAGGTCAGTCTTCTGACTATAAATCACATTTGGGTTGGCTCTTCATTGCCAAAATAATATTCCTATTATGGATGTTTGTGACTCGGTTTCTTTTTACAGCCACATGTAGAAATATATGCCAAAGGTTAGGAAAATTGAATATTGCAACCCACTTTAGGAAAGGTAATACATAACTTTGCATTTTGTAAATATGAATTTTTTTTTCCTGAACATTTTAACCTGAACCCAGAAGCAGGAGACTGATAGCTCTCATTGTGAGAGTAAAAAGCCTCTGCCTGTTCATCACAACCAAACCAGCCTCATACAAACACATACATATCAGAGAGAACCTTGTGAATACTTTGGGGGAAGGACTTGGAGTGATTCACATTTTACTGCACTTGGGTCACCTGGATATTAATGATATTTAATCACACAATGCTGCAGTTGTTCTAGAGTCTCATCCTCCCATAATTATGTGTGATTTCATTTTAAGTTCCCAAATGTGTTCTTTGAAAATAACACCTATTTAAAATAATGACAGGCTCAGGATTTAAAATTTTATTTGGGGAATAAGGAAGAGAATGATATTGATTTAGGAAAAAGGAATGCATAAGAAATTATCTTGATTGTCATAAAATATAAATTATGTCATTATTTATCCAAGGGTTCAAAAAAGTAATATTTTTCTTGGTAACTGAGTCTATAGTCATAGAGGTATTTATTTAATAGCTGATTAGTGTAATATTTGTAATATTCTGCCAAAGTCCCGGGAAGTCTTTGAATATTCTAATGTATTTCTAAATAGTCTGCAATCAAGAAATGCTTATGGGATAAGATATTATACTCTTGAAGGATATGTTGAATAAATGTTCTGTGGTAAACCATAGCTTGTCAATAAAGGTGTGCACAAAAATAGGTAATCACTATCCTAGATTTTTCAATTATCAAAGCATCTTAACCACTTGAAATAGGAATAAAATGAGAGGACCTACATTTCTATGGTTATCTCATCTAGTAAATGTATGTTTTGTTGTCTAGACTGTAACTTCATGCAAATTGTCAATCTCATCTATATTTTCACATAATCTGACAGATTAGTAACAATGACAAAGCTCATTATATGAGCACATATAGCCTTAGCTAGTTGAGCTGATTTTGAGCATACGATATTTTTATTTTTTCATTCTGAGAATTCAAAACCCCTTCTTATATATGAACTGTAACTTATATATGAAATGTAACTTATATATGAAATGTAATACTTTAATTTTATAACTGAATACTAAGGGTGGTTTCTACTTAAAATATGACTTCCTAAATTCTGACATTTTGTTTCTTTTAATTAGATTACATATAGAACTAGTTATTAGATTTAATCTATAAATAGAATACTGAGCCATAACTGTCTATATCTCTTTTTCTTCATCTTTAAAATTAAAATAATAATAGCTAACTTGCAAGTCTGTTTTAAAGCTTAAATGCAATGTATTATATCTGTTCATATAAAGTACATACCAGAATGCCTAGTGCGTGAAGGTGGTTGTTATAGTTGTCACCACTGATAAAGATCACAGAAAATTTTTTTTAAACCTGATTAATATTTATTTTGTATTAATCAGAGATATAAGAAGCAAATGGTCCAAATGGTCTTTAAGTATGTTTCTTTTTTCTTGTTAGGATCCTTTTGTTTGAAAAAAGACAGAAAAATTCCACTCAGATGGCTTAAGTAAAAGAGCCTTCAGTATTTCATCAAGCTGATACATTCAAGGGAAGTACTGGCTTTAGGCATGACTTATTGCAGGAGCTTCAGCATTTTCCCTCAACCCTATTATTCTTATTTCTCTTGATTCTGCTCTCTTCCATGTCATCATTCTCATTTTCCATATACTAATAAGGCAGCTGCCAACAGCGCTAGATCGATCTCTCTGTCAGGTTCAAATGCAATGAAAAAGAAGGGATACCTCTCTATGTACGTCTCATTGGCCATGATTGGACCATTTGTTCAACCTTTAATCATTCTAATGTCCAAAGGAATGTGATACTCAACTGGCCAGGTATGTTTGCAACCCTAGGGACCCAAGGTAAATGGAATGATAGTAAAGCAAGAATGGGTCTTTAGATAAATGTTGTGGTAAGCTTACTCGAAGGAAAAAATACATAGATTCAGACCATGTATACAACATGCTGAAAAAATTAGAATGTATTCAAAGAATGCTGCTCACTTTTTTTTTTCTATTTTGCCCACTGTCTTTTCTTTTTACGTTTTTAGATATGGGTATATCCCATATCTAGATTTGTTCTCATGTATGCAGACTTCTCTCTCTCTGATATTTCAGTGGCACTTTTCAGTCTGTCATCTAAATAGACTCATAAATGTATTTTGAGCTCCACTTTCTGTATCAGTTAGCTTTTATTGCACAACATACCTCTCTTAATGATTCTGAAGGTTGGCAACTTTGGCTGGACTCAGCTAATAAGATCCTCTGGTCAATCATACATCTCAGTCAACTTCCACTCTGGTTAAGTTGAAGTACTTTACAGTATGTAACACATAAAAGGAGTCACAAATTATTATGATTGTCACTGATAATATTTTTTTTCCAAATGAGAAAAGGAGTTTGTCTTTCTTTGTCTAAGTACAACTCTCTTTATAAAAGCAAAAGCTTTATGTATTTTTTCTGTAGCATCACTAATCCATAAACATGTAAGATAACACCATAAATGATGAACTCCCATTAATACAAATATCCTAATAAACTGTGTAATCTATGGCTACACTGGAATATCATTAATAACTTATATTTACTTGCGATGACTGTTGCTGCTGCCTATGCTACTGCTACTGGCCTTAAAAACCACATGTTAATCATATCAATATTTTTCAACTATGTGTTGTGTCCTCTGGAAAACACTGGGAATATCTAACACTGCCCAGATGACTGAAGTTTTAGATGTTTAAATGTCTGCTTATAAAAAGACTTCTTTCAGAATATATTTGATTTCGTTCCCTGTTCCCAACCATTCTTGGCTATATTGATCTTAATTTTAACAGTAAACTTTATATTTGTGCTATGATTTGAGTGTTTGTCTTTTTCAAAACTCATGTTGAAACTTAATCCTCTGTGTGACAGTGTTGAGAGTTAGAACCCTTAAGAGGTGATTAAACCATGAGGGTTCTGCCTTCATAAGTGAGTTAATACATTCATGGATTAATAGATTAGTGAGTTAGCAGGGAGTGGGACTGGTGGCTTCATAAGAAGAGGAAGAGAGACCTGAGTTAGTACACTCAGCCCCCTCTCCATAAGATAACCTGAGCTCTTTTGGGACTCTGTAGAGAGACCATGCCATCAGATGATGTTCCTCAATCTTAGACTTTCTATCCTCCAGAATGTAAGAAATAATATCTTTTTCTTTGTATGTTACCCAGTTTCAAGTATGCTGTTATAAGCAACAGAAAACGAACACACACACACACACACACACACACACACACACACACACACACACAACACACACACACACACACACACACACACACACACACACACACACACACACACGGAAAGAGAGAGGGGAAAGGAGAGAGAGAGAGGTATGATGAGACAGTATTGCTAATTCAAAAACTCAAACAACTGGGGAAGAGTTCCAATTTTGGGTTTGTTTTTTACCCTTCCAAGAAAGATTCTAGTTAGTAAATGTATAGGCTAAATGTGAAAGACTAAGTTATGTGAATTAAAACATTCATTATAATCAAATATTTTACTATGGAGTTATGCCTTACTACCATCTTCTCTTTCTATGAAAAAAAGCAAAAATAAAAATGTTTCTAAAACATGAAAATTATAGCCACAAACTACATGTGTATTAGGGAATGTAGCAAAGTCATTGAGTAAAAAAAAAAAAAAAAAAAAAATACTGCTATATAGACAGTGTCATACTCTTCTTTCTGGTATCTATGTAAAGACTTCTATCATATTCTTTGGTAAATTTTCTACATGTAGTCTTGGTTATTAGCTGTAAATGGAGCCATGTCCACCAGTCTACAGGCATGCATTTATGTTCTTTACGCTTGCATGGGTGTCACTTGGATCTCTAAAATTTGAGGTTGTTCTCTGGTATTATCTTGAATCCTGTTCCAATATGTGACCAAAATAATTGTCTCAAAATTATTATTCAGGAAAAAATTCATCAATTATGATTGAGAAACTGTTATAAATCTAGAGGGGAGTTGTAAATGAATGTTAATTATAGAAATTATAGTTGGAATATGTCTACCTTATCTTTGTAGCCCTTCGTAACTTTATAGTTACTACAATAAGTAAGTAATACTCTTCGTTGAATGAATGAATGAGTCAATGGATGAACTGATTAACATTGATCAACTATATTATTTTCTAGAAAATTTAAGTTTATGACAAACTGCCTCCCCGCCATATACTAATCATGTAATATCAGAGGAAGCAGCTTTCCATTTTAAGGAATCAGCAAATAAAAAGACAGTTAATTTTAACCGTGCAAAGGATATTTGAAGAATATCAAGAAGGCCAGTATAGTTGGGATAAAAGGGAGTTAGAGAAGTAAGGAGCATCTAGATTAATTACTGCTTTTCAGGGTATGAAAATGTCTAATGAGTTATTGGAGGTATTGAGAAGAGGAGTGACATAATCTGACCCATGTCATTTTATGACTTTTTAAAGAATATTCTGGCTCTGAGGAGAAAATGAAAGGGGAGGGGAGGAACACTTAAATAGAGAGATAAGTTAGGAGTGGGGGCCAAGTATTGTCCAGGAAAGAGATGCTAATGGCTTAAAATAGGGCAGAAGCAGTGGAGGTGGTTTAAAGGAGTCAAGTTGTTAATTTTTTCAAAAAAGAGAATAAACTAGTGTTGACCAAACAGACTCAATGTTGATTGTGGAAGAAAGAGATGAGTCAAGGATGATCAACTAGGATCTTTTTAAAGAAATAGAGAAGACAGGAGGGGATCAAGTTTAAAGAATAAAGTTCAACAGTTATATTTTGAGCCCACTAAACTTCAGAGCCCTATGATAAGTAAGATTGGGGCTCTAAGTTTGGGCTATTTCTTCCTGGCTGAGTAAGCAACGTGACATCTTTGTATCTCATTTATATCCTCTACTAAATAGAATTATAATAATAAGATCTACCTCCTAAGGTTGTCATGAGGATCAAATTAGTTAATCCATATAAAAATCTTAGAATAGTTTCCAGCACATTGTAAGCATTTATTGTTATCATTCTAGTAGAAATGTTTGTTATGTGAGTGTGGAACTCATTGATAAGCCAGAATTAAAGCTATAGGTAGGATGTAAAGCCATGAGGCCAGATAAGCCCATATATGAACACATACAGGGCAAAGAAAAACACCAGAAACAGAGCCCTGGGATATTCTTCCAGGTCGGGAAGAGGAGAAAGAGTTAGCAAAGGCAACTCAGAAAGATTGTCCAGTGCAGTTAGAGGAGAACCAGGAGTGTGTGATGTTCTACAAGCCAAGGAAAAGTGTTGTTAAAATGAAGGAATAATCTTGTTTGTTGGATGGAAATTAATAAATGAACATTGGATTGACTAAGAAGGAAGTTGTTGGCAACCTTGTCCCCAGCCTTTAGAACAGTTGTTAAAATAGAAACATGAATATACTGACTTAATGTGAAAATGACTGAAAAAATAAGTTACTTAGAATAAATTGTTTTTTAGAAGTTTTGCTTTTTGTGGAGCAGATAAGTGTGGTAGGATGTTGGAGGTGAATGGAGATTGAGGGGTGAATTATGATTCAGATGGGAGACATTTCAGCATGTTTGCAGGTTGATGGGAATAATCTTACCATAGACATTAAGGGAATTCTCCTAGTCTCATTCATACCACAACAAATTTGAAATGGAATGAAGGCGCATTCGGATAAAGGGAACATTATCTACCTGCCTCCAAACAGAGAAGCAGCAATTGCCCCCATAGACAGTAAAAATAAGATTTTGATTATACTACTTTCCATAGTCTATTTGTGTAAACATAAAAAAAAACACTTTTATTTTAACATAGCGAATATGGGACGGACACTCTAAGGAGAAGTTTTATGGTATTACTAAATTGTTTTTTTGTCTTTTACAAAAGAGATATATTGATATTTTATTACTAAATTAAAAATAATCTTATTCTCAATTGGGATAAAATAATGTCATGAAGCATAGGGGATATGTACCTATCATATTACTAATATTGTTCCTAAGCTCCAAACAGTTAAATTTGTAATATACAATGATAAGCAAGAAGTTGGTCTATTTATTTCAGGTTCTCCATTCAGTTCTTTCAGTCTAGCTAGATCCAATCTTTCACTGAATATTTATGCATCTTGCTTCCTCTAGACCAAGTTATCTTTATAGAAGTGACTAATAACTTTCCAGGATCCTCGCAACTTAAGAATCTATGATTATACCATCTTGCCAATATCCTTTCCATTTTACATAAAATTAGGTCAAATAAAATTTTTAATGCTTTCCTGATAACTAACTTCTTTAAAAATTGTTTCCTAAGTTAGTATTAGTTTGTTCTGAGCATTTGTCTTTGCTCCATATTTTCTAATCATTTGCATTTGCAGTAACAAATTTGAGCATTTAAGATATGTTAATGGTCTCTTTCTAAGAGCTATATGTTGCTTTCTTATAAATAAACAAATGATTGACTCAAATATTGCCAGAGTGGAGAATCCTCATGTTAAATTGGCATTGCTAGTTTATAGGCACAAAATATCTAGAGGGTCCCCATGGTCTAAATTTTTGGACAGAATGCTGTCTTTGGGAAGTAGCTTTTTATTACAAGGAGAATTAAGAAAAGATTAAGGATGGCTGTGACCATTATTACTACTGGTAAAAAAAAAAATCCTCAAGAATAATAACTACTCTCAAAGAGCAGCACAGTTCCCATCATTGTGACCACATTGATTCATGTGTTCAGCATTTATTGACCACCTAGTGTATTAACACCATGTGGGATGCTCAATAAAAAAATTGAAAATTGGAAAACACTCAGTCATGGCTACCAGAAAATTAATTGTCTAATGAAAAATAAACACAATGTGCATCTTTGCAGCACTGGTGGATAAGTCCTATAATAATGATGTAAAGTGTTCAATGGGAACAAAAATGGAGCTTTACATCATAACAGTTATAATGAGGAATCACGGAAGCAAGCCTTCTTGAGAAAGTGACTGTTTTCTCAATTTTGAGGAATTAAATGTTAGATAACAAAATAAATCTGAGAAAGTGAAATCCTTCTAGGAGTACTTTTGTGTTAGATTTAATATACACAAATACGTGTGTATGTGCACGTGTGCATGTGGGTGTGTTTGGTGTTTGTGTGTGTGTATGTATGTGTGCCTGAGTGTGTGTTTAGTGTGAGGAGAGGCAAGCATGCTGGAGAGGAGGGGAGTGAAAGAAGTAGGAGAGGATTTTTAGAAGGGGACTTACATATTGAGCTAAACTATATGCATTCCATCCTGAATATTATGGGAAAGATACCTAAGAATTTTAAAGAGGGTCTGTAGAATCATATTTACATCTCTGAATGTAGCAGTGGAGGCTACTTTGGAGAAAGTTAGGCATGCATCAGGCATACTCTGGGCCTACGGTATTGTCAGACATGCAAGGGTAAGGTCCTACATTAAGGCAGTTAAAGGGAACCAGGCATTGTCTATAACACATGCAAGTTTTAAATGAATCTTTGCCCTTAGCAGTATAAAAACAAATTGCCTCCTTAATAAAAAAAAATGAGGTCTTCCCTCTCTTCTTTTATAAACTTTATAGTTTTTTATTGTTGTAACTAGTAGGAAAAACACCATAAAATTATTATTTTACAGTTCAGGATGTCAGAAGTCTGAAATGGATATTCTGGGGTAAAACCAAGGTGTCCACGAACCGCTAAGGGACACTCTGTTTCCTTGCCTTTTCCAATTTCTAGAGGCTGCCTGTATTCCTTGGCATACAGCTCCTCCTTTTATCGTCTAAATGCTGCTTCTGGCATCGTATCTTCTGTCTTGGACTTTGCCCTCTTGTCTCCCTCTTATAAGAATCCTTGTGATTACAATGGTCCATTTGTTTTTTGTTGTTGCTGTTGCAAAAAAAAAAAAAAAAAAAAACCTTAGACTGGGTAATTTATAAATAATAGAAATTTATTTCTTACAGTTCTGGAGGGTGGGAAGTCCAATATCAAGGTGCCAGCAGACTCAGTGTCTGGTGAAGTCTGCTCTCTGCTTCCAAGATGGTGCTTTCTTGCTGTGTCCTCACATGATGGAAGAGGCAGAAAGGCAAAAAAGGGACGAAATCTATCTCTCAAGGCCCTTTAGAACATCACTAATCCATCCATGAGGGTGAAGCTCTCATGACCTAATCACCTCCTCAGGGCCCAACCTCTTAATACCACCATGTTGGAGGTTAAAGTTACAACATGTGAATTATGGAGGAACACACACATCCAAACCATAGCAGTCCCACCCGGATAATTAAGCATAATCTCCCCATTTCATAATTTTTGATCATATCCATGAAGTCCTTTTTTCCATGTAAAGTAATACATTTATAGGTTCCCAAAATTAAGATATGTCAATCTTAGAAGGGCTTTTATTCTGACTGCCAAATAAAATATCTGTTAATCATTGTGACTCCTACCTAGCTGTGAAATAGTTCAGTTTCTTTGTGTACATAGGACTGAGAAATCACTAGAGTCTTACTTCTGCTCCTCTTTAGCCCTATGATATGCTCATTCATTGGTTTAGCATAAATGAAGAAGAGGCAAAAGCTATTTTTGCTACTATAAATACTCTTAACCTCCTTTTTCCACTCCATGGTAAATAAGAGTTGCTGGGTCAGAATATGTTTTATATGAGCAGCTCTCACTTGCATATATTAGGCAAGTGAAAGATTGGGGTCAAAAGGGGTTTGTTTAAAATATCATCTTATTGAAATTTGCTCTGCAGATTGCTTCAAATTTAAATTCATGCCAATAGTGACAATAGATACCAGAAAATGATTTCATTTTGTTCTCATTTTTAAAATAAATTCATATTTAAAGAAAACCTTAAAATTATTATTATTGCACAATTCTCTCAAGAATGCAGTGAGAATATGCGTGTCCTTTATATTATCTTCGCCTTCTAGATAATATAATAGAGGAATTGAAAAACTGAGATTTTGCCAGTTTCAAAGTATACGCAGAATCAGTGCTAACAGCATGTTGTTTCATCTGCTAGTGTTCTGCTTTAATGTGTGTGAATCTTCTTTATTCCTTTTTTATTTAACCCCCTCAAAAAAATGTTCTGCACAATCTGATTATGCTACGTTTACTCCTGACAAATAATCAGAAAGGATTACTTGGACTTTCTTAACCATGAAAGGAAACAAACATTAGCAGTACCCAAAGACATTCGGAATCCCACTGAAGAAAAATTACAGATTTGGGCTGTAGCTATTCAAAGTCATTTCTCTCCCTGAGCTCATGTTTATCTGAAAATGAATACAGTTTGGGCATGTTGTCTATGATAAATATGCAACATGTTGTAAGTGATGTTTCAAGGCAGACACTCTTTATGTGTTGGCTTCTCTCTGGCTCTTCCTATTTATTGAAAAAGAAACTCAAACATTTAGGTGCATTGCATGCTTTTGTTTTTGGCTTTTATGGTGTTTTCTTGGGGTGGGGGGGAGTCGTCTTTCAGCCTTAGAGAGAAATTGAAGTTTATCATTTTCACACCTGTTGAATAAGAACATTGGATTTATTTTTTGAATTTATCCTTTCGGTAAGCCCTCCTTTTAGTACACCTAGGTGAACTGATTTTTAAGATATACAATAAATTTTTTGAACGCTGCTGCCCAGTGTTGAAGTCCATTAGATCCTAAAATCAGGAAACATACATCTGTCATTGGCTTTGAAGAGAGTTTAAAGAATGTTTCTTGGCAAAATCATAATTGCTCATAACTGCTTATTTCATGCAAATTCTGACACACGTGGGATTATTAATGTGGTAATGCCCTCAATGAAATTGTACAGCTGCTACTAAAGGGCAAAACTGGGAAAGATAGAATGTATCACGTGTGTGTGTGTGTAAGCACGTTAAATACTGTAGTGTTAAGTTTGCTGAGTTAGTCCACTGCTAAGATAACTAGAATAACTTCTGTAGATAAGATAGAAATACATTTCTCTTTCAGTAACTGTCCAAACTGAAGCAGTGCATAGCTGGTTTGGTAGCTGCAATACTGCCGACCTAGGTTATTTTTCTCTTGTTCTGCCATCCTCAACTTACAACTTCCATTTTGTGGTTAAAATGGCTTCTCTAAGCAGTAACAGCAAGAAGAAAAAAGGGTCAGTGGAGGGCACAAAATTTCCCTTTAAAAGTATGGCCAAGAAGTTGCTCATATTATTTACTCTTCCCTCCCATTAACAAGAAGTTAATCATGGCCGGGCGCGGTGGCTCACGCCTGTAATCCCAGCACTTTGGGAGGCTGAGGCGGGCGGATCACGAGGTCAGGAGATCGAGACCATCCTGGCTAACACAGTGAAACCCCGTCTCTACTAAAAATTACAAAAAAATTAGCCGGGCGTGGTGGCGGGCGCCTGTAGTCCCAGCTACTCGGGAGGCTGAGGCAGGAGAATGGCATGAACCCCGGGGGGGCGGAGCTTGCAGTGAGCGGAGATCGCGCCACTGCACTCCAGCCTGGACAACAGCGAAACTCCGTCTCAAAAAAAAAAAAAAAAAAAAAAAAAAAAAAGTTAATCATTTGACCACATCCAGCTACAAGAAAGACTGGGAAAGACAGGGAAATTCTAAAATTAGAATTTCTAATACTAAAGGAAGGAAGAATGGATATTGGTATTCAATCAGCAGCCTCTGCCATACACTCTAGCATTGCTTTGGAGTGCTTTCAAAATTACTATATATAGGAGATTCAAAGACACAGTAGCACACCAGTGAACATTTTTTTTCATTGCTAAATGGGGCTGCTTTTCTTCCTTGTTGCCTTCCTTCCTTCATTCCTCCTTTTTCCTCTCTCTTCCTCCAACTCATTTCCTGTATTTCATTCTTTTAGCAGCTTCTATGTGTCAGAGATTGTCCTAAGCAGTAAAGTTCAGAATTGAAAAAGGCATTTTCTCTCTCTCTAACATAGTCATATAGGGGAAAGCAAGATATCAGCAAGATATCAGCAAGATGGTGAGTGCTATTTTAACAATGTGCTGTAGGGACAGAAAACAAAATCGTCCTAGGTAGGTCAGGAAATCACCAATAGGTGACATTTGAATTTGATCTTCAGAATGCTGCCCAATGCTTTGACCTGTTCCTTCTCTCTGTTTTGTTCAGCTCCAATCCCATCTAAAGATTTTATTGAAGGCTGGGCACAGTGCCTCAAGCCTGTAATCCCAGCACTTTGGGAGGCTGAGGTGGGCGGATCACAAGGTCAGGAGTTCAAGACCAGCCTGGCCAACATGGTGAAACCCTGTCTCTACTAAAAATACAAAAATTAGCTAGGTGTGGTGGCAGGTGCCTGTAATCCCAGCTACTCGGGAGGCTGAGGTGGGAGAATCACTTGAACCTGGGAGGCGGAGGTTGCAGTGAGCCAAGATTTGGCCACTGCACTCCAGCTTGGGTGTCAGAGTAAGACTATGTCTCTGAAAAAAAAAAAAAAAGGACTTTGTTGATAGCTAGGGTGCCGAAGTCTGGTATTGTAGACACTAAGACTGCTCACCATTATTTCCAATTCATCTCCTCCCATGCATAAACTAAGAGTGTACTTATTCACTCAAAGTTAGAAGTAGCCATGTGACTTGTTTCGGCTAAAGATACATGAGCACAAGTGAGAAATATTACCTATGAGTGAATGCATTTAAAAGTTGGTGTGCTAGCCTTCATTGTATCTCTCTTGCCAGCTGCAATGATAGTGGAAGCATAGTTTGATATGGAGATACAGAGCTGAGCTATCACATGCAGATCAGCTATACTGGAGAACTGCCCAGACCTAAAATACACTCCCAGAAAGATAAATTTTTGCTGCTTTAAGACATAGAGATTTGTGAGCTATTTGTTAAGCAACAAAATCTAGCTTCCTGTTAACTAATAACCAATTTTTCCTTCAGTCCACTCCTCTTACATGCTCTTTCTTTCATATTCACACTCTTATCCAAGAAAAAAATGATAGTGATGATGTATGATTAAGGGTAGAACATTAGTTCTGAATTTTTCTCAATGAAATTAATTCCTAATTATTTTTTGATAGTATTATTATTAAACATTTTTCTTTGTACAATTCATTGGGGTTCATTTTAGATTAATAGTTTGATTTATTCTTTTTAAAAAGACGCCAAAAATTATCAGTTCAACAAGAAAGCAAAATACTTGGAATTCACTCAAAACACAAGCTTTTAAGAGTGAAATAACAAAATAGATTCATTTTTTTTTGCTAAAATAGGCATCTGTATATTTATACAATTTAATATAATCCATAATAAAATCTATTGAGATTTTAATATCTTTTGCAATATTCACCACGTATGACCTAGTTTTCTCTTTTACCTGCACAGAGCCTAAGATATTAGAACATGTAATTATCAAAACATGTATACGATTATAACTTTTGGCCTAGCAGACATATATATCAGGCAGGGAACAGTAGGGAAACCTGCCCTTGGTAATTGACCCTGAGAAACTGATCCATCTTCACCTGGTCTATTAGTAAGCCTTGAGGAATGTGCTAGAGCTATTACCAGTGTGAGCACGCAGAGACTAAAGGAATCTCAAAATCAGAGAAGTCTGAAGGGTATAAATGACGAAAAAGCAGAGAGAATGGTAAAGAGGACTTGAAGGGGTCTTCACCAAGTCCATATGCATCATGGGATGCTCTGTAGGGACTTAGCTAATGATGCTTGTCCCTCTCCAAGAATACAGCTCTATCTCTTCTTTTCTACAGTCATGTTCAGAGTTAAATGCTTATCTGTTTTTCTTACATTAAAAGTATTTGACTTTCTTGTATTTGTTGGTATTTTTTTTATTATTATTATACTTTAAGTTTTAGGGTACATGTGCACAACCTGCAGGTTTGTTACATATGTAAACACGTGCCATGTTGGTGTGCTGCACCCATTAACTCGTCATTTAGCATTAGGTTGGTATGTTTTAATCAATCACTATTTACCCTACTTAACACTACCCTCACAAAGTATATTTAAAAAGTCAGCAAACTTACATAAAATTGAATGTATGGAAACTTATCCTTTTTAAATATGAGGTGTGTTCATATAATACTATGAATTTAAACACATAAATTGTCTACCCAGTTTACCGAAAATATTTAACTTATAAAAACTAAAATATGTATGTTTGTCATTGTTATTATTGGTTTAAAATGTTCACAGTTAAGCAATGCAATAGGATAAAGTGTGAAAATCCACCAGTGAAATAAAATATGCAAAATTCAGGATAGTGTTTGATTTAGGATGGGATATGGTAGAAAAGGAGATGTGATTAGGGAGAAGGATTTTCAACTTTCATGAAGTTTTATTTTTCAAGCTGGACTGAGGATTGGTGCATGGATTTTGTCATAACATTTAAACAATTTTGAGTGTCTGAAATATTTTTATAATTTTTAAAATCTCATACTCTCTCAAACCCCCTTTCCCTATTTCATTTTTCCAAAAGTTTCAGGAGTTTTAAAAAATGGAGATAGTAAATCTCTTTTTAAAAATATTTGTTCTAATCATTCATTTTTTTGCTCTGATTGAATCCATTTGTTTACTCATGGTTTCAGCTACTTCTGAACTCATTTGATGACTTTTGACATAAATGTATTAGTACACTAGTATAAGTACATTTCTTGTTGACTATCAAGAAAAGTTCTTTATTTTGATATAGTGAAATTAAAAGACAAGTTACAGAATTATACTGGATATAATTATAATATCTATATGTTATATAATATATATTTATAATTATAATTAATATAATATGAATGGCTTACACTTGGGATTTTAGATTTTAGACTTTAAGGTTTATATAATATAGATTTATATTAAAATTATAATGATTATAATTCTATATAATATCGATTATAATATATTATAATCCATATTATATAATATCTGTATTATATAGTATATGAAATTATAGATAGGCATGTACATTTTTCCTTTCTACAGATAATTTTGGAGGAAAGTATTGATTTGAGGTTTGGGGGCCTGAATTTTCAAAATAAATGCAATAACTGTATTTTACTTTGCTATTATAGATCAAAACAATGATATCACTAGTTTAGGAGGATGTAGTTTTGATTTTCATTTTACTGTTTTTATCTGTTTATCTGCTCTCATCAACTGAGAAGCCATATAATAGGTTTTCTGATGACAGAGATTACTTCAGTCAAATTCTTCCTGTGGGCTAAGATAAATGGGTCATGTTTTGAATATTTATGAAAAATCTGTGCAGACAGTGGATATTTTAAGTGTATTTTCTTGTATTGTGATTTATAATGTCTTATTAATATGGAAAAGTGATCTCTTATTTCCATCTAACCGTGTTTTTCAGGTGCTGCCCTGACTTGCTCTGTTTACAGTTTTTTGTACCCTCATTGTGTGTACCTCTCTAACTTCAGGGCTTTCTTTGTAAAAGAAGGGTCAGAACTTGTCACAGAGTCACAAAACATGTCAGATTTCAGGCCATTTCTCTGAGCTTGTCTGGGTGCAAAGCATGCACATTTGCATGGTGACCTTTGCAAAACCAAACAGAGAAGGTGATGTGAGGGTCATTTCTTAAGCCCAGCTAATGAACTGATTATCCCCAAATGCCTGGTAGTCTGCATAACAATGAAGAGTGGCAAGCTCACTTCAAATCCAGAGGGGCACAATAAATCTCTGAAGTAGAATTTTTAATAAACCGATTGTATATTAGCATCAGTATTTTAATTATTTGCTACTGAACCACCCAATGCCAAGAGATCAAATTGTTTACTAGAAAGAGGTGTATTGTCTTGCTTTCCAATATACTTTAACATTTAATTATTTTCTTGTCCCTGAAGTATTGTTCTTTAAAGAGTCCCTTTTTTTTTTTTTTTTTTTTGATGAAGGTGGGGTATGATTAACAAACATTTTCCAGAAAGAAAATTTGCAGGCATTTTCAGTTAAGCTTTATTTTTTTCTCTAGGGCTAATTGGTATATAAACAAATTAAGGATATTTTTATTATTATTCTCTCCCTATATGTATAATTTCTACACAAGCATGTGGTATAATATTTCCAAATAGGTATCATTGTTATAATTAGTTACAATGGAAATGATGTTAACAATATTTCAATAGGTAAATCTTCCCTGTCAGAGCAATTTTTAAAAGAGGAGAAATGGCTTACACTTGGGATTTTAGATTTTAGACTTCAAGTTTTAAACTTGTGTATGCCTCTATGTTTGTTAAAGGTGATGACTGAACCAGAGATACTAATATGTAATAGAGAGGACACCATTTTACATCCATGGCTACTTGATGTTGATGTTCACTGACTGATTAATGTTGAATAATGTTAACATTAACTGATTTTCCACTTGTTTTCTGGGCAACTTTTTCCATCAATTTCTCTATTAGCTAGCTGTTTCATTCAACTACCAGTCAATCTGGCCTAGTTGTAGCATTGTTGATAAAGATTTCATGTATTGGCCGGGCGCGGTGGCTCACGCTTGTAATCCCAGCACTTGGGAGGCCGAGGTGGGCGGATCATGAGGTCAGGAAATTGAGACCACGGTGAAACCCCGTCTCTACTAAAAATACAAAAAATTAGCCGGGCGTGGTGGCGGGCGCCTGTAGTCCCAGCTACTCGGAGAGGCTGAGGCAGGAGAATGGCGTGAACCCGGGAGGCGGAGCTTGCAGTGAGCCGAGATTGCGCCACTGCACTCCAGCCTGGGCGACAGAGCGAGACTCTGTCTCAGAAAAAAAAAAAAAAAAAAAAAAAAAAAAAAAAAGATTTCATGTATTTGCTATCTGTGTTCCAAATCTTATTCTTTGAAAAATAAATAAATAAAAGGGTATGGCACTCATGGCTCCCTATTATTACATTTATTTAGTATTTAAGCATATGGAGGAGATGACAATAGTCTTACAACATTGAGAAAATGGATTTATTCTCCTTTTAAAAACTTTGCTGATATCTAATGTGTATTTCCCTGAATCTCTTCTCTATAGCATCTGGTCTATGTCCTCTTTCTCTGCCTGCATCTTGAATTTCAATGTTCAGTGAAATTGTCTCCATGATACCCCTCTTTTTTTCCTGATTTGCATTATCTTTGGGCATTCTCATCTACTCCTCTTTCTTCAACTGTTATATTCATATATATATATATATATATATATATATATGTATATATCACAACCCTGTCTTTCAAGTGTTGACCAATGTTTTAAATTCTATTAGCTACTTCCAACTATCACAGGTATCCTAAATTCATGTGTCTAAAATTGGGTCCATTATGTTCTTTCTCAGAGCCTCTTCTCCTTTTATTCTCTTTTATTCTAGTGGAATAGTCAATACTTACCGAGTAAATTAAGTAGAAAATTGTCTCTACCTTTCTTTACCACTTCCCCAGGATCCTATAAGTCATCAAGTATTGTTTATTCAACCCAAGAAATAGCACCTGAATTTGTATTCTGTTCTGCATTTAATAAATTAATGCAGAAATTAATTTTTTCTATTAATTTATTTTATAAATTAATTTTCTCCCTCATTATTTCTAAGTGTGTTATCTTAAGGACATCCTTTATAGTCTATCCTTTAAATCCATCCTCAATTGCTGTAAAACAGAAATAGATTTCTGTTTATTTCAGATTGCTTATATCACTTCTTTTTCCTAATTAAATACCATTGATAATTCACATTAAATCCTTGGCCACTGAGAAAAATTCCAAACTCCTTAGCTTGCTCAAACTATCTCACCATGCATTTCCAGACTCATTCCCTGTGACTTTCCCCACTCATCTATGCTGGTCACCAAGACAATATAACTTTGACAAAGAACAGTTTCTGCATAAAATACTTCCCAAGCTGCTTTTCGTGAGCAGAATGATCTTTTTCTTAGTGCTCCCATTGTCTTTTGGACAATATATAGTTCGGTACACTTGCCTAAATTAAAGATTTAGAACTCTAAATAAGATGTATATCATATATCTTTTATATATAAAATAAGATATATATCATATATCTCATATAAAATAAGATATATATCGTATATCTCATATAAAATAAGATATATATCATATATCTCATATATAAAATAAGATATATATCTTTTTATATATAAAATAAGATATATATAAAATAAAATATATATAAGATATATATCTTACTATATTATATATAATTATTATATTATATATCTTATATATAAAATATATATGAGATATATAATATATAATAAAAATATAAGATATATATCATCCTGCTGGCCTAGAAGTCTTAGTTCCAGAAGGAGGAACGCTGCCACCAGGAGACACAGCAATGCTTCCATTAAACTGAAAGTTAAGATTGCCACCTGGACACTTTGGATTCTTCCCACCTTTAAGACAAGAGACCAAGAAGGGAGTTATAGTGTTGGCTGGGGTGATTGACCCAGACTATCAAGATGAAATGAGTCTACTACTCCACAACAGAGGTAAGGAAGAGTAGGCATGGAATACAGGAGATCTATTAGGGAGTCGCTTAGTATTACCATGCTCTGTGATTAAGGTCAGTGGGAAACTTTAACAGCTCAATCCAGGCAGGACTACAAATGACCCAGACCCTTCAGGAATGAAGGTTCGGGTCACTCCACCATGAAAAAAACCAGGATCTGCTGAGGCACTTGCTGAAGGCAAAGGGAATAAGAATGGGTAGTAGAAGAAGATAGTCATCAATACAAGCTACGAGAACATGACCAGCTGCAGAAACAAGGACTATAATTATCATGAGTATTTCCTCCTTCTTTTGTTAAAAACATGCTTGTGCATGTATACTCTTATACAAAGAAAATATCTTCATTTTATTTCCTTTAACTGTTGTTAGCTTTATGTAATAGCATTTCGGTTGGGGACTCTTGCGTTTCCAGTTGTACAAAGGATTGTTGTATTATGTTACTTGTAATTATGACCTTATTACTGTCTTTATCTGAAGATCATGTATGATCTCAGGAGATGCGTATGGGTTCAAGTTGACAAGGGATGGACTTGATGGTTAATACGGAGTGTCAACTTGATTGGATTGAAGGATGCAAAGTATTGATCCTAGGTGTGTCTGTGAGGGTGTTCCCAAAGGAGACTAACATTTGAGTCAGTGGGCTGGGGAAGGCAGACCCACCCTCAATCTGAGTGGGTACCATCTAATCAGCTGCCAGCAAGTATAAAGTAGGCAAAAAAACATGAAAAGGTTAGACTGGCCTAGCCTCCTAGGCTACCTCTTTCTCCGATGCTGGATGCTTCCTGCCCTCAAACATCAGACTGCAAGTTCTTCAACTTTGGGACTTGGACTGGCTTCCTTGCTCCTCAGCTTGCAGACGGCATATTATGGGACCTTGTGATTATGTGAATTAATACTACATAAGAAACCCATATATATGTATGAGTATTAAGTGTGTGTATATGTATACATATATGAGTTTCTTATGTACATATATATACATACACAATAAACTCATATATATCTCCTATTAGCTCTGTCTCTCTAGAGAACCCTGAGTAATAAAGCTACCTTCAATAAGCTTCTTTGTTCTATGGGGATATTTGTCTATCAAGTCCTGGATGCCTGATAAACCCTCTAGCTTTTCTAGTTATTCTAGGTAGAAGCATTAATTTAATATGTTACAGTGTCATAATCAGAAGCTAAAGCCTACACATTGGATTTTAGGGTGCTTTCCTTGTACTTACTGAAATAACCATATAGTTTTGTATGTTTATTTTTTAAATCTGGTAAATTATGTTAAGAAATTATAATTTCAATACATGTTTGTATTCCTAAATAACACCAAATTTACATTATATATGAATAGATAAATATACATTGTAATGTATTTATATCAGTATATATAATAATATTTTTGCTGCATTGGGCTTATAATATTGTATATAATTTTGTCTTCTGAAAGAGTTTAGATAAAGACTAAAATTATCTTATCGTTTGTTAAAGCTATATAACCTGGTATGCATTTTGGGGGATAGATTTTAAATGACGGATGTAATTTCTTTTGATGGTTATAGATTTATGTAGGTTTTTAAATTCTTTTTGAGCAATAAGTGATATTTTTCTAAGAAATTACCCATTTTGTCCATGTTTCAAATTCTCATGAATTTATTCTTTGATATTATTTTGCTTTTATCTTTCATTTAATAGACTTATTATTAGAGTTCACTCTTTTTCTATTATTACTATTATTATACAGTTAATTTTTCTTGCTGATTTGTTTGGGTTCCTTGAAGATTCTGGATATTAGTCATTTAGTTCGAATGCGTAGTTTGCAAAAAATTTCTCCCACTCTGAGGGTTATTTGCTGATTTTTTTTCTGTGCAGAAGTTTTTTAGTTTAATTAGATCGCATATATTTGTTTTTGTTGCATTTGCTTTTGGGTTCTTAGTAATGGATTCTTTGTCTGGAAGCCAAATGTCTAGAAGTTTTTCCCATAGTATCTTCTAGAATTTTTATGGTTTCAGATCTTAGATTTACATCTTTGATCCATCTTGAGTTGATTTTTGTATAAGGTGAGAGAAGAGGATACAGTTTCATTCTTCTGCATGTGGCTTGCCAGTTTTCCCAGCACTATTTATTGAATAGGGTGTCCTTTCCCCACTTTGTGTTTTTGTTTGCTTTGTTGAAGATAAGTTGGCTGTAAGTATTTAGCTTTATTTCTGGGTTCTCAATTCTGTTCCATTTGTCTATGTGCCTATTTTTATATTATACCAGTACTATGCTGTTTTGGTGACTATCGCCTTGTAGTATTATAGTTTGAAGTCGGATAATGTGATGCCTCCAGATTTGTTCTTTTTGCTTAGTCTTGCTTTGGCTATGCAGGCTCTTTTGTCATTCCATATGAATTTTAGGATTTTTTTTTTCTAGTTCTGTGAAGAATGATGATGGCATTTTGATGGGAACTGTATTGACTCTGTAGATTGCTTTTGGCAGTATGGTCATTTTCACAATATTGATTCTACCCATTCATGAGCATGAGATGTTTCCATTTCTGTCATCTATGATTTCTTTCAGCAGTGTTTTGTAGTTTTCCTTATAAAGATATTTCACCTTCTTCATTAACTATATTCCTAAGTATTTTATTTTTTTTGCAGCTGTTGTAAAAGGGATTGAGTTCTTGATTTGATTCTCAGCTTCGTTATTGTTGTCGTGTAACAATGCAACTGATTTGTGTAGACCGATTTTGATTCCTGAGACTTTACTGAATTTGTTTATGAGATCTAGGAGCTTTTTGGATGAGTCTTTAGGGTTTTCTAAGTATACAATCATATAATTGGCAAATGGTGACAGTTTAACTTTCTTTTTTGGATGCCCTTTATTTCTTTCTCTTGTCTGATTGTTCTGGTTAGTACTTCCAGTAGTATATTGAATAGATGTGGTGAAAGTGGGCATGCTTGTCTGGTTCCAGTTCTCAGAGGGAATGCTTTCAACCTTTCCCAATTCAGTATGATGTTGGCTGTGGGTTTGTCATTGATGGCTTTTATTACTTTGAGGTGTTTCCTTTCTGTGCCAATTTTTGGAGGTTTTTTATCATAAAGGGATGCTGGATTTTGTCAAATGCTTTTTATTGCCTATTGAGATGATCATACAACTTTTGTTTTTAATTCTATTTATGTGATATATCACATTTATTGACTCGCATATGTTAAAAGATCCCTGCTATGAAGCCCACTTGATCATGATGTATTATCTTTTTTGATATGCTGTTAGATTCAGTTAGCTAGTATTTTGTTGAGGATTTTTGCATCTATGTTCATCAGGAATACTGGTATCTAGGTTTCTTTTGTAGTTATGTCCTTTCCCGATTTTGGTATTAGGTTATACTGGCTTCATAGAAAGAGGAAGGATTCTCTCTTTCTCTATCTTTTGGAATAGTTTCAGTAGGATTTGGTAACGATTCTTCTTTGACTGTCTGATAGAATTCAGCTGTAAATCCTCCTGGTCCTGGACTTTCTTTTGTTGGCATTTTTTTTTATTACTGATTCAATCTTGCTGCTTGTTACTGACCAATAACAAGAGTTTCTTTTTCTTCCTCATTTAATCTAGTAAGGTTGTATATTTCCAGTAATTTTCCATCTCTTCTAGATGTTCTAATTTGTGTGCATAAAGGTGTTCATAGTAGCCTTGAATGATCTTTTGTATTTTTGTGGTATTGGTTATAGTATCCCCCCATTTTATTTCTAATTGAGCATATTTGGATCTTCTTTAAGCTTGCTAATGGTCTATCAAGCTTGTTTATCTTTTCAAATAACTAGCTTTGTGTTTCATTTATCTTTTGTATTTTTTGTTTCAATTTTATTTAGTTCTGCTCTCATCTTTGTTATTTCTTTTCGTCTGCTGGCCTTGGGTTTAGTTTTTTCTTGTTTCTCTAGTTCCTTCAGGTCTTATACTTCTTTTCTATCTCTTTGTCTCTCTATGGTAAATTCTGGGTAATTTCTTCAGATATCTTCCAGCTCACTAATTGTGTATAATTTCTTGAGTAATCTATCCAGTAATTTAAAACTTTTGTGTATTTATTTCTATAAAGTTATTTGCCTTTTTCCACATATGCCTTGTCTTTTTTAATTGTATCCAATTTTTTGCTTATATTCCCCATTCTGTATTATATTTAAAAATATATTTTATACATACTCATTTTTAAATCTGTATTTAAAAGTTCTTATGAGAATAATCCTCCTATTGTTTTTGCTGACTCATATTTTGGCCAGATAAGTATGCTGACTCATATTTATTTCAACATAGGAAAACATGGTGTGTGATTTGTTAACTCTTGGTTGGCTTTATTTGTGAGAATGCTACAAATTTTAATTTGTGGATACTTTCATTTAGAAACAATTTGGGATATTTAGTAACCAGAGATAACTTTAATTACTTCTAAATTGAGGTTTTCACAGATTAATCAGCTATAAATCTGAATTCCACTATTACATGGAGAAAGTGCTATGGCTTAAAAATTCTGATAGAATACTTTCCTTATCTAGAGCCAAGGCTTTTAATAGTGACAGGAGGCAGACACATCCTAGGCAGACAGGGACAGGTCTCTGGTAAAACCCCACCATCAAGCTAAAGACAGTTGAAAGCCTAGCTTCAAGTCCTGGGGTAAATCCATGGACTGGATTGAGAACCTCTCTTCCTGTTTGGCACACTTTCCTCTGATTGATACCCACCCTTCCCTAATTGTTTTGTTACACTGTCATGCCAACCTTTGAGTGGAGCCTTTGTTTTAGCCTTTTTTTTTTTTGCATACTCACAAACCAAGCAGCACACACCCCCCAATCTGAGTACATAAAATCCCCAGACCCAGCCACACTGGGGGGAGAAACCAATTGACTTCAGGTGGTAGACAACCCTCATGTCTCCTCTCCTCTGAGAGTTCAATAAAATTCTTCTCTGCTCTCCTCATCCTTCAATTGTCAGTCTATCCTCATTCTTCTTGGATGTGGAACTAGAACTCCAGACCCACTGAACATAAGTACAAAGAAAGTGGTAACACTGTGGCCCTCTGATTTCTCCCAGTGGAGGGCAGCTGCCCTATGTGATGGGAAGCAGCAGCAGAACTGAGCCAGCCCCAGAGCTGTGGCCCAGAGTAGGGTAACGGGGCTGACAGAGCTGTTAACACACTGTCATCTGCCTGGGCAGGGGCATTGCCAGACAGAGGTCTCTGGCTGGCAAAGTGACTGAGAAAAATCCTTCATCATTTCGATAGTAAGTTTTCTGGTCACCTCTTAGAAAACAAGTAATTTTAATTTTTTTAACTTTTTACTAAAAGGAGCTCTTTAACAGATTCAGATATATTCAGTGGTCTTAGTTTCTACTTTGCAACTAATACAGATGGTTCTCATACCCCTGGCCTACACCCACGTGTTACTCACATCAGCAAATGTCCTCAAGGCAGATGCCTGGAAAACTAATCCTAATCACTGTTGTTTCCAGTTACCTTTTCATGTATTTGTTTCCATATTATTAAAATATCAGATATACATTTCAAAAAATATTTGGAAGGCCTGATTTAATATTTCTAGGTTCTTATTATAAGAGAATTTTTCAGGATATCTAATCTACCATATTATAAATATAAATTGATTTCTAACATTCCACATTGATATTTTTATCTGTTTACAGATCTGTCATTTCTAGAGAGATAATAAATTTCCTGAAGGCAGAAAGGGTATGGTATTCATTGTTACATATCCTGAACCTAGCATGTGTCTGATTAATATATAGTAAGTGCTAAATAAATGATTGTTGAGTTAATGTCTCCTTTCTTAAGATAGATATCTTTTTAGTCTTATTTTATAAACTAAGTCATAATATATTAAGAATGAAAGCCTATATAGTTATATTCTAATGATTGATGTCATTATTTTTATCTTTCTAACATCTGTTAATCAACTTAGATTTATTCTTCTATCATTTCATGTTAACATCATACTTTTTAAATATCAGTGGTTATATCTCGCATATCGTAATCATTAATATTTTTTATCAATCTCAACAAAACACATGAGTAATTCTATGTGTCAAAACTAAAAGCAAATCAATAGTACAAATTTAATCATTAATTTATTCTCAGTTATTTCGATATTCCAGTTTCTTTGAAAGAAACAATTATCCATGGAGCATTTATCTCAGTACTTTGCCACTGTAAGTAAACATACATTTAAAAAAATATTTCTTAATAATAGAAAAAAATGGGCTAATCTTCCATATATAAAAGGAAGAATTATAATGGAAATATAAAAACCATTTAATAAATAGTATAATTTTTATCGTCATAATGGAACATATACAAAGGAAAGAAACCTAAGTATAGAGAATGGACTACATGTCATTATTAGTGAGGTTCTTTTTTTATAGTCTATTCCTTTGTATGGTTTTGGACATTTTTCTAAATTTTTTTATTTCTCTTATTTATGAAATTGGGAAGATCTTTCTTGATGGAGAAAGATGCAAAAGACAATAAATAGAATTATCATTAAACAAAATACTGAGGTTACACCAATGCCTACTGGAATACAGTATAACTAATTTTAGATTTAACTCCCCTCTAAATTCTACAAGTTTGGGCAGATTTTTACTATGTCTCAAAGTTCTCTTTTTGTTGAGTAATATCAAGTTATGTTACATCCATTGTCATGATAGACTCACTGAGATTATTGGTTCTCTCTAATTATAAAGTCCCCTCAGAGGGGAAAACAGAAATTTAGGTGAATTATCAGTGTCTGAAGTGGTGGGTACAACAATAATACAAAATGACATGCTCAGGACTGTTGATTCATTTCAAAGAATGTTTGGCATTTTTTCTCTGCAATTGAAATTTGAAAGTAATTAATCACTTAGGCTAGAGATAGAGATCCAATGATTCAAAAATCCTTATTGAGCACATGCCATGTTCTTGGTCCATGCCATAAGAAACAGACCATAACAAACAACTTCCACTCAAATGTAAAAATAAACAATTCTATTTTGTCATTGGAACCCAGGCATCTATAAATAGGCATATTTGGTGGGCCCCAAAGAAAGTGAATTATGAATGGAAATAGTCCTATCAGAGGACATTGACCATATATCAAAAGTGGAACACAAGTTCTGTTATAATGAGTTAAATTGATGCAGAGAATAAAATATTTCAGTGAAAGCACTGGATCCAGGTAAGACATGACTTTTATCAGGTGAAATCCTTTGTGATTTGGAAAATAAAATAGCATGTGGCACCTGAAAGAAAAGGAGCTGTCTTACTAAAGTTTAAAATGTTTTAGGAGTCTGAATCCCTCCTCACACCAGTAGCTGTGAATAACAAATACAGGGGAGGAAGTCATTCATTTTCTTTCCAAGATACTGCCAAACTTATGTATCACTTTAAGAATTGAAAACATAGGTACCTGTAGTAATAGTTCCTTAAAACCAAAGTTAGTGGAAGTAACGATGGTGGTTCTGAGTCAGGTCATCAGCAAATGGCAGCATGTGTTGATTTGTATATGCAAATAAGATATCCTTTCCAGGAACCTTGAAAAACCTAGGGCAGACAATGAAGTTGATAATAAACAATTTGTTGTTATGCATTTAAAGCCTAGGAACAATGGTAATGTGGACATTGAGTTATAAGAGGCTTCATATTTACCCAAATTCTGTTAAGGCCAGGACACATTTGAATTGCATATATGACCTGCCTGATTTTCATCTCACTCCTGATGACAAACATCTATTGCACACAATAGTTGGTTATAAAATAATACTTTGCATACAGCACCAAAGTGTTCTTATAGGTATATTAAAAAAGCTGAATCAAAATACTCTCTATGTAAGGATCTTGCAGTGTTACATTCAGCTTTGGCATCCATAAGAAGACACTTCATAGGAAACATGATATTGAGCAATCTTTTGAAAAATATGAGCATTCTTACTACTTCCTTCTATCCAAGAAGAGGTCAAGTGTTATTAAAGAGACAGTATACTGTGCCAGGTATATGTGACAGTATGCTATGCAAGATAGATATAAATATATAAAATGGGTTAAGACTACGTTGGCATATTACTTTAGAATAAAAACTGAAGAGGACACAATTTATGGTAAACCCAATCACATATACAAATTAATGAACATATTAAACACCAATTTTGATAAACACGGTTTTCTCATAATTGTTTGACGTATAATTCAGTGATACTGGTGTTTGTTTTTTGATTGCTTCCTAAGTAAATTAAAAAATGAGACTCCTATGCTTCCCCATTTGCCACATAGAGTAGGATACTGTCTTACAAACAAAGGTCTGCAAAATTGACAGTGGTTTGCAAATCCTCATTTAGCTATTGTATCCATGAATGTTAATTAAAAATTCTCTTAGAAAGAAGTTCAAGATTAGAATAGTATCATCTTTTCAAATTAAATTTTTCAAATACAAAGAGACAAAATCGTATAAATAACCATAAAGGAAAAATATTTACTCTTGGTCTAGTCCAGCATTCCATACCCTGGCACTATTGACATTTATGTCTAGATGCCATTTTCTTGTTGAGGGGCTAGCTACCCTTTGCATTCTAATATGTTTTGCAGCATCATTGGCCTCAACCAACTAAATACCAGTAGCATTCTTTCCCCATTTGTGATCAACAAAACTGTCTCCAGACATTGTGAATTGTCCCAAGGGCAATATTGCTTCTAATTAAGAGCCCTTAGTTTTAGCTTTCCCACCCACCAATTTACAGTGCCCTCAAAAAGTTACCTTTATTAATTCTGAGTATGCTTCTAGAGTTTCTTCATGTAAAAATCTTTTTTTTTAAAACATGTTCTCATCCTTGTTTTGTCATTTAAAGACTTCTGGCACATTTTACAAATTTAGGGGATTATCATAATTTTTAATCTTTTAATGAACACTTGGATTGCTTCCAATTCTTTTGTTATGTCTTAAAATGGACAAATTTATACATCCATCATTTATATGTGTACAAGTAATAGTAAAATAAATTCACAGAAGTAGTGTGTATATATATATATATATATTTACACTCTCATCAACATTATAGTTTCACTAAATATAGTATTTGTAAGTTAGTTGTAATTCTTTTTTTTCCATTTTGCTTTGCTTGATTGGCAAGATAAAAAGGCATAAGATATTGAACTACACTACTGTCATTTTCATACTATAGTTTCTTTTACAAAATTTAAACTTGGTGGGCCGGGCATGGTGGCTCACGCCTGTAATCCCAGCAGTTTGGGAGGCTGGGGCGGGCAGATCATGAGATAAGGAGTTCAAGAGCAGCCTGGCCAATATGGTGAAACCCCATCTCTACTAAAAGACACAAAAAGTTAGCCGGGCGTGATGGTGCCCGCCTGTAATCCCAGCTACTCAGGAGGCTGAGGCAGGAGAATTGCTTGAACCCAGGGGGGTGGAGGTTGCAGTGAGCCAAGATTGTGCCACTGCACTCGAGCCTGGGTCACAGGGCGAGACTCCATCTAAAAAAAAAAAAAAAAAAAATTGGAAACCAATTAAAGCAATAGTAAAACTTTAGTGAGGTAATAGAGAAAAACAATTTTTTTTAGAGAGACAGAGGAAAGTGACAAAGTCTAATGTGCTAAGGTCATTGGCCTCTAGAGATGTAGATAAAATACTCTTATATTCTATTCTTATATTCTATTTATCCAGCAAGAAAGGGTGATAATCCAACTGGTCCTAAGGGTTATTAACTAGTAGAACAATTTAAGCATGGAATTTCAGAGTCATAAAGTTATTAAGAATTTCACTGGCTTTCTTAAGCAAGATTAGGATAACAGAAACTTCTGTGGAGAAGGGAAAAAAAACCCTGCATCATCATTTTCAATATAAATATGGAACTTGATAGGTGAAATTTGTGATACTTTTGACTTTTGGGAAAAGCCTAATGAGTCAACAGTATTCATCTACTTAGAGAGGTGATACATATTATCTTTCATTACCCCTATTTTTTTTAAGTATGATTTTTAAAATGAGCCCAACTGGTCAGCATCTGCCTTCATTCAATGAAAATCTACTCATTATAGAAACTGCACATAGACCGCTTTCCGTTTATTCATTTGATGCAGAAAGAAGACCGTCATGTAGGAGCATCATTCTGAATCTTAATTAACCAAAGATTTAATTTTGTTCAGAAAATGTGAGCTCATCAGGTATATTTAAATGATGCTTGTTAACATCTACTGCTTTGCCTTTTAGAATAGAAGCCATTCTCCTTGTATTTGAATTAAATTATTTACTATGGATGATTTGAAAGGTTTATAATAGTGTACTTACTGGAACTCACAGCACCAAAGTATTCATTTTCATGTCTGTAAAATGGAATGCAATTATTTATATATGATTATGCTCTTTCAAAAATCTTCTCCCAGCCAAGACAATATTAAAGTCATCAGGTAGTCAACACTGATGGCATATGAGGAGCTCTAAAACTATGAACATGACTACCTTTTATGTCTATAAATCTGAAACTACTTAGAAGACTCTAAAATTTATGACTACTGTAGGTATTGTAAATTTTTATCAAGTGTGGCCTTTAAAAGTAAAGTTTTTATTCATGTTATGTGAGATTTTTACACAGCTCATCTTGCCTAAAACCAACTTTCCATATGAACATTGATTGCCAGATACCAGCTATTTGATAATCATGTGTCCTAAAAAGCCATCACTTTGAGCTTAGTTCAAGAATAAGTTGAATTGATTAATATTCATTTACTAAATGACTCCCATGGGAGAGGAAAAAGAAAAGATGCAGCAACTTAAGAAGATCTTTTCCCCTCTCAGCCTCGATGCCTTTAACTTTTAGTATGTCTCTCCAAATCAATTCCCTCTGAGATAACATTGTTGGAACACCTTCCTCTTCCAGGAAAGTAGAAACAAAGTAGAGTTGACCTGATGGATATAAAATTGACCTTTATTAAACAAAAAAAAATTGTATAAATTTTGCTTTATGCATCCTGCTGTATTTTGGCTAGGTCCTAGAGAGTCTTCTTGGAATAGTTTACTTCCTCTCTTAGAAGACACAGCACTTCCTAAATTATGTTTGAACTTAATACCATTTGTTTATCTACTGTTCAGGAATGGAGAAAGATCTTGAGGGGGCTCGTTTTTTTCTAGCAAAGCAGAGTCCTCTACCTTCTCTCCAAACAAAAAGAAATAAGCACACACCTTGTACCAAGAGAAAAAACACCTCCACATGTTCAGGGGTTCAAGGAAACCTGGAAAGCCAAAAATGTTGAGTGCATGCCCTCATCTCATGTCTGTAAGTCCCACTCTCTAACAATCAGAGATCATCTTTAATACATAGTCCTGATACAGCCAATTTTCTAGTGTTGATAATTTTATCTTCTCTGAAGCTCTGCTATTATTTACATCAGTTCTAGTTCTGATCCCTTAGCTTTTCTTGCCTTCTGGATGCCAGACATGATAGTCTATTTATATGCTCCCACATTTATCCTTTCTTAGTTTTTATAATTTATTCATCCTTAAAATGATGATTAACAGGCCGGGCACAGTGGCTCACACCTGATGCCTGTAATCCCAGCACTTTGGGAGGACGAGGTGGGTGGATTACTAGGTCAAGAGATCGAGACCATTGTGGCCAACACGGTGAAACCCTGTCTCTACTAAAAATACAAAAATTAGCCGGGCGTGGTGGTGGGTGCCTGAAATCCCAGCTACTCAGGAGGCTGAGGCAGGAGAATCGCTTGAACCCGGGAGCCGGAGGTTGCAGTGAGCCGAGATCGTGCCACTGCACTCCAGCCTGGCCACAGAGTGAGACTGCATCAAAAAAAAAAAAAAAAAAAAAAAAATTTGACAATTAACCTACCTAACTCTTTCATTGCCCTTAAACAATACATCCATTTTTCAGAGTAGGAGCCATCTAATTTCATAGTTTTTTGTAATTATAACTTCATTCTGATCTCTCAAAAAGCAGAGATAGTGCACCTTCCAGTGCATTTCCTTTAACTACTATACCAGTTAACCACAAATAAAAGATTGAACAGGTGCACTGTGACCTTGTGCAAAGGGCTGGTGCTTCATCTACCACTGGTAATAGTTCCTCCCCTGTCAGCCAGTCAGAAGGTGACCTAACTTCAGAATCCTTCTTAGATTCTACATCCTAGGATACTCCTGGTATCAAATATCTTAAGTTGGGTTTCCTGGCAAACAGGATCCAAGATAGAGATTTGCACACAAGTGTTATATTGAATGGTGTTCTTTGGAATAACACTTGTGAGGAAGTGAGGGAAGCAGGATTAGAAAGAGGAACAAATGAAACTATTAAATAGTGTCAACTGAGAACTCAGCTGATCACACTGGGACCTTTGGAGCTTGTATTTCTCTCTCTCTCTCTCTCACACACACACACACACACACACGCACACCCCTCTCATGCACACACACAAATGCAAACATATTTATGTTCTTACTTTCTTGTATTTAAAAAAACCATAAGATTCAGAGTCATATTGACTTGCTATTACATGTCTGTCTTTGTCCAAGCTATTCAAAGGGGACTCTCTCTGAGTCTGTGTTTTGTATTTGAAAATTGAAGAGATAGTATCTCTCTCATGGAGTAATTGTCAGAAATTGGTGAGATAATGTAAAACATTTGCCTGGAGTGGGACCTCGTATATAATAACTGCTCTTAAAAATATTACGATTTTTCCAACTCTTTCCTCATTTTGCTCTTCTCATGCCTAGAGATTCTTTCCTGTCTACAGTTATTTCTATGCTAGTTTTGATAAAGAATATATATTTGATTTGACAGCTATCAAGTTATATAGCTTTTATTAGTAATATCAGCAGCAATTTGAATTAGGTTTTTTGAAAAACACTAGTTAATAGCTAATCTTGGAAAGTGCATAATTATAATAACACTTAAATATCATTTGATGAAAAGACAGGTATGCACCTTAACTCTTAAATGCATAACTGGGAAGTAAACAACCATATCTCAAATGTACTAAAAATTACAATACAGAATGACTATTGCTTTTATGCCCAGCAAACAGTCCTCAATTCTTATTATTTCTGGAGCATTTTTCCTATGACAAATCTATTTGGTACAATTTGAGAGGGCTGCCTCATAGCCTTCTCTCCCCCTCTAATCCCTCCACAACAGTAGATGTGTAACCCAGGGACAGCCAGTCGGATACTTCTTTCCCAAGTGATTGGTTGAGGGATGGTCCATAGCAGGACAATTTAGAGCTTCCTCTAAGATTTATGGTGCTGAAAGAGAAAATGTATCTTATTCTTGGCTCACAAAGCAATAGAAATATAGACTTGAGGCTATCAGAGACCTTCTTTTCTGCAATGCAGAATAAGCCTATGCAAAGAGGAAATCTATTCAGAGGAAAGCATCCATTCTGGAGATGGAAAAAGACTCAGAAAACAATATTCAACATTAAGCTATGACCTACCAGATCCATCTTTGGATTTTTCAGTCATATGAGCTAAATTCTTCTCCCTTTTAAAAATTATTATTATTATTATTTTAATTGACAATAATTGTATATGTTTATTGGGTACATAGTGATGTTTTGATATATATAATATATAATGATTAGGTCAGGGTAATTAGTATATCCGTCTCAAACATTTATTATTTCTTGGTGTTAGAAATGTTCAGTAGCCTCCTTTTAGTAATTTTAAACTGATACATTAGTGTTAACTATAGGCTTCTTACAGTGGTACAGGACACTATAACTTATTCCTCCTATCTGGATGTAAGAACCATTTTAAGTTAGATTTCTGTGACTTTCAACCAACAAAGTCATAACAAAAAATATACAGACTATTATTTAAATATTTTCGAAGAACTGACTATATTGGAGAACTTAATTTCTGATTATAAATCATCTGTGTTGTATCTTCATTGTCTAGAATTATGCCTAGCATAGCATAAGCATTCAATAGGAATTAGCAGAATTACGTAATTCATAAACCAAAAATTGACCTCAAAATGTGTCACATAATAGTGCTAATGGAAGAGAAAGTTGAGTGTGAGTGTGTGTGTGTGTGTGTGTATGTGTATTCACTGGGAGCAAAAGTACAGTAAGGTATAACCGTTGTTCCTCTTTTTTGAAGTCTATAACTACTTTCTATTTCCTGAAGAAATTTAAATTTTTAAGTTTTAAAGAAATGAAAATATTTAGGATACGATTACTTAGTTTCATTTCTGGCTCTACCAATGTTTTTGATAAATAGTAACATCTCAAATCTCAGTTTCCATACTTTATCAAGAATAGTTGTTTTTGATATTCTTGCCTGAACTATGCATTTCAGGTTAAATTTAAATAATTTCTGTGCTTTTATAACAAAATTTTCAATTCTAAATTTTTAATTCAAAAATAATTTTTGGAAATTGAAAGTCATATAATACTTGGGGGAATAGTGTGGATGACCACGGGTAATAAGTGAGAAGCATACTAGCTAGCATCTCTAGAAGCATTAGCAAGGCCCTTGAGCAATGAAAGTAGCAGTTACTCTGTAGAATATCTTCATACAAACAAAAATTTATTTTCTTTTTTCTATTTTTTTTTTGAGACGGAGTCTTGCTCTGTTGCCCAAGCTGGAGTGCAGTGGCACGGTCTCGACTCACTGCAACCTCCGCCTCCAGGGCTCAAGCAATCCTCCTGCCTCAGCCTCCCAAGTAGCTGGGACTACAGGCACAGATCGCCATGCCTGGCTAATTTTTTGTATTTTAGTAGAGACCGGGTTTCTGTGTTGCCCAGGCTGGTCGCCAACTCCTGAGCTCAGGCAATTCGCCCGCCTCGGCCTCCTGTGTTGCATATCTGTAAAGTGAAGATTTATTCAATCAAAGATATGTTGTTAGTCATTTAATATAATTACACATTCAAAATATAAATTATTTCGAAAGCAACCTAATGCTTTTAAAGGCTAAGTAAATGTTTTGAGAAATACTCAGATGAGTCCCACTTGAAAAACTGTATTTATTATACTCACTCCAAAACAACATATGTTTTTAAATAACTTGTTTATTAGGAAAAACAAATGATGACTCTCCAGCTCATTCAGAACACTTTTAGGAAAACTGACAGTAATTTGATAAAGAGAGCCCTTGCCACACACTGACCTGGGAATGGGGTTGAAAATTGGAATGGGATTTGCAGACTTGGCAATTGTGATTCCATGCATCACTGGTAAGTGTTGCATCCATCCCATTTTTCCTTGGTCTTTTCTTTTTCTTTCATATTTTTTGGTCCCTGAAAAGATCTTTTATTTTCAAATAATAAAGAATGGTTGCTATAATGGCATCTAAAATTTTCAGATTAATCTTAGATCCTCTCATTGATTTTTTTTATTTATTTGACCTTAAGCACAAATAAATATTTTCCGAGAAGATTTTCTTCTCTTAAGCAGAAATCATGAGAGCTGCTTGAATGTATTGAGGTGACCTACACTGAGGTGATTCTATCCAAATGTAATTGTTTAGTAATCACTTAAAATTTAGTTTTGAGTTACTATAAGAATTTGGGCTTATATTATTAAAAGCTAAGCAATGGTATGATAATTTGATAATATCTGAATTAAAACTTAATTCTTATGCATATATCAAATGTGCTAACATAATTCATTTATAGTTCATAGTTCATTGATCTTTCATAGGTGAGAACAGGAAAAGAGGTTCCATCAAATAATTAAAGAATTAACATGATTATTTAGGTAATTTAAGAAATGGGGCCGGGTGTGTTGGCTCACGCCTGTAATCCCAGCACTTTGCGAGACTGAGGTGGGTGGATCACGAGGTCAGGAGATCGAGACCATCCCGGCTAACACGGTGAAACCCTGTCTCTACTAAAAATACAAAAAAAAAAAAAAAAAAAAAAAAAAGCCGGGCGTGGTGGCGGGCGCCTGTAGTCCCAGCTACTCAAGAGGCTGAGGCAGGAGAATGGCGTGAACCCAGAAGGCGGAGCTTGCAGTGAGCCGAGATCACGCCACTGCACTCCAGCCTGGGCGACAGAGCGAGACTCCGTCTCAAAAAAAAAAACGAAATGAATCCTGGTTATTTTTAACATCTCTGCCAGAAGATGGCCAGAAATTAAGAATTTGTTTGTTTCTGGCTTACTTCTACTAATTAACTCATACTACAAACCCAATTTAATAGTCAGAAAAGCAGGGCCTGCCCCCAAAGTGGAATATGTATTCTATTTTCACCTAGGATATTGTCCAATGTGTGATATGTGTATTCTTTAGAAATCCAGCAAAATAATATAGACTAATGATATTTTACCCAAGAACTTTGTCTTCCTTTATCAAAATAAAGCACTTGAATCAATATTTATCTCAATATGTGATTCCATATCTCACTCAGTAATTTTGTACTGCTTTTTAACTTTTTAGTTGAAATCATCTACTAAAATGTAGCAATGATATAGTAATGATATCCTGGGTTTCTTTTTTCCATAGAAGTAATTGTTTTTAGTTGCTGATTATATCAAAATCTCATTTTTGAATGCCAGTAGCACTAATTAATAACATGGTAAACTTAATAAAAATTTATCTGTATTACTCAGTAGGAATAACTGAATCCATTATGCCTTTAGAAATAATATATTTAGGTAAGCAAGTATGCATTCGATTCCACAGTTGGGTGAATTAGTTTTAATATGGATTGCTGCAATGTAATTCCTTTAGGAAGTTTCTGATCATTGTCTTACATATGATTACTAAGAAATATATACTAATTTCTTAACCCGAATAATATAGAGTAGTGTTTCTGTTTCTTCATAAATTTTGGGTTTGAAAGATATTAGCTATGAAACATTACAATAGATAGAGTGCAGCAGTTTAAAAATTGTACCTTGATTACGTGTGTGGGACACTATTTTGTTTGTTATATTTGCAATAAACATATGTCTGGAAGCATGCAAGGTTGACTTCAACTTCAAATAATCTCACTGCTCTCATGAACAACTGATTATTGTGGAAATACTTGTCCTTCTTAGTTTAGGCCGCTGAGTATCTTTCTCCACATCCATGAGAAGTGTGTCCAGCAACACCTTTCATGCCCAACTAAAAGTCACAATGGATGATTTCAATATTTGTTCTAGACAAATTGCATTTACTTAATGTGTACTTCACTCTTTTCCTTCATTTCCTTTTTTGTGGAATCTGATTCCCAATATTATTAACCTAATTTATCAACTGGCTACTTTCTAGGCTTTGGGATGTGGCTCTGTTTCTTAACTTCTGTACTTATCTAAGCCCTATATCGTTGAGTCTTTGGAAATGATGCCCTTGTTTGGAATAACTTTAGGACCCAGAGATGACTCATCTGAACTGAGGTTTAAGAAAAACTGAAAATATAAAAGGACAAGAATCTTGACCAGGACTACTAAAACAGAAACATTAACCTAGATACACATTGCTTAAGTTGTATCAAAATATTAAGAACAAATTGGTAGCTACTTCTAGAACCACACTCTAGTTATATGTATATATTTTTAAAACATAGTACTATGTTTATATTTTATCATAGTTAATAAATTACATATAATAATCATAGAGTACAAGCTTAATCATTTCACCTAAATTTTGGTTTTGCTTAAAGAACCACTGGTTATAAAGGTCACATTTTGTTATTTCAAAGGAGAGTTACTAGAACAGGAAGTTACAACAAACATTTGCCTTGGTTATTCTATTTTCTTCATTAGAAAATACAAATTAAGTATATTTCTTAAATATCTTAAAAATAATGGTCATAAATAAAAATTATATTGTGTATTGGGATGAGCAAAATGCAAAGGAGACTTAAACCCCTAAAGTTCCAACATTTGGAAAAGAGTACATTGTTGCAGCTTCCTTTCAAAGACTTGGTAATTTCTAGTAAAGGTACCACACACTTCTAAGGCTAATACTGACGCAGTACGCTCTCTATCGCCCCCTGGCGGCAACTACTTTGATTGACAGTACCTCTGTCATGGAGGCTATTAAACCTTTCGGATGTCACTCCTATGATCCAAAAAGTCCACTTCTTGGTCCATGTTCTCTTACATGTATATTTAGGAGCATATATTCAAGGATGCTCATTGCAATAATTATAATGTCAGAAATCACCATTGAGGGCAATTTACAAACATCAGTAGGCATAAGAAAAAGGAAAGATTTTGATGGGGGCAATTATGCTGCATACATTTTGATTGGAAACTGGAATATTAGTTATAAAGTTCTGCTATCAAGAACTACTAGAATGAAGGATGCCTGGCTGGCCCATTGCTTCAGGGAAGGCTTTACACATGGTGTTGTTACAATCCGATCTCAAGCCTTTAGGTATGCAACCTGAGGACCTCAAGCTGTCAGCCTTCTTAGATGTGATTTGCTCAGAAGAACTGATTCTCGGCGGCTAATATCACAAAAGAAAGAGACAGATAAACAAGAATGCTGATTTATACACTCACAATGACAGAGACATCTAACTGGATAACTAGCACCTGCCATTTCCCCAGATTCTCCCTCCTCAAGTAAATCAACCTAAGGCAACCAAATAAGAGATTAGAAGGTTAGTCTGTGTGCACTGGGTTAGAACAAAGGGTCATATATTTAGGGATATTTCAATATATGACTCAGAACTAGTTGAGATTACTTTTTCCTGCTTAAAAGATATTGTCACCCAAGTAATTGATAATAGTTTTTAAAGTTAGCCATCTTTTCCCTTTTCTGAACTAAAGAAATATTTTCATATTGTATTTGATTTTTAAAAACAAAAAACAAAATACGAAGCCATGCAGATAACTTCTCTCCTTCTCTTACTACTTAAAGTTGCTATGTATTTATATATTTGATATATGTGAAATTATTCAGCTTTTTCTTTAGCACGGGGTGGGGGGATACCATTGGCTTCAGGATATACTCTCAACAATTTGACTATGCTTTGGAATGATCTGTAGGCCCATTCAAGCTTCATTTAAAAAAACTTATATTCCCAGCCATAATAGGCTTTGACAAGAAAAAAAACACTCAGTTCTGACTTTCAAAAAATATACCGTTCAGGGAAAAGAAGAGTAAGCACAGAACCTTTCTAATTTCCAATGGTAATTGAGATAGGCATTAATATACAATGGTATAGTAAAATCAAAGAGAAGAAAACAAAACCCTAAAACAGCTGATTTTTGGAAAAAGATTTCTAGAGAATAAAGAATTTGAATTGATCTGAAGAAAGAGTAGGAATAAGTTCTTTGACTACCAAAAGGAATGTGCAGTTAAGATAATGTACAAGGGTACACAGTCCTGATTTACGAGAAACCCTGGTTTTCTTGATTAGAATTTAGAAACATCCTAATCTTGGTAGCCTCTCCATTCTAAACCTCTTAAGCAAACCCTGTTTGTTGAGATGATGAATGCTGTCTTTCATATTTACTAATTTTAATATCAGAGAAGAATTTTTTTCAGCTTCATAGAACAATTTTGAAGGTTTACCTGATTTGGAGTTTTAGTCTATAGTGGAATCATCATAACTAGAACAGCCCATATCTGAATCTCACTGGTTAATTGGGGAGTTTGATATAATTTGAATTCTTAGTTTATTGCCCTATCAAAGCAAATCCTATATAGTTGGTAACATTGGCCTTCAGGCTATGAAAACTAGAAAAACCCATCATTGATTTATTCAGTGTTGAGTGTGCATATTTGAAATTTTAATAAAAGTGCCACATTTCTACTGTTTCAAAATCCTTCATTACTAGGGTCAGGGTATTACTAATTTTATGCTTTCTAACATTTTAATGTTGAACCATGCACAGTATCTCCCTCTCCTTTATCTTCAGTTGCCAACTGCAACAACAAAGACTACTTTTATCATTAGCCTTTTCCCCGAAGTGATTTAATGCAGCTTCTAGAAAAAGCATAAATCCTCATGATGAAAAGACGTTGTGCAACTGAGCCTATACCATTCTGCCATATTCTAACTACTAATATCAGAAATTGGTGATAATAAGAATTATAGTCCTTTAGCAAGAAGGGCCTCCCTAAACCAAATATTGCATTGGCCAGGTCACAAAAAATGGGAAGCGGTGTAACAGATTCAGGTCAGCATTCTTTGAAAAGTGCTTGCCACCAACGTTTTGCAGAAAATTTTTAGAAAACTTGGTGTCACAATAACAGTTTGACTTAAGGACTGTTTCTGTGCCATCGTTTATTACATATAACTTGTATATGACCTTTTGAAAACATTTTTATTTTTGTCACCAGTATGTTGTAAGTATAATCCAAAGACTTTAAATAATCTTCAGATATGTACTTCATAGCATTACATTGTATAAAATGCTATAATTTATTTAATCTATTATATATATATATTTAGATTATTTTCCAGTTAGACTATTACAGTAATTAAAACTACAAATCCACAGCTTTAAATAAATTCTCGATAGTTTCTCCAAGAAAAAAAAAAAAAAAACTTAGAAGCTGAGTTATTAGATTAGGGGTTTAAGCATATGGAAGGGTCTTGATATAACTTGTCAAATTGACCTCCCAAAAGTCTGTACTAGTTTCCACTGCAGTGGCTTTGAATGAATTAAAAAACATACAAATAAAATGTGTCTCATTCTGGCCTCATTGAAAATAGGTGTTGGGTTCTCTATTAAATTTTATTCTCTCAGCTCTCAAAAATCATAACACAGCTAACTTTAATTGGAACTGGTGCTATGTGGTTCAGCCAATAAGCAAACGTCTTGCTTTATTATTTAGATTTTAAGCCTGTTTGGGCTGTGTTATTCTTGGAGAGCAAAAGTAACTTTTATTTTGTTTCTGATTACTACATTTAAATCCTATCTTTTCAACTGGCTTGCTGAAATGGTCTGATTTAAAAAATAAATGAGTAGCCCTTCAGGGTTTCTATTAAAAAATGCAGCAAAATAATGTAAATTCTGTGTATTTATACCAAACAAAACATATATAATGGTTGTATTTATGGCCTATTTTACTTGTGAAACATTTTGATAAATAGGATACTAATAGAATGAACTGGGGTATATGGTCATAGAACCTGAACGTTTATTTTAGCATTTATCTTTGCATTAGCGACAAGAAATAATTTTCCAAATCCTCAACTGTGACGATTAACTCATGACGTTAGGTAGTTCCAATCAGGCTTCTCTATCTTAAATGATTTCAAAGTGTTCTTTCTGTGGATTTTGGAGGCTTTATCAGAAACAGACATAGAAAAACCTGCTAATTATTTCTGACCCTGACAAGAGTGAGTTTGTTTTCTTGAGCACAATTAGAGATGATGTGTGTGACTAAGGAAGAGGTGTGATTTCCCTGTAACAAGCTGAACTTTAAAAGGAAAGTACAAAAACTTAAGTCATAAAATGAATGAAAACAACACATATAAACTTCTAGACATTCTTTCAAAACCACAGTCTATTTTTATTCTCAGAATTTCATGGGAACCTTTTTCAAATTTCCACACATAATTTGTCAATGTTTTATATCCTAGTGGGCGGTATATTTGTTTAGAGGTCCAGCTTTAATTGAGAGGTCAGCCTTCATATTTATTTATTTAGAGGTCAGGCTTTATATCCTAGTGGGTGGTATGTTTATTTAGAAGTCAGTATAAATTTTTACACTTGGTTTGTATTGACATATTATTGGCTCTTCATTTTTTTGTGTTAAAATTATTCAGAGTTCGTGTTCATCAGTATGAATTTAAACACAACCAAATAAGTCAACAAGCCATATATATATATATAAAATATTCTTGATTTTTCACTACTTTAGCTATTGCTTACTATAATATAAACAGCATGAATACAATAGCTGTAAAATCAATCATTATTCTTTCTTAATAATAAGTAAAATGAAGCTTAGATTGTTTAAAATTTGCTTCCAAACATACATGCAGTAAATGATAGACATGAGATTAACTTCTACGTCTATATTCTGTAAAGTCTTAACTCTTAACTACAAAAAAATGTTATATAAAAGCATAAAAATTGCTTCATGGGCTGACAACACTAACAGATCTGTAGATTTTCCAAATGACAATATGTGAAACAAAACAAAACAAGAAGGATCAATCACATTAGCGCTTTCCCAAGAGAGCTATCCATTTGCAAAATTTTTAGTGAGCATCCAGATTTAAAACACAGCTTCTTTGAGTTATAATAATATTCATCCCCTGAGCAATACCTATAGTCACTTAGCTTTAGTTTATTCTTTATTATTATCTAAAATCTTAGAACTATAATAATGCCCTCAGCATGTTAGAAATATATCAACTAACTAAAAATAAATGGTAATTTACATCTACATTAAAAATATCATTACCCATATCTTACCTTCATTCAATAAAAATGTGCCAAATAACTTTAAAATATTTAATGGAATCGTGATCAAATATATTTATTTTTGAAATTCAAATTTGCTCAAATGAAAGTAATCAAAGGAAGGCTAATAAACTTACAAAGTTAAAATAAAAATTTGCAAGCAAGTAATGCTTACAATGTGAATTTCACATATTAATAGCACACAAAAGTCCTGAAACACTGCCAATTGTTCCATGGAGGCATTTTATGTGGAAATATGAATTTTATATTTTCTAATATTTTATTATGAATATTTTCAAAAGTGCAGAAAAGTTGAAAGAATTTTACAGTTAACTTGTGGACTAACCACCCAGATTCTATAATCAATATTTTGACCTTACTTGCTCCATAGTTCATCTGTCTCTCTATTCATACATCAATGCATCTCATTTTTTATGCATTTCAAAGTAAGTTGTAGACATTAGTACACTTTCTCCCAAATATTCATTGCAGATAGTTAATCATTACTAACTGGAGTTTAATGTTTGTTTATGATTTTTTTCTTTTTAGGTAAAAATTATACACGATAAAATGCATAAATCTCAAATGTATGATTCAATGAGTTATGACAAATGCATAAGCTCAGGCAACTGAAACCTCTCTCAAAATACTAAACAGCACCATCTCCCAGGAATTTTCCTCACATCCTTTCCCAGTATATCTCTAACCCTTCCCCTCACTAGCCAGAGACAATCATTGTTCTGATTTTTTTTTTGCCACAAATGAAATATAATACAGTATGTAGTCAATCATTTGTGTGAGACCTCTTTGACCCAACATAATATGTTTGAGATCCATCCATGTTGTATGAATCAGTACTTAATTCCTTCTTATTGCTGAGTAGTTTTCTCTGTATAAATGTAATAGAATTTATCTATTTTCCTACCAATAAATATCTAGACTGTTTCTAACTTTGAGATATTATAAAGCTGCTATGAATATAAATCTTTTTATGGAATTACACACTTTTCATATCTCTTGGAATAAAATTCGAGATTATGGGGTAGTGTGTGTTTGGTTTTATAAGAAACTACCGGAATGTTTTCCAAAGTTGTATCATTTTACAATCTCAAAATACCATATGAGACTCCTGATTGCTCCGTATGTTTGCAAACATACAGTGTGGTCTGTCATTTTAATTTTAGCTATTCTGATGGGAGTTTATTGGTATCTCAGTACCATCCGTGAGAATAGCATATTAAATTACATTTCTCTGAAAACAAACCATTTAGGGCACTATTATAATTACGTATTGCTATTTGTATATCTTCCTTTTTGAAGTGACTCCACACTTGTGATTTTTGAAGGGTTAAGTTTTTTAAATGGCTGAGTTGTTGGACTTATTGAAATATGCTAGATACCAATTCTTTGCCATATAAAGTTTTGCAGATATTTTTCCCCTAATTTTTGGCTAGTCTATTCATTTTCTTAATGGTATCTTTTGGTAATCAGAAATGTTCTTTATATAATCTAATTAACGTTCTTCAAATATGGTTATTTTTTTCTGCATCTTTTGTAAAAAGTCTTTGCCTGCCTCCAAGTAGCAAATATATTTTCCTATTTTTTTCAGAGCTTTACACCTTTAGCTTTTAGATTTAGATAAAAAATACACACACACATACACACACACAAACACACACAACATTCTTCTTAAGTAAAGAGCAGCATATCAAATATATCAAAATATTTAAAGAGTAATAATTTATGACCAAGTATAGTTTAGCCTGAGAATACAACATTGGGTTAATTTCACTGTGATTTAATCACATTAACATACTAAGAGAAAATATCGTATGATCATTTCAATAATGCAAAAAAGGCATTTGACAAAAACAATTCATAATAAAATAAAACAAACTCTTGCCACTCTAGAAATACAAATGGATTTTCTCAATCTAAAAAAAGCACCTATAAAAAACCTGCAGCTAAATAATATTTAGGGGTGATGTATTGAATGTTTTCTCCCTATGATTTCCAATTTTATCTCATATATTTAAAACTGTCATGATGTGCTAAATGCTTCCCAAATTCCTCTTTTCCTTCTCCAAATTACTTAAATCAAGAATATAAGCAAATAAAAGAAATAAAATGAAGCACATATTGTCTCCAAAATAAGTGGTACAGATAATCAGTACAGAAGGGTTTTATGAAGATGATTGATCACAAATAGCATGGACTTTGTAGATAATATAGAAAATGGAAACAGAGCTGGAAGAATTTCAGAAGTTTCAGAAGGAGGGGAGAGAGAGGCAATAGGGATTGGGTAGAGCCTTACAAGGATTTGAGTGGAGAAGAAAAATTGCCTCAGACTGTGGGGCTTTTGGGGATGACCAAAATAAATTAAGAATAAAATGAGATTAGTCCTGGTAAACCCAAGTCAGACAATTGTGATTAAATTATAAACACTGGCTATAAGAAGGGCTGACTTTTGAAGACTCCCATTTCACCATTGATGGTGAGGCCCTGAGGAGGGGAGAGGGTGGGGTCTAGGTTTCTTGCTTAAGGCCTCTTCCTAACCCATGATGATGAAGGGCAGGAGAAAATACGAAAGTAGGAAACAAAAATATTTTCAAGTATATAGAAGTTTTAAACAACATAATTTGCAAATTGATCTAATTGGAAAGACATTTATTACAAGCGTATCTGGGTATAACAAAATTTAGCCATTTAGGGTATATACAAATTTCACAGGTTTCAAAGAATAAGTCCCTTGTAGACCTCATTTACTGATTATAGAACATTTAATTTACAAAGTCTATACTCTTAAAACTTAAGAACATCTAAAGAATTCCTTCATCAAAGAAGAAATCATGATGAAAATTGGAATTACATAAAATTGAACGTAATGAAAATACCACATATCAGCATTTGCCAGTGTGAGCCAAATAGTGCAGAAGTAAAATTTGTAGCTTTAAATGTATTGTTTGCAAATAAAGAGACTTTGAATATTAATGTACTAAACACTTTTGAGCTCAGAAAAAAATCTAAAAAATTTTGTTAAAGTGAAATAATGTATTTTCAAAAAAAATTGAAATATAAACCTAGGTAATACAAATTGAGTCTTAAGAAGCCAAAAGTTATGCCCGTGGACCCAGCTACTCAAGAAGCTGAGGGCAGAGAATTGCTTGAGCCTGGGAGGTAGAGGCTATAGTGAACTGTGATGGTACCACTGCACTTCAGCCCAGGTAACAGAGCAAGACCGTGTGTGTGCGCGCGCGCGCGCGCGCCCGTGCGTGAGAGAGAGAGGAAGGAAGGAGGGAGAGAGGGAGGGAAGAAGGAAAGGAAGGAAGGAAGGAGAGAAGAGAAGAGATAGAGGAAAAGGGAGGGAGGGAGGGAAGGAGGAGCCAAAAGTTGGTTTTCTAAAATGACCAAGAAACTTGATATATCTCTGGAAAGATGGCTTAAGAATATTAAAGAGAAACTATAAATAAGTTAGAAAATAAAGGGGACCATAAGTACAGGTATAGAAGTTACTAACAAGAAATTATGAAAAATGTGTGCCAATAACATTAAATAATTTCAAGGCTGAAATAATTTACTAAAACCAACTTAGGAAAGAAAAGCTTAAATATTCTATAACTATGAAGAAATTAAAATTGTAATTAAAAATCTTTAACTCTTTCACATTGATTGCTAGTGGAAATGTGACCACTTTGGAGAAATGTTTGGCAGTATCTTACAAATATAAACACATACCTACCCTTTGAACCAGCAATTCCACTCCTAAGTATTTACTCTCCCGGATGAAAACACATCCACACAAAGATTTGCACAAAATGTTTATAGCAGCTTTACTAACAATAGGCAAAACTCTAGAAACAATACAAATGTCCAACAACAGGAGAGTCGATAAATTGTTATATAATGGAATTCTACTTAGCAATAGAAGGGAATGAACTATAGGCAACATCATGGGTGAATTGCACAGACATTACGTTGAGTTAAAGAAAATGAACACATTAGAGTACCTACTGTATGATTCCATTCATTTGATGTTTCAAAGCAGATAAAACTTTTTTTTGGTGAAAAAATTTAGTTTAGCAGCTGTCTCTGGATGCGAATGAGGCAAAAAATAACTTTCTGGAACGATAAAAATGTTTTTATATCTTAATAGATTATACTATATCAATTTGTCATAATTATACAATTAGGATTTGTGAAATTTAATGTATTTGAAGATCATATAGAATATTAAAATAATAGGGGGCATGGAGGGGGAAAGGTATAGATGAAGCAAGAATAGCAAAATGTTGATAGTTGTTGAGCCTGAGTGATGGGAGATTACTGTATTCTTCCATTGAATTTGTATAAGTTGAAATTCACTTAATATTAGCAACTCTAACTACAAAGAGATCCTCTACAATTCATGAAGGATTAAAGGGAGAAAACTATGATTGTTTTAATACATATTTTTAAAAGTCCATAAAATTCATCATTGTTCTTGAGAACAATTTTTGTGAATGGTAAATGAAAAGGAACTCTGTAACTTAAAGGAATATCTATCAAAATGTATAGAAAGCATCAACAATTTCATTGGTGACTATTTAGAAATATTCTCTAAAATGAGAGGCAAAACAGGGATGATCATTGTCAACAATTTTACTCAATAATATATTTCAAGTCTTAACAATACAGGAAGGAAACCAAAAAAGACTACAAAATTTTAATGAAATAAAACTCACTCTAATTATTCAGAGATAGTATTATAGTATACATGTTAAATCCAAAATAATACAAAGAAAAAATTTTAGAATTAAAAGTTGACCTAAGGTTGGATATAGATTCAATATGTAAAATATAATCGTATTTTTTGTAATAACAATAAAGAGATGATAACAATTTTAAAATTCCACTTAGGATGCAACAAAAAATATAAAATACCTAACAATAAATCTAACAAAATATATGTAAAATATTTGTGGAGAAAATTGTACAACCTTATTAAAAGATTATTTAAAGGATTTCTACAGAAACAAATATTCACAGTGAAATCAAATATCATAAAGATGTCACCTCACTCAATGTGTGGATTCCATGTGATTCCAATAAAAAGTCAACAGGGTTTTTCCTAAAACTTGGCAAATATTTTTCTAAAATTTTTTGGAGAAGAAAGGACAAGACACTCCTAAAACGTACCCAAATGAATATTTGCTGTTGTAGAGTTAAAGACTTACCATAAGTCTATGGTCATTAAAACCATGTGGTGCTACTACGGTGGTAGACAAATAGGCTGATGGAACAAGATACAGAATCTGGAAACAGAGCCATGTTGATATTGAAGCTTGACTCACAAGGAAGTGGAATTTTAAAGAAGAGGGTAAATGATGGAATGAGTGGTACTAGAATAGCTGATTTTCAAAAAATCAAAAAGAAAGATGAAATTGGATTCTGCTTATACCATAAACAAAATCAATTCAAGGTGTATTACATACAAACAAGTAAACAAGACTTTAACTATTTTTAAAGAATATATAAAGGAGGATACCTTTATGAGTTCTAGATGAAAAATATTTTTTAAATGAGACAAAAATGTTTAAGCATAAAAAAATTGATTACATTAAAATTGAGTTTGTATTCATCAAAAGATTGTATTAAAATTCAAAGAAAAATTATAAAATGGGAGAAGACATTTGTCATACACCTAATTGATAATTAATAACCAGCATGCATATCTAAAATTTCAATAAAAATTAAAGTTTAAAAATATAAACAATCATTTCACAGGGGATGAAACACAAATGTCCCTGGCATGTAAGAAAATGTCCTTACTGATTATTATTCAGGGAAATCCAGGTAGAAACCACAGTAAGATTGCATCATGTGTATAAAGTTTGTACAAAAAGGCTGAGTGATAGGCTAAATAATGCTCTCTCCTGCCACACCCTAATCTCCACAATTTATGAATGTCACCTTATATGGTAAGGGGAAATTTGGAGATGTGATTCTTTGAGATGAAGAGCGTATCCTGGGTTATCCAGGTGTTCTCTAAATGCAATCACAATGTCCTTATAGGAGTGACACAAACACAGGTTTGACTACAACAGAAAAGGAGGTGATGAGATGACAGAAGCTGAGACTGGAAACATGCACTTGAAGGTGGAGGAAGGAACCATACACCAGGCGCTACAGCCAGCCACTAGAAGCTGAAAAAGATAAGAACATTGATTTTCCCCCCAAAATCCTCCAGAAGAAATTAGCCCTACTAGCGTCTTGACTTTAGCCCAGTGAAACTGACTTTGGAATTACAGCCTCCAGAATTCTAAGAGGATATATGTGTGTTATTTTAAACCACCAAATTGTGATAATCTGTTACAGCAACAGTAGGAAACTAAAAAATACAGTCTGATAATATCATGTGTTGGCAATAATCTAGATCTTTATACTGAGGGAGGCAAAGTGAATTGATATTACTACTGCGTAACTGTCTTGTAAATTAAACCTAGATTTACAATATAAGACCCAGGGATTCTAATCTTAAATGCTGACCCAGATAAATCCTCAAATATGTGACCCAGTAGATATGTACAAAAAGTTTCAAAGAGTTATTGATTGAACAGAAAATAACTGTAAACAAAATATCAGTTGGAGAATAGATAAATGAATGGTGGTGTGTTCAAACAATCCAATAGTACATACAAGTAAAAATAAATAACAATAGCTACTCACACCAAAGTATATACATATTTGACGTCTGTTAAGTGAAAAAAGCATACCTGAGAGAAACACAGTGCCACCATTTTTTAAATCTCAAAAGCAAGATGAAAGAAAAAAGCAAGAGGATATATTTTTAAATTCAATATGGTGGTTCAGTATTGTGATTCGTTGAGAGAAGTAGGACATGAGCAGGGAAGAGCTCTGAGAAAGCTTCAAATATGACAATGTGTTCTTAAGGAGGCTGGGAAATTCATAGATGTGATGGCTTTATTGATGTGGCAACTCTACTCGGATATAGTTCCCAGTTACTCAAACATTTATCTAGGTGTTGCTGTGGAGGCATTTTGTAGATGTATTTAAAGCCCATAGTCAGGTGACAAAAAGTAAAGAAATATTCCCTCAGGGAATCTGGGCAAACCTAACTGAATCTGTGGGAAGGCCTTAAAAGCAGGTTTGAAGTTTCCCTGGGAGAAAGAGAGAGAAAAAAAAATCTGCTTGTTCTCCTAGAGGTCTGTACTGCTCATTATCTCCCCTTCCTGACTGCCTGTCCTGTGGTTTTGGACTGGCTTAGCCAACACACATATCCTGTTAGCCAATTCCTTGTAATAAATAATACATACATCTGTCCTATGAGTTCTATTTCTCTGGCTGAATCCTGACTGATATAATAGATGTTGCTTTACCATTTTCCTATTATGTTATTTACATGTAATGATCATATTCACTGTTTTTGGAGCAGGGTAAAACATCATTCTTTAAAAATTCTTCGTTTTCTTTTATTTTTCTTAGTTTTTGGAGGGGTAACCAGATCAAATAAAATGCATTACTGTTTAAAATGAAGGGCTGGGGCGGGAGCGGTGGCTCACGCCTGTAATCCCAGCACCTTGGGAGGCCGAGGCGGGTGGATCACGAGGTCAGGAGATAGAGACCATCCTGGCTAACACGGTGAAACCCCGTCTCTACTAAAAATACAAAAATTAGCCGGGCGTAGTGGCGGGCGCCTGTAGTCCCAGCTACTCGGGAGGCTGAGGCAGGAGAATGGCAGGAACCCAGGAGGCGGAGCTTGCAGTGAGCAGAGATCACGCCACTGCACTCCAGCCTGGGCGACAGAGCGAGACTCCATCTCTAAACAAATAAATAAATAAATAAATAAAATGAAGGGCTGAATGTTGTTTGATAAAGACTAAAAGGATTATATTATCTAAATGAATTAAAATAATCCCATAATTCTGAAAAAATACTTAAACGAGTTATGTTTTAGATCTATAAAGTACTACACAGTAGTCCCTGAAAAGAAGGTCTCATTCTGAAAAGGGAATTTGTTTTTAAGTATTTATAACTTACAGGTGTCTGGCCGGTCCAATCTCACAGTCTGTTTAAATAAAATATAGGAAGACACAAATATCTCAACTGAAAACACACCCACACACAAACACAAAGTAAAAATTTTAAAGTGCGTTTTTGTCTGAAGTCACTTCACTGAACCTTCTTCTCATGATCGCTAGGAGCTGCTATAGTGCCTCAGCAGTTACCTGTCACCTGCTCTCAGGAATGTGGCAAACTAAATGCTTGAAAAATCCTAGTTTGAAACCCCTCAAGAGGCTAGAAAGGATCAGACCACTGTGACAGTTGCCTGAGGAGGTGGAGAGAAAGAAGGCTGAGACTTAAACATTGCACCAAAGGGAGAAACTGTTCTGTAGAATAGGGAGAGCTAAATGAATTAATGCTTTAATTAACCAAAATGAAACTGGAGCCAAGAGTTAACTTCTGCAGCAGGTAAGCAGAAGGGAGAAGAGGAGCGTGAATGGAAGAAAAATCTGGTAGAGAAAGTGACTGAGTAGTGACACCAGCATAGTGTCTGATATTCACTGCCTGCGTGGCCTTGGAAGGTTATGCTTTGCAGAACTGACCTCCTACTCTGCCAGAATGAGTGTGCTAATAGTGTCCACATCATAAGCAATGGTGGCTTGAGATTTTCTACAGAAGAATTGTTTGTATGGCAATCTAATGGAAGTGAAGAAGAAGATGGAGGATTCTCTTAAGTCTATAAAGCAATCATACTGTTTTTACTTAGACTCTTTATTTACTGTTTAAGATACAGTACTAATAGAATTGTAGTGATGAATAATGAGATAATGCACACAGTGCAGTTTGTGTTTGCAGCATGATGCTGGCAAACAAAAACACTTTATAAATTATAGCAGTAATAATACTAATTATTATACCAAGTGTTTTCTTATTTCTATATATATTTGTCAAATGTTCATAACCTAAAATAAATGACTTTAATTTGAATTTGATTGAAATTTATATTATGCAATATACCTAAATATGAGACAACTTAATATTTGATTTGTAAAGATTTTACTTCTATATTTATAAAAGGTTGACTCCTGGTTTTTCAGAATGGAAAGCAAAATTCATACAGAGATTCTTTTAAAGCAAAAAACACCAGGTGTTAAAAAAATGAAATTAATAGTGCTTTTAAAAACTTATAAATCACTTTCATAGTCTCCATTAGATGCATTATGTACACACTAAATTAGTCAATATTGCATGTTAACAAGATTCCTTATATTTATTCTAGGCATGTGGCCATATTTGTGTTGCTTTTTATCTTCAATATGCCCACATGACAATAAATGATCATTTTGTTAATTTAAAGTGTTGCTGTTTCTAACATTTATCGTACTTTCAATAAAATAATCAGACAGGCTAGGCCAGAAACATTACCTCTGGAAAATCATTTCAATAACACACAGACTCATCGGTGGTACACTAACTAGGGTACTTTCTAAAATAATCACTTAGAACATAGCAATTAAACAAAAACATCCCAGACTGAAAATGTGCTCTATACAGAGAGTTATCATCATCATCATAATATTAATAATAAATAATAACTCATACTTCACATGGAAATGCATATATGTTTTCCATGATTTACACAGGCTGGCTGAATTTAGGTAAACCCATTAACTTGGAAGATTAAAAACATCATGGGTAGTGAACTATGAAATGTGGTTCTCATGAAGGCAATCGTGTCAGAAAACTTTATCATAATGAAACTGCTTCTTCTTGGAAATGCTCTACCAAACTTTTGGACAGACTACGTTAATTGCAAAGAACAGTCATTGACTGTGTTTCTAGAGAACTTACAGCATAGTAATTATTAAAACAAGATGAAATTAGTTATTTATCTGTTTTGTCTTATATTCTGAGTTCAAGCTCTGGAATCATAGGTGCATTATATAGGAATTGGTCATTATATTCACTGATGCCTAAGGACATCATTAGACTTTCTTAAAACGTAATTTCTCACCTTTTAAACTTTCATCACTCTTATAGATGTCTCACATATTCAGTTTTCTCTTCAGTCTTTATTTCTCATGTAATTTATCTTTTTGCTATACCATTTAAAAATTATAATAACATATATATAGCATACTTCTGAGACAGCATGGCTCCAAACTTTTTACATAAACAAATTTGTTTGATCTTAACAACACTCCTAATAGTAAACATTAGTTTGCTATTATAATTTCTACTTTATGAATAATGTAAATTGAAGTTAAGACAAAGATAGTATGTGATTTGTCTAAAATCACACATAGCTGAATATGGGTAAGTGGCAGATCCAGGATTTTTATTTACTTTTATTTTTTAAATTTTCAATATGAATTTAATCCATTTAACTATCCAATGCTAATTAACTGACAGTTCACATCTACTCTTGTTTTTATATAATTCCATTTCACTTCCTTTCCCAAGTGGCTTATTTTGAAGCAAATTTCAGACATATTATTATTTATTTGTAAGTATTCCAGCAAGCATCTCTAAAATATGAGAACTTCCTTAAACATAACAACAAAAAAATTGTCAAACTCAAATTAATAATTATTTCTCAAAATCCATTCTTTCAATTCTCATGGTTTTATTTTTCATAAACATGCTTTTCTATTGGCTTGTTTGAATCAGAATCCAAACAGATCCGCATAGTCTATATGATTGATATGTCTCAAGTTCCTTTTAATTCCTTCTCTCTCTGTTTTCCCTCTTTGTTGCAAAAAGCAAGTTTTGTTCTCTGGAGTTTTCAGAATTTTGGATTTTGCTGATTGATTTAATATGTCCTCCTTCACTTTGTACTCTCTGTAAACTGGAAATTAAGTCTAGGGGCTTGATACGATTTGCCGTTTTGTATGTTTTTGTTGTTATTGTTTTGTGTTTTCAGTTGGCTTGGTTTGGTTTGAAAAACTATGCCATAGGTATAGATCCTGGGCTTGAAACCAGTCTGGCTTCAGAATCTGTGCTCTTAATGACCTCACTACATATCCTCATAAATATTACATGCTCCTTCCATTCTTATTTGTGACTTCATTGACTCTCTTTCGAGAAGCCTTCCATTATACCAGCAGACTGTCACAGAACCTTAGTCCTCCATTGTCCGTAATACCTTACTTTGTATGTCATCTCTTTTGTAGCATTTTTCACATCCCAAGATATTGAAAAAAAAATGTTAATATATCTCATCACTAGTAATTTGAAACAAAGGAATGTGTTTTCATTTTTGTATTTCTAGTATCCAGCTAATATCTGATACATAGTGATAAATAAACATTCTTGAGAGAAAACGTGTAAGTGAATAGGATAGGATTGAAGTAGAATTGCTTAAAAATCATAAAACAGCTAATTATAGAGGAATTAAAGACATAAGCTGGAAGATATCCATTTAAAATAACAGCTACCAAAAAAGTCTCCAAACCCAGGATTCTAATCCAGAATCCCAAGCAAATCATGAAGTATTTTTGACATGTTAGAAGAAAAGAAAAAAGTAAAAGCTATCTATGAGGGTACCTTTTTGTAAACAAAAGAAAATAAAATTGATTAATTTAAGGAAAGCAAAATTCATTACAAATAAAGAGCCCAGAGAAGTAACAGCAGGTGAGAGTAGTAGTATTGGGAAAGAGAAGGCACTAAAGCAGCTCGCTGGGGCTGAGACAGGAACTTCAGAAGTGGTCATAGTGCGGCCACTGGGAAGGAACTAACTCCGGAGCTCTGCTTTCTTGCACCCTGATCCAGATTCGATTTCCAGGGAGGGATCAACCAATCACCCACATTTGATCTTATCCTTGACCTTGGACTTGGGAAGGGTAGGGCCCCTGACTTGAGGTCCCACTGAACTGTATCCCATGGAAAATAGACAATTCCTCCAAAGGAAAAGTGGTGCTGTTAAGAAGGAAAAAGGTAGCTTAAATTCCTCTATAAAACTCCCAGCACTATCAATATTTCCAAAGTATTTCTGAAGTGCCTATGCTGAGGATACAGCCAAGAACTGGACAAATATGAAACCTGCCTTTATGAAGTTAATAAAAAGCACAAACATGTAATAGTTCCAAAAAGGTAAGTGGTTAAGTGTTGTAGAAACATAACAGGAGTAACTGACTCAACGTGTGTTTTCAGAGAGGCCTCCTTGAAGAATAAACAAATGATCTGGATCCTGAAAGATGACAAGGGCTACCTAAATAATGGAGGGGTAAAGGGTGTACCCGGATAAAGGAATAAAATGTGTCAAGTTACTCAGACAAGACAACAGTGTTCTTTTATTAAACAGAGATAAGCCCAATGTAGATATAGTGCAAAAGAAAAAAACCCACAAATAAATAAACAAACTGAATTGTGCAACCAGGAACCCTGAGAGGAGCCAGGCTAAGGAGAATCCCATGAAGATTTTGAATTTCATGCCAGTAAAAAAGAGGAAATATAACAGGCTTCCAAATGGTTATGTGGCATACAAATTTTACAGCAATCAGTATAGCATCAGTATAAAGAATGGCTTGGCTAGAACAAGAGTAGAAATAGGAAGATTAATGCAACTAGTGGCATTGGGAATCTAAATAAATGGACTGATTTAAAAAATACTGTTGAGGCAGAATGAGCAGAACAGATTAAATGGATGGGGCTAAGTGAGAAGAAACTAGTCAAAAGACCATCATTTCTGGCATGAGCAACAGGGTAGAGGGTAAGGGTCATTTGTTGAGATAACTTATACTAAACAAACATCAAGGGTTATATAAGGAATGTAAAGCTCTTTGATTCAATTAGTCAACAACCAAGTAGAGATGCCAAGGAGGGCATCTGGAAATACGTACCTGGAGACCAGGAGAGATGTTTTTGCTGCAAATACAGAGTTAAGAGGTCTTAGGCATAGGATGGTAATCTGAGACATGGGAGGGAATGAGTTCACCCAGGGAAGAACATACAAAGGAAAAAGAAAAAAAGAACTTTGCTCAGAGACATAAAAAACAACAGTTAAAACATTTGGTTGTACGTTTTGGAAGGGGCAAAAAAAGATGGAAGAACAAAGACTGAAAAAGAAACCCAAGAGTGTGTTAGGATAGATTGAGGAAAAAAGGTTGAGACAGGAAACAATTAGCAGTATTGAAGGCTACTTGGAAATCAAGAAAAATAAAGAGTAAAAGTTGTTTGTTGGATTTAATCACATAGAAATAATTGTTAATATGAGTGAAGAAGATTCAGCAAAGTGTTGGGATGGAAGCCAAATTGGAGAAAGTTAAGGGGTTGGAGGTGATATAAGCAATAAATATTGGCAATTTGTTTAGAAGGTTTGTGAAAAGAAGGCAAGAGGAATAGGTGATGATAAAGAAATTTTAATTTTGTTACCATTGGTAGTTGGAATTTTGAAAGCTATTATTGGTGCATTGGAATGTATAAGTTATTATCTTTAAATGAAAAAACTACTTCAATTGAATTACTTTTATATCTTATGAGCCATTTTGTTTTACATACATGATCTTCAAGTTTTGTAACCCAGAAGAGCTGCCCAAAACTGGGATTGCAAATACAATCTTTTGCAACACAATTCTTCAGGCAGCTATTATATAATAGACTTGGCACTTGCGATGATACCTAAGGCTGAATCTGGACTCGGCAAGCAAGAGTGCTATGATTGATTAACCATGTCTGCCATTAGCTCGGAACTAGGGAGTGATCCTGCCAAATACATGCTGACACCAACCTAGAAGTTTCACTTGGCAATACAGCCCTTCTCAAAGAACTGGTTAGGTGATACTTAAGTCAAAATTAGTTTGATATAAATTCTCTTTGTGTCTCAAATCCTGTTTATGCTCAACATGATATGATATGTGTTTATTAACACAGGGCCTATCTTTTGGTTTTCATCATGATATTGTCTCTTTGTATTTTGACAATATACTTTTGTAGAGCTGTCTGAATTTATAATTATGTTTTTTAAAACTGTACATTTACATAGTGGTTGAGATATTTCATATACAACAATTCTATTAACTTTTCCATGTCAGCACATAAATTACTCAAATTACACATTACTCAAATAAATATGTCCCTCTCTGAAGAACAGCTGATTGCAACATGTTACATCTTTGAGAAAAATGTCTTTTTGCAGTTCAGTTGAGATTCACATGTGAATATAGACCCCTAAACTACAGATTACATCCACCTCATTGTCAGTGCTGCAACAGGGGTCTGAATGTGTTGCTTTTATCTCCCTATGGGTGAAAAATTATGGCAGCCAAAGAAAGGCAACAGAGAAATAAGCAAAGCATCATTTTTAAGAGAAAGCATTCAATCTGAGTGTTAAATCTGAAAGGACAGAGCCAGAAAAGAAGGAAAAGTTGTAGGGAGAAATCCCAGACTATTAATTATTTGTGTTGAAATTTTCCTTCGCCTTAACAGACATACCCCAGAGGTCATGTTCAATCACCCCAAGAACACTACAGTTGGACCTCATTGACAAGATAACTAATAGACAATTAGGGTACAATGGGGGTCATTTATTTTCTTAACATATCTCTGATTTGCCAGTCAGTTGAATCTTTAGAGGAATGAACTCACTGTTTAGTGGGTCTTTTTGGTAGCTATACTGTAGAACCTAATATTTTTGATTATGAAAAACAGATGAAGTAGACAGTGAACACTTAAAAAAAGGCATATATTATTAAATTAATTAGACACATAAACTGCTACTCAATCCAAATGCTATTAGAAAATTTTCATAAAAGAATATTTCACTTCAAGGAGTTTCAGATGTTACTATCTCTAAGAGCATCTTTCTGTGATTTTGTTTCGTTTTGGATTTTAAAAACTGGATATTGAATGAGACTAATTTAAATAAATGTACGGTGAAACAAGGCTCCAGGAAAAATGACTTATCCCATGGATGAAAACAACACAGAAGCAAGGTTGCATTGAAATTTGAAGGACCCAAGTATTTTAATGGGATAGTGTTATGTGTGAATATAGGTCTAAGTAAAACTGATTTCACTCATAATCTGCTGTTGATATTTTTATGACTGGTTTCAAAGGCACAGTCATAATGATAAACCAGTACTTTGAGTCATATGAGCTGAGCCACTTAATAGAAACCTATAAATAAATACGATTCATAAAGATTTCTGTCTGCACATATGAGATTATTGGATTTGAGATCAATGAACTTTTTTTCACCACATTCACAAGTCATTTGAAACCACTGGGAAACATTTTACTAAAGAAGATCAATATTTTCTAGAAATGTAAGAGGCACTCATGTTGATGTAAAAAAAGGAAATAACATTGAGAAAATAGAGTTCTTAGGAGAAATGCAAAGACCAACTTTATAGAAGTTCAAAAATGTATCACTTACCAGTTTTTAGGAAAGTAAGGGAAGATGGTTTGTTCTGTAAATGTCCAGTACAGAGAACTATCAGAATCACTTTACCCCAAAGAAAAGTTTGTAGTGTGCTCTTCTAACCAAGTGCCTACATATATCAAACACTTTTCCTAATAGCAGAAAAAATGAATGCAATTGTCACCATAAAGATGCTATTATGGAAGATATAATTTTTTAAAAAAGGGAATTATGAAAGGAATTTTCCTTTAAAATAGATTAAAATTACATACTTATTTATATTTATATATTATTTTTAGTTATGGCAACAACCTGATCTGTCAAACTTATCAGACAAGTGGTTATTAATCCTTTCATTTTGGTATGCCTGATTCTATAGTATCCTAGTATTCTGTGCTTTGTCTTTGAGCTGTAAATTATCAGAAAAAAATATTTTCTCTCTTAAAAATCCAGTTGCAGAATCATTGTGTGATATGGCATGGAGTCACTAAACAATTGCAATACAAATCAGTCCAGTGATTTTTATAATTAACAAGTTCTCTTTACATTCTATTTTCATAAAATGTTTATATACTTTTTTAAGCACAAAATATTTTTTGTGTTTTGAGCAGAAAGTCAAAAAGTCTGAATTTTTTAAATAATCGATCAAAATAAGAATAAAAAGATTAAGTCACAGATGTCTTTTGAATCTTGAGTCTTTTGAACCATGAGTAACTTATGGTTAAATATTAATGATATGTATTTTTAAACAATCTGGCCCTGCTCACAATACCCCATGAAAACAAACAGGTATCAGTGTCACTTCCTTCTTATTGAAAATGCAGAAAGAAGCAAACACTGAAATCTCACAATGCTATTCTTGAGTTTGTCCCTAGGGATTACTTTATGTAAAAGAAATACTGATGCTAAAAGTAAAAATAAAAAAAAAATAAGAAAATAAAATCTGGCAACATGCATGCAGCCAGAGGGGGCCAATAAATTTGAATATGGTCCTAAATTCAGATCCTAAAACCCATGCTCTTCCCTCTGTGTCATGCTTGATATCTCCTTTGGTTTTCTTCACCTTGAACACCACTGCCATATTCCTTGCTATGACTCTGTCGAAGATTCTAGCCCCAGGCTCAAAATTTCCGTGGGAACTTTAATATATACTGAACGGAGAAAAAAGCAAAGCAAATTCAAGAAGGAAAAAAAAAAACTTAATTTTATAAAAATGGAGGTGCCTGATTCTGTCTTTTGACTATTTCTTATGTTTTCTAAGATCAATTTAATTCCTAACCCTGATGTTACCCTGTTTTATTTCTTATGCTTTTCTATTCTAAAGGAGAATTTGCCTTGAGAGAATCATAGAAGACCAAGTAGATCAAGACTGGAGATGATTACTTCTCCTAGTTTCAAGATCTGCTTTATTTTAAAAAGTTTATTTCATAATATATAAATAATTGTTTAACTATGATTGGGTGCCACACTTGGACTTCCTTCCGTGTGTGTCTGAGAATATAGATAGATAGATATAGATATAGAAAATATATCTATATCTATATAAATATATACACATGCTGCAGGAAGAGGGAGAGCAAGAGAGAAAACAACACATGAACAAAACCACTTTTTATTACTATTACCATCCGAGAAATATCTTTATTGCCGTTTTCTCAAAGTTTTTGAGCTCTTAGGGAAACAGTTTGGGAAAAAAATTATAAGTTTTTCTTTTCAGGAAGAAAAGAAACGCAATTATGCCCCTGGTTTTGTTTTCTTATACGATTTCTCACATACTACATTTGATCATAATTGTATGACTTTTATCTTCCCTTAACTGGTTTTGAAAATTGGCATAAAATGTCTTACTATTTTTCTTTAATATGTGATAATTCCTAGAAGAGGGTGTGATGCATACTAAGTATTTGTCAAATAAAAGACCTTGATATATCACAAGTTATGTTTGTGTTTCTCCTACGTGAGTGAAATAAATCGTGATTGAAATAAATATTGAGTTGATTCTGGCCATCACCAGTCTCAGACTCTGGCCATCCCTAGTCTCAGTTTGGAAAAAGGTCTCTAAATTTGGAAATGGGCATTCCTAGTGTAGTAGAATGGACCTGAGGCTGGTTAAAGAGGACCTTCCTGGGAGGATTAGGCTCCTGAAAGGATTCGTAACCAAGCTGTGTAGAAACCAAACGTGAATTACCGTTGTTTTAAAGAGTACATACACATAGTCAAGGCCAGGATACTAAAGTAGGTCAAACCTGGAGTGAGCTGCCACTATCTCCATGTCAGGGTGCAGGAATCAGGGCACCTGGCCACATGGAAGGCCATGAATGTCTGAAGTCATAAGCAGAGGAGGGCAGGTGCAGCATCTGACTGAATGTGCTGGATGCCGGGAACTGCCCCACTGGCCGTTATTCCTACCTTTCCAGGTAAAGGCTTCTGCCCCAGAATAATCTGAAAAAAGTATCTTCCAGTTTCTAACAATGATAAATAATTGCATTGCTTAAATGACTTGCTTTGAAATAGATACATTAATTATGCAATTCTAATTTTAGAAAATACATGAATTGGGTGAAACTAAAAAAGGAGAGAGTTTCAACAGCAGATTAGCATTCTGATTATCAGAATTGGAGAAAGGAGAGATCTTCATCTGAAAACTTCTAAGGAAAACAGTGGGTGTTGGTGAATGCTCTCTCTTATCCCATCTTTTTCTTTTTTAAACATATTAAGAGAATGAATTCTAGAAAATCTACAAAGTAAATTAATTCTGAAATTTATATATACAAATAGAAGGTAATATTTATGTAAAGCAAACTACTTTTCATTTTGATGGTAAAATACAAAGCTCAATTTTGCTCATTAGACAAAAGAGAACAGGGAAACAAATTCATAAAATCAGTTTTATCAAACTCAAAATTGTATTTTGTTTTATATAGAGATGCTTATGAAAATATTTTCATTAATGAAGTTTATTAAGCAAATAAAAAAATAAAATTGTATTGTACAGGCATACAGGTTAACTTCAGCAGTAGCCCTTAATGAAAAATCATAAAACTGTGGAACTGAAAGGAATGGTGTTCTATTACAAGAAAAACATAATGATATTTGAGGAAACTAAAGAGCTCTAAAACAACCATGTGGACATCATAGCATATATTATATGAGTAACCAGTTAATTTATCAATAATATGTAATCTTACAGAATATAGTTTTTAGGTTTATATGGTATAAAAAGAGAAAGCCTTTAACTGATTTATCTTTAAAATGGAAAATGAAAATTCAGCCGAGTGGGGTATAATATTGCATACAGGAGAAAAATGGCAGATATTTTTACATCTTCCAATTCTGTGATTCGTATATGATAAGGGGAAAAATACTCAACCAAAAGTGAATTACCATTTTATTAGAAAGTTGTTTGGATATTTGAGAGTTATATTATTCTTTAGTGTATATTTCTAAATTATTAATTTCACTATACTTTCGCCTTAAGCTAATTTAATAATTTGAGGTCCCTGACACATTTGCAAACCCTCTATTCCCAGAAAAATGCAGATGTATGCATGCAAAAGACACTGTATTTCAAAGGGTTCTTGGAAGTTTAGGTTTAGAATATCTGAATTAATCCCTAATTTAAATATGTCACCCCTTAGAGTAGAAATATTAAGCAGCTTTTTAAAATTTTGTTGTTTTTTGTTTTCTTATAAGACGATTTAAAGAAGATAAAAAGACAATATTGCATTTTGCTCTTCAGAGGGGTAAATAAGCAACACTATGCAGGTTGTACTCTATACAAAAGCTGTTAGCAGTGGAGGTAAAGATGGGTGAGGGTTGAAATGAGCAAACCATGAGCCCTGTAACTAAGCTGGAGAAAAACAGTACTTTTCTTTCCTATTTGCCCAGAAGGTCTCCTTTTCCACCAAGCTTGTGTTAGTTGCTGGCTTGCAACTAGATCCTCTAATTTGGCTATTTTTGTAAATCAGGCATAGAGAAAACTTACATGTATACAAATTATTGTGCATATACATACACAACACACAATGAGAGATTTTGGGAATTAAAAATTAAAAACTCATTATTCTGGGAGTAGTTTTCATTCATTCCCTTCAAACTCATTTTCATTCTTAGGGAGACGGGACTTTCTTTGTTTATATTTTCCAACTTGCTATTGATGATCAAGATAGGACAAAGAGAAATTTCCCAAAACAAATTCTCTTTCTTCATAGCAAACATAGTCTAACAGTGAGAGGTCATTTTTAGTTAGCAGGAAAAAATATTTTGTATTCTACACAGCTCTGGACACAGACTACTCTTTATAACCTAAGAGAAAAGAGACTTGAGATCCCTTAAGGGGAAAGAGAATTTTCTTTTAACTCTTGCCTATATGTGTGTATGCGGTTTTGCTTCTCTTGCCCACAGGGATTTGGATATTTAGTCTAGATCCTACTCTTCAAGTTGATTAGCTCTCCTGGATCAGTGCTTGTTGGAATAATGTTTGACATCCCTGGAAGCTAAACCTTCCTCACGTAGGAAAGCACATTTGTTCCTTCTATCCATGTCCCCTGAATCAGTAACCATTCTCTGGTGGTTTCTATAAAATTGAATCCTTATGAGTCCAAACAACATCACTTTGCCACCTTAGTTAGGATATCTACTCAAGCAGAGAGCCCTAGTTAATTGGGAAAGTGCTGCTGGATTTACAGAAGATCAAGATCTTCACATAAAAAGGAAACCTTTCTTTCTGTGACTTCAAGAGGTTTTTCTTCAACCACAAAGACCCTGGATGCTGTTAGGCTCTGAGGTTTTTGATTATGTAAGCAGCTGTTTATCATTTCTTTAGGAAAGAATTCTGCCATGTATCTTTAATATGCGTTGTGTAAATCAGAAGGTTTTTTAATACTCTACTACAAATTCAGCTTTGCTACCATGTGCTCACTAAACATGCAATAAACATTTATTGCTGCTGATGAGTTCAGGAACTGGAATTTGCTGAAGCCCACTGTGATCGACAGCTGCCGAAAAACTGAATGTAGTCATTGTTTAGCACAAGCTCCCATGTGCTGCAAAAATCTGGAGAGGCTATCAGAATGACTGGTGTATGGCTCGCTGCCCTCAAATACCAGGTGTCATAGGTTAAGCCTCCCTTGTCCCAGTCCAGCCCAGACTACGTGAAGCAGAATTACCACTGTTGCACATGCTCTTGATTCAAATGCATGCTGAGCTCTCCCTGATCAGCTTGTTCCTTTGGGCGATATCACAATTTCATCTTGTTCAAGCTGTCTACATTCCTGTTTACTTAGGTTTGCAAATAGAACTTTAGCACTCAAATTAGTACTGACAGAACAACCTGCAAGTATTCTAAATCCTCATTTGCCTTCCTTCCAAGGGACAGTACTCTATTTTCAAAGCAATATTGTTTTATATCAAAATTGTTCTCGTGGCTTGAAAACATAATGACATGGAAATGCATGGCATGAAAACCCTGCATTCCTAATTTCAAATGCAGTCATCTAGGTGTTAAAATCGACACCAAAGGGCATCTAACTCCTTGACCAACACTGCTGCTTCTTCCATTTGAACTGTCTGTTTTTCTCATAGGGCACAGAGGTATGTGTAAACAACAGAAAAAAAAATATTTTTAAGATAGTAATTCAGTAGTGCGTAGGAGTGATTTTTTTCCCCTTAATATATAAACAACTCTGACCTACAAAATTCTTTTCTGCTAGTGTTCTGGTTCAATTGCCTGGAGACTCAGTGTCATGATTAGCTGAGAATAAGTTCCACTGCCTCTAATTGGCAGGACTGGAGGCAAGATGGCCAGTGAAAAGAAATCCTAAGGGGAGTGAACTGCTTCTTATCCTAACTCAGTTTTATTAGAATGGAAATCTTGGGTAAGGTCACCAAATCATAGCCCGCTTCCCTTTCTAAACAATGGTCAATATGTACGAGAGCAGTAGTTCTCACCCCGACTACATGTCAGAATCACCTCAGGAGCTTTTACAAAGTAATATACCTTGGTGCCATTCAGACTAAGTTAAATCAGAATTTCTGGACACCGAGCCTGGATGTTGGTATGATTTGAATGTCCTGTGGGACCCTGCACTTCACTAGATGAGCAGAATCTAATATTCTGTTTATGCAGACATACAAACAACCCTCACACAGGCTGTCAGGGTTAAGTGGCGCCTCCAATTCTTAAGACTTTTTGGGATACTCCTTCATGAATAGGTTTGCTTCTCATTGGAGTTTTCTTTGCATTCACCTTTCTCTTCTTTCTTTCTTCTTTCTTTGTATTCACTTTTCTCTTCTCTGCAAACTTCCATCCACTTTCTGGGTTTTACAAATTAGTTTTCATCTCTTATCTGCTCTTATATCCCCTTTTGAAGGATTTCTATTTCTTTTTTTTTACTTTACTGACATTTTAATGGTGTCTTGAGGAGGAGTAGAGATCTGAGTATTCAATCCACTGTGTTTAGCCAGACATATTTCCTTCTCTAAGTATCAGTTTGAATTTCTCATTTGTTTGGAGAGGCTTGGTTCGATGTTCTATTTTTTTCTGATATGCCAAATCTCTAGCATCACTCCAGAGCTCAGTTGCCACCCATCTGAGAAAATATATGATGCATCGTTCACCCTGATTTTCCTCAGAGTCAGCAACTCACCTGTTGCATGATCTTAGTCTCTCCAGGCTTTCAGGGCGGAGGAACTTGCCACATTCTTCCAGAAGCATTCTTCTCTCTTTGTACGTCTGTCCCACCTCCCTAAATATGTCAGTGCCCTCTCTTTTGTGTGCTCTTCACAAATCTTACTCCTGACCTTCCTCATGAGAGTTCTTGCAAAACCCCTACATATAACCTGTGTTATAACCAGTTTAAGGGAGAAATAATAACAATTCAAAAAGATTTAAGAAAACAGATTATTTTAAGAAGAGGTTTCTTTTAAATGGTTCCAGAAAACATTCTTCTCTATCTTAAACAAATATTATGAAGATGAAAACGAAGAAGGACCTAGAGTCCTCCATGACTTTTTAGTAAATGAAACCAGTAAGACACATGGCCAAAAAATTTAGAGTTTAGAAAGATACAACATGAAATTTGAAAGTTTCCATCACCACCTACAAGCCTCCACCCCAAGGTTAACCACTATTAACTAAGTTTTTACATTTTATTTTTTAGCATATTCATGTACATGTAAATATATACTTCTATATATCTATATTAATAGCAGTATCAATCTTTGTTACATAAAAGAGGTTGTACTACTCACTCTACTTTGCAGCTTCCCCTTTTCATTTAATATAGCGTGAGTCTAGAAATAACGCAAACCTGAATGTTCTATTTGATGACTGGAAATGTCTACAGGAAGTGGACATTATAAGGAAATGTACAGTATGTGAACAATATGAGTTTGTCTTTGAAAATCTGAAAGGCTTTAAGAAAAGAAAACTTTTCAATAAAATTATAAACTTCTTAAGTCATTTCTCAGTGTTAGTTTAATTATAATTTTAATTACCATTTTCTGACTTTTTTTCAATGTGAGCAGTAATGAAAATTCAGATGGATGACTGATGCCACCCCTAGAGATATACCTGAATGCAGCTCAAAACAAAATCACCCCGATCAGTAAACACTATTAAACTCACTGAAGCTTAACGGCTTCAATTGTTTTTATCATCACATATGTCATTAAAAGCATTCTAATTTCATAACTTTAACAAAAGTAATTATTTTCAACTTCAACATTTTGAAGCTTTGACAGTACCAAAAAAATAAAAACAAGCTAAAGACAATCTACACGCTTAACCATATAAGAGATTCAAAATTCTGCCCTGTAGTTAGCAATTTATTACTATTTTATGCTATGTTTGTGTGTGTATGTGATGTGTGTGTTAGTGATGGTTTTCTAGAGGAACAGAAACACTATGAATTGGCTCATGTGAAATCTGATTGCTGGAAGTCCCAAGATCTGCAGCTAGCAAGCTGGAGACCCAGGAAGGCCAATGGTGTAGTTCCAGCCCACATCCAATGTCTGACAGCCAGGATAGTTGATGATGTGAGTTCCAGTTCAAGTTTGAGTCTAAAAACAGAAGACATCTGTCCCAGCTTACAGTCAGGCAGAGAGAAAGAGGAGATTATCTCTTTTCCCCTTCTTGTTCTGTTCAGGCCTTCAACAGATTAAATGAAGCCCACTTACATTGGGGAGTGAAATATCCTTTCTTAGTCCATGGATTCAAATGTTAATCACATCCAACAACATCCTCAAAAATACACCAAGAATAATATTTAACTAAATATATGGGTATCCTACAGACACATAAAATTAACCATCATAACATATTTATGTATATTTGTATACAAATACATATACCATATAGCACTTCCTTATTAGATATATACATTTGTGTGTAAGTGTATATTTTTCAGTTCTTCTTAGAGAAATAAAAGTGGAAGATATCAGAGTCAGCTTATCTTTTTAAGATATTCTCTTATTAGTCATACAATTTTTTCCTGTTTCAAAAAATCAATATACTCCAGAATTTTTAAACCATATATATGATTCTATTAAATCAGTGATTTAAAGAGTTGATCTGTTTAAACTCGTAGGAGTGGATGCCAACCAGATATCTCATTATGGTGGATGTGGAGACCTACTTTCATCTTGTTTGTGAATTTTTTTTAATGTATAACTACTTCATATGTAAAAATCTGTTAAGCCTTCTTGACTGGAATGTTGACTCAAATACATAAAGAAGAAGTTTTGATTTTAATAAAATACTATAAACGCATACCCTTTTCATTTAAAATTGTAAAGAAAAATATTCGAACTATTAGACACTGGGAAACGTAGAATTCTTTCTTGCCAAGTCAGAACTGGATTTTTGTCATCCACAATCAGAGACAAAAAGAGATTTTAGTGATCACATTATAGAAATTTAACATCTCTGAGGTTAAATAACTTTTTTTTTACGAATAAAAAAATAAAAGTTTTTATTTTACCCTCACGTATAAACTGTTAAACAATTCAATTCATCAGTTAACTCTTGAGCACCCATACCATGCCTAAGACATGGTTACATTTACTGGGGTAAACTAAATAAAAGGGTGTTCTCCTAGACTTTACAACCTGAGCTGATTGCAGAAATTAGATTTAAATGTATTAATTTAAGAGGAACACTAGAATTGCACATTTTTAATTTATGCCAATAGACCAGAACAAAGAGCAAAAATAGACAAGGTGCCAATCCTTGCAGAATTGATAGTCTTATTCTCACTTCTCTCCTTTTCCTACTCCAAGACTCACAAGACTCACAAGACTCCAAGACTCACAAGCCTCCAAGTCATCACAGCTCTGTTTCCTTCCTGGACTCTACCCATACAGCCACAATCTGTCTCCCTTTTAATGAAAAGCAATCCTCTAAAGTCATGTGGAAAGTCATCAGGGAGTCCATCACTAAGCTTTGTAAATGTGGAAAGGGGCTGTAATAAATAGGGATTTTTCCCCCTTTCTCTCCTTGCCTCTCAAATTCTGTTTCTATACTGTGTGTATATGTAATGAATACATTCCAAAAGCCTTAACATGAATCCCTTGCTTCTGAGCCATTGATTGAAAGTTACATGCATCTAGGTAGAGATTACAAAATGTGGACCCTTCTTTTTTGGTTTCCAAAGTCCAAAGGGTAATAAAAATATGTGATAACTTTAAAATTTTCAAAGAAAGTAAGATAGAATTGAAAAGCTGTGGTTATAAGAGTCTATGGTCGTAACTGAGTTTCTGACTATATTGGAATGCAACATATTAACAAAGTAAGAACGAAGGCCTGGTGAAAAAATATCCCTTCCTCATCACTAAATGTGTAGGAGTGATATGCCTTGATTTGCACATATGCCTTGGCTGTGTTGTTTCTGGTTGGTGCTGTGCTTGCAACGAAATCAGCTGTGATTAATTAACTCCATTAGGAAACTCAAGTATGAAATATTTCAAATCAACTCTAAGTGCATATTTGAAAATTATAAATGGTTTTAAACTTTAAAGCCAATCCATCATCTTTTCCAGAACTATGTTTCCTGCAGTATTAATGTTGCTTCCAATTATGCACATTTTTGCACATGACTATTAACTACAGATTTAACAAGGTAAAGTCTCAGGTTCACATTTGCAGTTTTAGGATGATTTATCCTCCATTTCTCTTCACAGAAATATTATGGGCATAATACATAGAACTTACTGTCTGTGGGTTCGGTACCACCATTCTTTCTAGTTTCTCTCATGTTTCTATGAGCTGCCTGTCAGGTCTTCAAGACACCTTGCTTATGGAAGCAAAGACGATGGACAGTCCTAGCTGCTGCCCCTTTGAATTCATGACTGCATTTGCACCAAGGTCACACTTTCCCTGGACTGTTCCCAGTTAATGACTGAGCATGGTACCAGTGACCACCCATTGCTGCCTGCACAGGACACATTCAAAAGGTAACCAGTGCTCAGGGACTTCCCATTAGTCTGGTCTAAAGTTTTGAGAAGGGCACTGCAGTGTGAGATTCTTCCTATCCAATTCTTCCTTATCTCTTCTCTTTCATAGGTGTCAGATTCATATCTTCATGTGAAGTCTCTCCCTCCTAGTACTTCTCACTTTCCCCTTTATCCTTTACAGATGTTTTCCTTAGCAAATATCTTTAGCCTTTAATTCAACCTGCTTCTTGGAGGACCCAAACTAGCACTGTCTTCTTTGTAGAAGTTTCTTCAACTGCCTCTTAAATGTTGATGTTTCCCAGGGTTCTAGCCTCTGTTCTTTTTCTTTCATACCATAATTCATTTTAGTTACTCCAATATATACAACATAGCATATATCTGTTAGTATTTTCCAGATTTTTATCTCTATATCACATCACTTTCTGGACAACCAGAACTGTCTATACAGCTCATAACTAGATATATTCACTCAAAAGAACTATAAGCATCAAAAACCAACATATTATAAAGTGAGTGCATATTACTCTTTAACTCACCAAACCCATTCTTTCTGTCATATTATCTAACTCAGTAAATTTTATCACCATCTGCTGGGAAACACCCCGTTACCCAAATCAGAAAACTGGTATTCATCTCTGACGTACTTATTCCTTCATCTTGCCAATCAGTCATTACAGTCTGTCAGTCCTTCCCTATTGGTGCCTCATGGCTCTATTCTTCTCATGCCATGTCTCAGTCAGCTATTAAGTTAATGTTTGCAGAGAAGAGGAAGCTGAATACCAAGTGACTACAAGGAGGACTCCAATGAGAAGCAAGCCTAATCATGATACAGAATTTCAGAAACTCTCAAGAATTGGAGGTACCATTCATCTCTGATATTTCATGTGAGGCATGGGATGAAAACAGATTCTTTGACTGTCTATAGAAGGAACTTTAGATCCTGCACAGCCAGACAATAGCTGGAGACTGAAAGTTTCCTCTGAAGGTGTACTGAACCACAGCAGAACGAGATTTAGGGAATCAACAAAGTAGAGGGCTGGGAACGGTTCAGTATTGAGAAGTGAAAGTCTACATGTTGAATGGAAAGATGCCTCATCCCTGCTTCTGCTTGGCTCTAGTAATGATGGTTGTCAGACATAAAATCACCATTTTACCCCTAAGACTCCACAAGAATATATATATATATATATTTATGTATATATATATATATATATAGTGAGAGAGAGAGAGAGAGAGACTGATTTTGGAGGGCTGTCTAATAACACAATGGGTTTCTGCTTGTTGTAATTCTCTCTTGGTAAAACCCATCAGTGGACAAGTTCCACTATAAACACAGGGCTTCCATTCTATTTTTAGTGATTTGTCTTAAAAATGAAAAAACAACAACCAAAAAAACCAACTCTGATATAAGAGTAGAATAAAAGAATTTCCCATAAACAAGTTTCAAAAATGTCAACTTACATTTATCTTTTATCAAGGAGGAGAAAAAGGTAGAAAGGAGTTAAGGGAAAGTGAGAGTGGATGCAGGGGAAATGAGATCCACACAGAGGAGAAGATAAAGGCCAGTCTGGTTGGAGGGTCTGTCTAAGATTTAGAAAATAATCCACACAGTAGAAGCGAAAGGCATCCAGCAGGAAAGTTTCATTTGGATGTATGGGGCAGAAGTTGACCAAGAGCAAAATAGTGTTTAGACTAATTTGACAATTCTGTTAGATGGTTTTGGAAGAATTGCTAATGGCACACAGGAAATAAAGCAAATGAAAAGGCAATAATTAACTCTAGGAAATTTTATAAAAAGAAAGTGTAATCATAAAACATGGCTTAGAAGAGAACAAAGTGAATATAATCACAATAAGATAAAAGTTGAATATTGCTTTCACTAAGACATATGATATTAGAAATTAAAGGATATATGAAACTAAATTTATTAAAACATTTGTACAGGTATCTTAAAGGAAAGGAAGATGACTCTATTCTTCTCATGCCATGTCTCAGTCAGCCATTAAGTTAATGTAGCTACTTGGCAAACTAAGTTTACTACCTGGCAAATGTTCTCAAACATTAGTGAGCATCAAAATCACCTAGAGAGTTTGTCAAAACAGAGATTACTGGGCCCCATCCTCAGTAGATCTGGAGTGGGGCCCAGAAATTTGTATTTCTAGCAGGTCACTAGGTGATGCTGCTGCTTTTCATTTGGAAACCACATTTTGACAAATACTTCTATAGGATGTTTCACCTGCTGTGAGATCAACTGGGCCTTCCCTTGCAGCTGGAATTATTCGAAATCTTTAATAAAGATGCTTGGGATGCAACAAACATTGTTAAAATGTGATAATCACAGCCTTCCCTTCTCCTGCTCCCTCCCACAAAAGAGAGTCTATATTTGCTCACTCTTTGCTTCTCTTCAGAGAAAAACTCTTACCTAATGAAAAAGGGACCCAGTTATTCTACATAGTAAGAAATGGTTTTTGGGAAAGACCATAAAAAGTAGTAGTTGTTACACCTGTGAGTGATTTGATACATGCAAAAAGAGAAGTGAATTCCAATTATTGTATTAATTTTAGCTCCTGAATCATTATTTTGGCATACAAGACAGTTTTGGGACCTATACATGTAGATTCCTCAAACTAATAATATATTATGTACTTAGGAAATAACAATAGAGTACGTGAAAAAAATCCTACTATCCTGAGTCATCTAGCAGGTGCCAAAAATAAAAAAAATTCTGAAGCTGGTAGAGTGGGCTGTTCTGTTTTTCTGAGAAAATTGAGTTTTAATTATTATCTAAGGGTAAAAAGTCAGAAATGAATAGATAGAGCCAGCAAAGAAAGGCCTTGTGTGAATTCATCTGTGATTGATTTCTAAACCCATAGGAGCAGTCTTAGAACACTCAGCCAGATGTAAATAGAATTAACCTATATTAATCTCTGTTCTCCAAAGGGAAAAATCGAATTCCTAAGTACCTAAAATTAAAAAAAAAATCATTGAGAAAATAAATTTAGGTAATCGTACCAAAATATGCTAATTCTTTATATATATTTTTTATTATTATTATTATACTTTAAGTTTTAGGGTACATGTGCACAATGTGCAGGTTTGTTACATATGTATCCATGTGCTGTGTTGGTGTGCTGCACCCATTAACTCCTCATTTAGCATTAGGTATGTCTCCTAATGCTGTCCCTCCCCGCTCCCCCCATCTTACAACAGTCCCCAGAGTGTGATGTTCCCCTTCCTGTGTCCATGTGTTCTCATTGTTCAATTCCCACCTATGAGTGAGAACATGCGATGTTTGGTTTTTTGTCCTTGTGATAGTTTACTGAGAATGATGGTTTCCAGTTTCATCCATGTCCCTACAAAGGACATGAACTCATCCTTTTTTATGGCTGCATAGTATTCCATGGTGTATATGTGCCACATTTTCTTAATCCAGTCTGTCGTTGTTGGACATTTGGGTTGGTTCCAAGTCTTTGCTATTGTGAATAGTGCCGCAATAAACATACGTGTGCATGTGTCTTTATAGCAGCATGATTTATAGTCCTTTGGGTATATACCCAGTAATGGGATGGCTGGGTCAAATGGTATTTCTAGTTCTAGATCCCTGAGGAATTGCCACACTGACTTCCACAATGGTTGAACTAGTTTACAGTCCCACCAACAGTGTAGAAGTGTTCCTATTTCTCCACATCCTCTCCAGCATCTGTTGTTTCCTGACTTCTTAATGATGGCCATTCTAACTGGTGTGAGATGGTATCTTATTGTGGTTTTGATTTGCATTTCTCTGATGGCCAGTGATGATGAGCATTTTTTCATGTGTTTTTTGGCTGCATAAATGTCTTCCTTTAAGAAGTGTCTGTTCATGTCCTTCGCCCTCTTTTTGATGGGGTTGTTTGTTTTTTTCTTGTAAATTTATTTGAGTTCATTGTAGATTCTGGATATTAGCCCTTTGTCAGATGAGTAGGTTGTGAAAATTTTCTCCCATTTTGTAGGTTGCCTGTTCACTCTGATGGTAGTTTCTTTTGCTCTGCGGAAGCTCTTTAGTTTAATTAGATCCCATTTGTTAATTTTGGCTTTTGTTGCCATTGCTTTTGGTGTTTTAGACATGAACTCCTTGCCCATGCCTATGTCCTGAATGGTATTGCCTAGGTTTTCTTCTAGGGTTTTTTATGGTTTTAGGTCTAACATTTAAGTCTTTAATCCATCCTGAATTAATTTTTGTATGAGGTGTAAGGAAGGGATCCAGTTTCAGCTTTCTACATATGGCTAGCCAGTTTTCCCAGCACCATTTATTAAATAGGGAATCCTTTTTCTCATTGCTTGTTTTTGTCAGGTTTGTCAAAGATCAGATAGTTGTAGATATGCAGCATTATTTCTGAGGGCTCTGTTCTGTTCCATTGATCTATGTCTCTGTTTTGGTACCAGCACCATGCTGTTTTGGTTACTGTAGCCTTGTAGTATAGTTTGAAGTCAGGTAGCGTGATGCTTCCAGCTTTGTTCTTTTGGCTTAGGATTGACTTGGCGATGCGGGCTCTTTTTTGGTTCCATATGAACTTTAAAGTAGTTTTTTCCAATTCTGTGAAGAAAGTCATTGGTAGCTTGATGGGGATGGCATTGAATCTATAAATTACCTTGGGCAGTATGGCCATTTTCATGATATTGATTCTTCCAACCCATGAGCATGGAATGTTCTTCCATTTGTTTGTATCCTCTTTTATTTCATTGAGCAGTGGTTTGTAGTTCTCCTTGAAGAGGTCCTTCACATCCCTTGTAAGTTGGAATCCTAGGTATTTTATTCTCTTTGAAGCAATTATGAATGGGAGTTCACTCATGATTTGGCTCTCTGTTTGTCTGTGATTGGTGTACAAGAATGCTTGTGATTTTTGTACATTGATTTTGTATCCTGAGACATTGCTGTAGTTGCTTATCAGCTTAAGGAGATTTTGGGCTGAGACAGTGGGGTTTTCTAGATATACAATCATATCATCTGCAAACAGGGACAATTTGACTTCCTCTTTTCCTAATTGAATGCCCTTTATTTCCTTCTCCTGCCTGATTGCCCTGGCCAGAACTTCCAACACTATGTTGAATAGGAGTGGTGAGAGAGGTCATCCCTGTCTTGTGCCAGTTTTCAAAGGGAATGCTTCCAGTTTTTGCCCATTCAGTATGATATTGGCTGTGGGTTTGTCATAGATAGCTCTTATTATTTTGAGATACGTCCCATCGATACCTAATTTATTGAGAGTTTTTAGCATGAAGGGTTGTTGAATTTTGTCAAAGGCCTTTTCTGAATCTATTGAGATAATCATGTGGTGTTTGTCTTTGGTTCTGTTTATATGCTGGATTACATTTATTGATTTGTGTATGTTGAACCAGCCTTGCATCCCAGGGATGAAGCCCACTTGATCATGGTGGATAAGCTTTTTGATGTGCTGCTGGATTCGGTTTGAGGATTTTTGCATCAATGTTCATCAAGGATATTGGTCTAAAATTCTCTTTTTTAGTTGTGTCTCTGCCAGGCTTTGGTATCAGGATGGTGCTGGCCTCATAAAATGTGTTAGGGAGGATTCCCTCTTTGTCTATCGATTGGAATAGTTTCAGAAGAAATGGTACCGGTTCCTCCTTGTACCTCTGGTAGAATTCGGCTGTGAATCCATCAGGTCCTGGACTCGTTTTGGTTGGTAAGCTATTGATTATTGCCGCAATTTCAGAGCCTGTTATTGGTCTATTCAGAGATTCATCTTCTTCCTGGTTTAGTCTTGGGAGGGTGTATTTGTCGAGGAATTTATCCGTTTCTTCTAGATTTTCTAGTTTATTTGCGTAGAGGTGTTTGTAGTATTCTCTGATGGTAGATTGTTTTTCTGTGGGATCGGTGGTGATATCCCCTTTATCATTTTTTATTGCGTCTGTTTGATTCTTCTCTCTTTTCTTCTTTATTAGTCTTGCTAGCAGTCTATCAATTTTGTTGATCTTTTCAAAAAAACAGCTCCTGGATTCATTTTTTGAAGGGTTTTCTGTGTCTCTATTTCCTTCAGTTCTGCTCTGATTTTAGTTATTTCTTGCCTTCTGCTAGCTTTTGAATGTGTTTGCTCTTGCTTTTCTAGTTCTTTTAATTGTGATGTTAGTGTGTCAATTTTGGATCTTTCCTGCTTTCTCTTGTGGGCATTTAGTGCTACAAATTTCCCTCTACACACTGCTTTGAATGTGTCCCAGAGATTCTGGTATGTTGTGTCTTCGTTCTCATTGGTTTCAAAGAACATCTTTATTTCTGCCTTCATTTCGTTATGTACCCAGTAGTCATTCAGGAGCAGGTTGTTCAGTTTCCATGTAGTTGAGCGGTTTTGAGTGAGTTTCTTGATCCTAAGTTCTAGTTTGATTGCACTGTGGTCTGAGAGACAGTTTGTTATAATTTCTGTTCTTTTACATTTGCTGAGGAGAGCTTTACTTCCAACTATGTGGTCAATTTTGGAATAGGTGTGGTGTGGTGCTGAAAAGAATGTATATTCTGTTGATTTGGGGTGGAGAGTTCTGTAGATGTCTATTAGGTCCGCTTGGTGCAGAGCTGAGTTCAATTCCTGGGTATCCTTGTTAACTTGCTGTCTCATTGATCTGTCTAATGTTGACAGTGGGGTGTTAAAATCTCCCATTATGATTGTGTGGGAGTCTAAGTCTCTTTGTAGGTCACTCAGGACTTGCTTTATGAATCTGGGTGCTCCTGTGTTGGGTGCATATATATTTAGGATAGTTAGCTCTTCTTGTTGAATTGATCCCTTTACCATTATGTAATGGACTTCTTTGTCTCTTTTGATCTTTGTTGGTTTAAAGTCTATTTTATCAGAGACTAGGATGATTGCAACCCCTGCCTTTTTTTGTTTTCCATTTGCTTGGTAGATCTTCCTCCATCCCTGTATTTTGAGTCTATGTGTGTCTCTGCACACGAGATGGGTTTCCTGAATACAGCACACTGATGGGTCTTGACTCCTTATCCAATTTGCCAGTCTGTATCTTTTAATTGGAGCATTTAGCCCACTTACATTTAAAGTTAATATTGTTATGTGTGAATTTGATCCTGTCATTATGATATTAGTTGGTTATGTTGCTGGTTAGTTGATGCAGTTTCTTCCTAGCCTCGAAGGTCTTTACAATTTGGCCTGTTTTTGCAGTGGCTGGTACTGGTTGTTCCTTTCCATGTTTAGTGCTTCCTTCAGAGCTCTTTTAGGGCAGACCTGGTGGTGACAAAATCACTCAGCATTTGCTTGTCTGTAAAGTATTTTATTTCTCCTTCACTTATGAAGCTTAGTTTGGCTGGATATGAGATTCTGGGTTGAAAATTCTCTTCTTTAAGAATGTTGAATGTCGGCCCCCACTCTCTTCTGGCTTGTAGAGTTTCTGCCAAGATATCAGCTCTTAGTCGGATGGGCTTCCCTTTGTGAGTAACCCGATCTTTCTCTCTGGCCGCCCTTAACATTTTTTCCTTCATTTCAACTTTGGTGAATCTGACAATTTTATGTGTCTTGGAGTTGCTCTTCTTGAGGAGTATCCTTGTCGCATTCACTGTATTTCCTGAATCTGAATGTTGGCCTGCCTTGCTAGATTGGGGAAGTTCTCCTGGATAATATCTTGCAAAGCATTTTCCAGCTTGGTTCCATTCTCCCTGTCACTTTCAGGTACACCAATCAGATGTAGGTTTGGTCTTTTCACATAGTCCCATATTTCTTGGAGGCTTTGTTCATTTCTTTTTATTCTTTTTTCTCTAAACTTCTCTTCTCGCTTCATTTCATTCATTTCATCTTCCATCGCTGATACCCTTTCTTCCAGTTGTTCGCATCGGCTACTGAGGCTTCTTCAATCATCACGTAGTTCTCGAAACTTGGCTTTCAGCTCCATCAGCTCCTTTAAGCCCTTCTCTGCATTGGTTATCTTGGTTAAACATTCATCTATTTTTTTTTTCGAAGTTTTTAACTTCTTTGCCATTGGTTTGAATTTCCTCCCGTAGCTCGGAATAGCTTGATCATCTGAAGCCTTCTTCTCTCAACTCGTCAAAGTCATTCTCCATCCAGCTTTGTTCCATTGCTGGTGAGGAACTGCATTCCTTTGGCGGAGGAGAGGTGCTCTGCTTTTTAGAATTTCCAGTTTTTCTGCTCTGTTTTTTCCCCATCTTTGTGGTTTTATCTACTTTTGGTCTTTGATGATGGTGATGTACAGATGGGTTTTCGGTGTGGATGTCCTTTCTGTTTGTTAGTTTTCCTTCTACCAGACAGGACCCTCAGCTGCAGGTCTGTTGGAGTTTGCTAGAGGTCCACTCCAGACCCTGTTTTGCTGGGGAACAGCAGATTTTCGTGGACCACAAATTCAGCTGTCTGATTGTTCCTCTGGAAGTTTTGTCTCACAGGAGTACCTGGCCGAGTGAGGTGTCAGTCTGTCCCTACTGGGGGGTGCCTCCCAGTTAGGCTGCTCGGGGAGTCAGGGACCCACTTTAGGAGGCAGTCTGCCCGTTCTCAGATCTCCAGCTGCATGCTGGGAGAACCACTACTGTCTTCAAAGCTGTCAGACAGGGACATTTAAGACTGCAGAGGTTCCTACTGTCTTTTTGTTTGTCTTTGCCCTGCCCCCAGAGGTGGAGCCTACAGAGGCCGGCAGGCCTCCTTGAGCTGTGGTGGGCTCCACCCAATTCAAGCTTCCTGGCTGCTTTGTTTACCTAAGCAAGCCTGGGCAATGGCGGGCGCCCCTCCCCCAGCCTCGCTGCCACCCTGCAGTTTGATCTCAGACTGCTGTGCTAGCGATCAGTGAGACTCCGTGGGCATAGGACCCTCTGAGCCAGGTGCGGGACACAATCTCCTGGTGTGCCATTTTCCAAGCCCGTTGGAAAAGTGCAGTATTAGGGTGGGAGTGACCCGATTTTCCAGGTGCCATCTGTTACCCCTTTCTTCGACTAGGAAAGAGAACTCCCTGACCCCTGGTGCTTCTCGAGTGAGGCAATGCCTCACCCTGCTTTGGCTCACACACAGTGCGCTGCACCGACTGTCCCGCACCCACTGTTTGGCACTCCCTAGTGAGATGAACCCGGTACCTCAGATGGAAATGCAGAAATCACCCGTCTTCTGCGTCACTCACGCTGGGAGCTGTAGACCGGAGCTGTTCCTATTCAGCCATCTTGGCTCCACCTGCTAATTCTTAATTATATTGCATATTACTCTGAAATCATCCCCACCTATGCATTCTTCAGTATTGCATTTTGTTGCCACCCGCTTTATGCACATAAAATGTAATGCAGCATTTTGGGAGGGGGTTGGAGGAATTGCTTCCATCATAAGCCTTCACATTTTTCTAGTGTTTTATCTACTTTTTCAAAGCACTTTCACAGCCGTTATACTTAATTTTACTTTTAGAGCTGAGCAAGAAAACCTTGTTTTGGTTTCTTGGAGAATCCCTGACTTACTATATTTCCTAAAGTGGTGCATATTCATTGAGGGATATGTCTCCAGTCCCTCTTCCCAGCCTAATTACTTAAGTACAGACTGTAAGGTTACTCTTTTCTAGCACTTAGCTCTCCCTTGAGGGAACTGCACAGGAGCAAGGAAATGAGCATGTCCAAGCTCCCTCACTATGCAGCAGTGAACAAATTGGCAACCTTCTTCTCCCACTTGTGCCGAATAATAAAAGAGTAGAGGCTAAACTTGAGTCCTTCATGATTTCATATGGAGATGATTCAAGGAACTGTGGAAATAAATGAGTAGATTCTTGTCAGTACCCTCTCAAAAGAGGCAGCCTCCTTTTACAGATATACTCCTGAGGAACTGCCTCCCAGAAAGGGTAAATCTCAAAAGTAGTGGTAAATGGAAGAATACTGTGTCCATTTGTAACTTTGTTTTACTTTTTCATAGCTCTTCAAACGTGAAAGAGAAACATGTTCACTGCTTAGTGCCTGGGGACTAATACTTTTTTACTTCTTTCTAATAGATGCAATATGCATGCAGTAGTTATTAGCCTTCTTTATTTATTTTATTTGTTTTACTTTTTGTTCACAGTCCTTTTAAAAATCTGATGATATCCACAGATTGCTCCCATAAATAAATCACATCCAAACTTATAAACAACATTTTGCATATTATTTCAAGAGATTTATAAACACCTTAAAGCTCCTCTCTGAGATTTAGTTTACTAATTCCTGATAGTGAAATATGCACTAGTTTTGAAGTTAAAATAGGGTCAAGTCTTAGCCATGTTATTCTTCGGACTTGTGCATTTATGTTTCCAAGTTTTCAGTTTCTCCATTTGTAAAATTGAAAACATAATGTATGTCCTGCCTTCTTCACATAATAAAGCTAGCAATATTTTAATTGTCGAGTATTTTAGTTGTCATAACAGCCACAACAATAGAAGAAAGAGCACTCTGATTTTCCTGTAGGAATATATTCTTCCCACCATAGAAATAATCTTGGTGACGCAGTCAATCAAGTTGCCCCAAACTCTGACCAAGTGGTGGACACGTGGCAAAATGTTGCACCTCAGATATTCCCTTGAACTTTGAAAGTAGTGACATTGGCCGGGCGCGGTGGCTCACGCCTGTAATCCCAGCACTTTGGGAGGCCGAGGCGGGCGGATCACGAGGTCAGGAGATCGAGACCACCCTAGCTAACACGGTGAAACCCCGTCTCCACTAAAAATACAAAAAATTAGCCACGCGAGGTGGCGGGCGCCTATAGTCCCAGCTACTCGGGAGGCTGAGGCAGGAGAATGGTGTGAACCCCGGGGGGCGGAGCCTGCAGTGAGCCGAGATCGTGCCACTGCACTCCAGCCTGGGCAACAGCGAGACTCTGTCTCAAAAAAAAAAAAAAAAAAAGAAAAAAAAAGAAAGTAGTGACATAAAAAATGAAAATATTTGTACGTACTTTATTCTAACCCTGATTATAATACTCTGATTATAATCTCCTCTAATTGTTTTATTCAAGACTGCAGTTAAGAACTGGTAATCAATTTGAAACAAAGTAAGTGGGGTTTTTAAATCTTTGATAATGTTTCATAGTTCTAAATGCATAGAAAAGCAAGGATTCATAGATTTGATAAATCTGATGCTCCCTGCTGTACTGTTGACTCCAGAAGAACAGGCACATAATGGTGCCTGTCTTTTTACTCTTGGATGCTCAGTATACATTGAAGAGTGTCTGGCATACAGCTGGTAGTCAGCAAATAGTTATAGAAGGAAAGGAAGAACAGATTGAGATCAGTGAGACAGGCAGGGGCTAGATTACAGAGGACATCATAAATCGTAGTAAAATGAGTGGATTTAATTCTTTCTAACCACTAAACAGTTTTAATCGGGGTGATATGATCATTGCCTAAAATTGAACTCCAGGTGAATTTCTCATACATTTCAGATCCCATGATTGACTTATAGAAGGCACAAAATATATAAGTAACCAAAATACAAGTCTAAGAATTAGAACATAAGGAATTATAGAGATAAAAGACAGAGCAAAAAGCTATAACTTTAAAGATCTACATGTTTAATCTATTTATTTCTCTGAAATATTGTATATTTTTGTTAAAACATTGCTATTAATAAAGAGAATTTCAAAAAGAAAATATCATTTTACATAGTGAATTGAGTATGCGACATCTTCTCTGCCAGACTTCTGTGCTTACAGCATTAAAGTTACGAAGTCCCTGAGGTTAGAGGTATTGTCCATTCCATCTGGTAACTACAAGAATAGGAGGAAAATGTTATTAAGTTTTGGATTCTTTCTCTCAAATAACCTGTCAGTGCAATACGATGCCAATGATATCTGTTATCATTTTAAGGGCTACACAAAATAATTGCAATGTTCATGACAAAACAATTCATACAGATACAATCTAAGAGTTCTGAAAAAATAGCAGTAATGACCTGTGCTCCAGAAATTAAAATAAGGCTACAAAATTTTAATTTTTTTTTACCTTGAAATAATTATAGATTCAGCAGAATGTCCAAAGACAGTAAGATGTTCCATGTACTCTTTACCTAGTTTACTCTGATGGTCACATCTTATTTAATTACAATACACTGTCAAAGGTAGGAAATTAACATTGGTACAATGTGCACGCACAGTTCTGTGTCATTTTATTACATGTATTAATTTGTGTTAATACCACTGAAGTCAAGAAATGGAACTATTCTATCTCCACAAAGATCTCTTTTGTGATACCCCTTTACAGTTATGGTTTGGTTCAGGTACATCAGCATCCTGAGTCTGGTCATCCTTGATACCCTAACCTGAAGAAGCTAAAGCCTCAATCAATGATGAGAACTCCAACTGGCCAAACCTGGCCTTTCTGAAGTATACCTTTGGTGTCAAAGTCTGAAATCAAAAATTAGAATTGTGGATAAAATTATTGATGCCTAAACAATTATTTGGAAGTAAAATGTTGAATTATAAATGAAATATACTCAGGAATATGTTGTTTTCCAGAATCCAATGAATTGAGTTTTACTGAATGCAAAAAATCAGACCTATGTTTTCTTTAAAAGTTGTTTTACATTAAAGCTTCAATTTGCTGAACTTATCATTTTATGAGTTCTGTTTAGACAGTGTAGTACAGTGGGTGATCTTAATACCTTATAGCATTTGAGCAAACTTGATTATTTTTCACTGTTTTGATATTTCATCTATTTTAGCATTTATACATTACATTAAGCTAAAATGTATTAAAACATACATTTTTATGTATGTTTAGAGTAATTTTACAATTCTGTTAGATGGTTTGGGAAGAATTGCTAATGGCACATAGGAAATGAAGCAAATGGAAAGGCAATAAGTAACTCCAGGAAATTTTATGAAAAGAAAATGTAATCATAAAACATGGCTTAGAAGAGAACAATGTGAATATAATCACAATAAGATAAAAGTTTTTTTTTTTTTTTTTTTTTTTTTTTTTATGAGACGGAGTCTTGCTCTGTCATCCAGGCTGGAGTGCAGTGGCATGATCTCGGCTCACTGCAAGCTCTGCCTCCCGGGTTCACGCCATTCTCCTGCCTCAGCCTCGCCGAGTAGCTGGGACTACAGGCGCCCGCCACCACGCCCGGCTAATTTTTTGTATTTTTTTTAGTAGAGACGAGGTTTCACCGTGGTCTCGATCTCCTGACCTCGTGATCCGCCCGCCTCGGCCTCCCAAAGTGCTGGGATTACAAGCGTGCACCACCGTGCCACTAAATCTCAAGACATGTTGGAATAAAACACAAGGAGGCAAGGAAAGTAAAGCAGATAAATGAGAAAGAGGAGGCAAACAGAAAAATAATATCATACCCTAACATATCAATATTTTCTTTAAGTGTAAGTAATCCGTACCAATTAAAAGATAGAGTTGATTTTTTTTCTTTTTTTTTTTTTTGAGATGGAATCTCGTTGTGTTACACAGGCTGGAGTGCAGTGGTGCAATCTCTGCTCACTGCAAGCTCTGCCTCCCAGGTTCACGCCATTCTCCTGCCTCAGCCTCCCGTGTAGCTGGGACTATAGGTGCCTGCCACTATGCCTGGCTAATTTTTTGTATTTTTAGTAGAGACGGGGTTTCACTGTAGCCAGGATGGTCTCAATCTCCTGACCTCATGATCTGCCCACCTCGGCCTCCCAAAGTGCTGGGATTACAGGCGTGAGCCACCGTGCCTGGCCAGCAGAGTTGATTTTATAAAAGACATGAATCAATTATAATTGATTCCTATTGTTCATGGTATCTATGTTCTATAAAGTTGACACAAATGCTAATTCATTGCTCCTAGTAGAAATACAGGGTCAGGTTCCTGCAAGCTTCTGGTCACAACATTTTCATCGATTGATTAATGTATAACTACATATTATATGTGTTTCTGTTAAAAGACACTTATTTAATACATATCGCAATTTATTAACATTGAATTCACAGCCAACAATATCATAACTCATGCCTGAATGAAGCTTATCTAACATGCAATTTCTTCATAAGGCCCATGGTGCTAAGGAACACTGGACAACCCTTTAGCACTATGCTTAGGGGTCATAATAAACAGTGAAATCACCAACTGAAAGTACAAAAATATGAAACTATGGCACTAACTAGATCACATAAAGGACACTTGCTTTCAGCATAAGAACTGAAACAAGAGAAAGTGTCACCTTGATTGATTTCAGCTAAGAATGTATATATTAGTTGACAGGTTTTTTGCTATTCTTTATATGTCTGTGAATGATGGCAAAAATGCTGTATTTATTTTGAGTTATGAATAAATTTTAGTAAGTAGGCTATTTGAAAATATGGACTTGCAAATATTGAGAATTGATTATATATGTAATTTATAAGAAACTCACTTGAAATTTATTGAAATAGGTAAATTGAAAGTAAAAGAATAAAAATTAGTTTTCATATGCAAATATTGATTTTTGAAAGATGCGTGCATGCATAGCTATATTAGTATCAGTTACAATAGACTTCAGAGTGAAGAAAATTAGTAGCAACAAGGAGGGATATTATATGATGCTAAAAGATTCATCCACCAGGAAGATATAATGAAACTAAATGTGTATCCACCAACAAACAGAGCCTCAAAATTTGTGAGGCAAAAATTGGTAGAAATAAAAGGAGAAATTAACAAGTACACAATTTTTAATTGTGAACTTTAATATAAATTATAGAACATTTGATTAAAAAATCAACAAGAATATAGAAGATCCAAATAACCCAATTAAACAACAGTATCTAATCAACATATATATACTAATTGACATAATACTCCAGCCAATAACAACAGAATACATACTTTTTCAATTATTCGTGAAATATCTATCAAAATAGACCATATCCTGGCCATAACAAACCCTAATAAATTTAAACTACTTGAAATTATACAGGATATGTTTTCTGACCATAATGAAATTAAAGTAGAAATCATTAACAGAAAGATAAGAGTAAAACTCTCTAAGAAATTTAGAAACATACTTCTAAATAGTTCAATGGTAAAAGAAGATGTCTCAAAGGAAGTAAGATATCTATAGAACTGAATGAAAATGGAAATAAAGTTAATCAAAACACATGATTTTACAGTGCTGTTCACAATAGCAAAGACTTGGAACCAACCCAAATGTCCAACAATGATAGACTGGATTAAGAAAATGTGGCACATATACACCATGGAATACTATGCAGCCATAAAAAGGATGAGTTCATGTCCTTTGTAGGGACATGGATGAAGCTGGAAACCATCATTCTCAACAAACTATCGCAAGGACAAAAAACCAAACACTGCATGTTCTCATTCATAGGTGGGAATTGAACGATGAGAACACATGGACACAGGAAGGGGAACATGACACACCAGGGCCTGTTGTGGGGTGGGGGGAAGGGGGAGCGATAGCATTAAGAGATATACCTAATGTAAATGATGAGTTAATGGGTGCAGCACACCAACATGGCACATGTATACATATGTAACAAACCTGCACGTTGTGCATATGTACCCTAAAACTCAAAGTATAATAAAAAAAAACACATGATTTTGCAGCTGAACAATGCTGATATGCTTATAAATGCTTACACTGGAAAAGATGAACAGTCTTAAATCAATAGTCTAACTTCTTATCTCAAGAAACTAGCAAAAGTGGAGCAAAGTAAACCTAAAGCCTAAAATGGAATAATTTAATAAAGATAGTAGCAGAAATCAATGAAATTCAAAATAAATAATACAGAAAGTCAATAAAGCAAAAAGTTTTCTTCAGAAAAAATCAATAAGAATGATAATCTTCTAGTAAAACTGGCAAAAAATGAGAAAGGCATAACTAATATTAGGAATGAAAGCGAAATATCACCACTGCTCCCACAGCCTGTAAAAAGATAATAAGGCAATATAGAAAATAAATGTATACTCATATATATTTAAATGTAGAAGACATAGACTAATTTCTTGAAAACCACAGACTACTAACACTCAACCAAAATGAAACAGCCTAAATAGCCCTATAATAGTTTTCAAAAATTAAATTGGGAATCAAAAGCTTTCCAAAAGTAATCTCAGGCCCACATTGTTTCACTGGGGAACTCTATAAGTATTTAAAGAAGAATTAACACTAATTTTACACAAAATCTTACAAAAAAATAGAAGATGAAACATTTTCTTTTCTTTTTTTTTTTTTTTTTCTTTTTTTTTGAGACGGAGTCTCGCTCTGTCGCCCAGGCTGGAGTGCAGTGGCGCAATCTCGGCTCACTGCAAGCTCCGCCTCCCGGGTTCACGCCATTCTCCTGCCTCAGCCTCCGAGTAGCTGGGACTACAGGCGCCCGCCACCACGCCCGGCTAATTTTTTGTATTTTTTAGTAGAGACGGGGTTTCACCGTGGTCTCGATCTCCTGACCTCGTGATCCGCCCGCCTCGGCCTCCCAAAGTGCTGGGATTACAAGCGTGAGCCACCGCGCCCGGCCCGATGAAACATTTTCTAACTCATTTTATGAAGTCAGATTTACACTGATTCCAAACTCAGACAGTGTCCACCACCCCAAAAAGCAGAAGGATAAAAGAAAACTGGAAATATTAGCAAATTGAACAAAACAATATATATAAAATAATTATACATCATAACCATGTGAGATTTATTCCAGTTATGTAAGACTGGTTTAACATTCAAAAGTCAAACATTGTAACTCACCATCTCAACAGTCTATAATGGGAAAAATCATACAATCATATTAGTTGGTACAGAAAAAGCACTTGATAAACTCCATAGCCATTCATAGTAAAAGCTCTCAGCATGTTATGAATAGAGAGGAATTGTGATATTGAAAAATTTGATCTTCAGCCCATTTCTTGACATACATCTCCTAAAATCCTTAGACTCTCCAAAAATATGTCTTTTTGTATGCTACTGAGTTGACTGGTGGTTGGCAGTGCCTACGTAGCTTCCAAATGAGGGCTGTTCATCAGAAAGACCAAGGCATAATTACAGTGGTGAGACTTTCAGATACACCCTCCCACCTATGGGGAGGGGAAAGGGGCTGAAGTCAAAGTGATTACCAATGGGCAATGGCTAAATCATGCCTACATAGTTAAGCCTGTATGAACACTCCAAAAGACTAGGTTCAGAGAGCTGAACATGTGGAGGCTTACAAGCAGGTGAACAAAAACTCATCCTTGTAGCAGGAAGGTGGCACACCTCAACTCTATGGGGACGGAAGCTCTTATACTCAGGATCCTTCTAGACCTCACCCTATGTATCTCTTCATCTGGCTGTTCATTTGTATCCCTTGAAATATTCTTTGGGTCAGATCCAGTGGCTCATGCCTGTAATCCCAGCACTTTGGGAGGCCGAAATTGGTGGACTGCTTGAGCCCAGGAGTCTGAGACCAGACTGGGCAACATGGCGAAACCCTGTCTCTACTAAAAATACAAAAATTAGCTGGGCATAGTGGCACACGCCTATAATCTCAGCTACTCGGGAGGCTGCAGCAGGAGAATTGCTTGAACCTGGGAAGCAGAGGTTGCAGTGAGCCAAGATCATGCCACTGCAATCCAGCCTGGGCAACAGAGCGAGACTGTCTCAAAAAAAAAAAAGAAAAGAAAAAGAAAATAAATTAAAATAAAATAAAATAAAAATTATCTGTAACAAACCAGTAAATTTAAGTGTTTTCCTGAATTTTGTGGGCAAGTCTAGAAAATTCATCAAACCCAAAGAGGGGTTTATGGAAACCCCAACTTGAAGCCAGCTGATCAGAATATTGGAGGCCTGAACTTGTGTCTGGTGAGAAAGAGAGGACAATCTTATGGGACTGACACCTCAACCTGTGGTGTCTGAGGCTAGCTCCAGGTAGATCGCATAGGAATTGAATTGGACTAGAGGACACCTAGCTGGCGTCCACTGCAGAATTGATTGCTTGCTTGGTGTGTGGCAAGAAATCCCCACACATTTGGTCACAGAAGTCTTGTGAGTTGATTGTTGTGAGAACAGAAGGGAAAAAAACAGTTTGAGTTGGTTTTTCTCCACAGGAATTCTATCATCTTGATAAAGAGCATCTACAACAAATCTAATACTACTATGAAATCATACTTCATTGTGAAAGACTAAATGCTTTCCTCATGAGATTGGTAATGAGGCAAGTGTGGTCACTCTCATCACCCCTATTCAATGGAGTACTGGCAGTTCTAGCCACTGAAATAAGACAAGAAAAAATAATGAAAGACATAAAGATTGGAATGAAAGAGAGAAACTACCCAATTTTCAGATGGCATAATTGTCTACGTTTTAAAAAAGATCCCAAGTAACCTACAAAAGAAAACTTTCTAGAACTATTAAGTAAGTTCAGCCAAGTTGCAGAATACAAGATCAACACACAAAAATCAATCCTATTCATTTATTGGAGGAGGAAGAATGATAGTATTGTAGATGGAGGAGATGCTGGATTAGTTAGAACAAATTAATCCTATGGTAACAATAAACATGTGGAAACCAAAATTAAAAACTCAATACCTTTGACAATTGACAAAGGCTGTGTCCTTGACCAAACTTGTTAAGCTCCTCTGAGCCCTCTTCTGAACTAGATCTCAATCCTGGCCTGCCTTAAGCAAAGAATCCTGCCAAGTGAGATTTGCAAGAATCATTCTACCTTTGATAACTAATCCCCCTTTATATCTGATCAAGTATCTCATTCCCCACCCTTGATGTATAAGTCCTTCACCTGCCTTTAGCAAGAATCTTCCTACCGTGACGTCTCCTCTGAGTAATTTTCCACCCACTGATCTCCTTCTTCTGATAGTTGACTATAAATTCCCACTTGTCCTTGCTGTATTTGGAGTTGAACTCAAAGATCTCACCTATTGCAATATAATTAACCTCTACTATAGTTGTCTTAAAGTCTTCCTTACCATTTTCACAAGTCTCAGAATAATTTTTCCTTTACACAATAATTCTAAATACAATAAAATATTTAAGTATCCACTTAGTAAAACATGTACAGGATCTGTATGCTAAACATTTTTATTTCTAGTGTAATTCTGAAAATTGCTTTGTTATCTTACTCTAGGGCATTTTGCCAGCACTCCATGCATTTCTTGGAGGAGGGAGAATGATAGTATTGTAGATGGAGGAGATGCTGGATTAGTTAGAACAAAACTATACACATGAGTTTTTCTTTGCAAAAATTATGAGAAATATACAATTACAGGTATTCTGTTCTCTCAGTTTCTCCCCCGTGCCCCATTTAATGAATGGATGTAAAGAAATTGGGTGAAAACAGGCTGTAGCTTTAGTATTCTTAAGAATGCATTTGGGAAAAAGTTTTCACCTGCATTGGACCCTGAAACATATTCATACATTGAACAAAAGTCATTACCATTATACAATGCAACTAAAGCAAAAAGATTTTAATCAGTGATTGTTCTACAGAACAAGTCATAACAAACCTGCAATTATACTGAAAATTAAATTATTAGAGAGCTCTGAATAATGGCTTTATCCACTTGCCAGATATACTTTATGTTTTCTGATTTTAAGTAATAGGTTCCTTTTCTTGGACTTTTAAAAAGTCACATTTGCCTTCTGAGATTCTGAAAATTTTAAAAAGAAAAATAAAGGAAGATACATTCTAATTTATTTTGTAGTTCTGCCAAAATCTCTCTATGGCCACAAAATAAATCTGAGTTCTTTAGAGTTTCCTATATAACACAAGATTAAAAATAGCCACTATCTATAGGCTGAGTTCTTTAGAAGAAACATGCAATATGGATATATATGATTTTTTTCTGTGTTCCATCATTTGACAGTACTATGTATCTTCCAGTAGGATTTTCTGGGTAATAGAGGCTTCTATAAGACTGTATTAACACCAACAAATGAAAGAAAGAGTGTCTGGTAAATTTGGCATTGTAGGAGGCAGGGAGTATGTTATTCTGAGAAAAGCCATTCAAAACAGAGATTTCCCACAGCTATACGACCAAGTTACTACAAGTAGGACCAGTATCTAAGGTGTATGAGGCTTAAAACCTTAAAACCTAGATGATGGGTTGATAGGTGCAGCAAACCACCATGGCACATATATGCTTATGTAACAAAACTGCACGTTCTGCACATGTATCCCAGAACTTAAGGTGAAATTTAAAAAAAATTATCTCTTAGGGAATAAATTATCTCAAAAAGAATTTATAGATGATGATATTTAAGGTTACCTTGGTTAATTTAAAGTTATGTAATTTCACCATAGTAAATATATTTTCAGTGCCATCCCTCATTTTCTTGTTGGCTTCTCCTTCCTCCCCAAACCCTATTCCCTTAACACACACACACACAGACACACACACACACACACCACAACAATGAAAGTTTGCTACTCAATAGTTTCCTGGTTCAATAAATTAAAATTTATAGGTCTAAATATGAAGAAGAAATTTTATGTTTTGCCTCATAATCTTATACATTATTTTATCCCTAGGATTTAGTTAGTATACAGAAAGAAATTATAATGCCTAATAAATTTATTTTCACTTTCCTGGACCATGACAGAAAAAAGTTTTATGAAAATGAAGTTTGATCTGCCTAGAAAAGGGTGTTCAAAGACTACAAATAATCATGGAGGCCAGAAATAGTACTAAGAATAGTAAAGACTAGGCAACGTAGACTGTCTGAAGTTTACTTTTTTTCTGCTCTTAATTATTATTATACTTTAAGTTCTGGGATACATGTGCAGAACGTGCAGTTTTGTTACATAGGTATACATGTGCCATGGTGGTTTGCTGCACCCATCAAGCCGTCATCTACATTAGGTATTTCTGCTAATGCTATCCCTCCCCTAGCCCCCCACCCTCCAACAGGCCCTGGTGTGTGATGTTCCCCTCTTTGTGTCCTTGTGTTCTCGTTGTCCCTGAAGTTTACTTTTCTGGCAAATACAAAAAGGATCCTACCAGGAAGACCAGTGCTGACTTCCTTTACCCTAAATTCATCTAAAAACTCACTTTCTTTCTTTCTGCTGTTCTAAGAATTAACTTTGCCTCTCTCTTTTTATACTTACTCTCATGATGAGCAGTGCAGCAATATTTCCAGTTTCATGGGTCCTCCCCTTTTTAAAATTCCATTACTTGTAATATATGGGAACAAATAAATATGTTTCTTCTAAAACCTGTAAATATTGCTTTTTGTGACTCTATTCATTAACAAGAAACACATATTAAAAGTAGTGATTTTCAACAGACTATGGAGAAAGATAATATCTAGATCAGTTGGCAGCATTTCCTAACTACACAGAAAATCTCCCTTAAAGATTCTGATGTCCATTTGGCTATAAGCAACAAGTAAACAAGGATCTTCCCTCTCTTGATTATTTTTTGCTCAGAAATGTAACTGGCATATGGTGGGTAGAGAGAAGAACTACATATAACACTTCCCAGATCACAAAATACCACTATCAGGCCAGGCGCAGTGGCTCATGCCTGTAATACCAGAATTTTGAGAGGCCAAGGTGAGAAGATCTCTTGAGCTCAGGAGTTAGAGACCAGCTTGGGCAACATAGTGAGACCTCATCTCAACTAAAAAAAAAAAAAAGTAGCCAGGTACAATGACACAGGCCTGTAGTCCTAGATATTCTGAAGGGATTGAGGTTGCAGTGAGCCGTGATTGTGTCACTGTGCTTCAGCCTCAATGACAAAGCAAGACTCTATGAAAGAAAGAAAGAGAGAAAGAAGAGAAGAGAATTCCACTGTTACGACTCAATGTTTTGAAATGCACCCTATTCTCAGAAGTATTGGGGAACAAGCGAGATTGAGAAATATTGCTGTGCATACAACAAACCAAATTACCACTTTACATGCTGGTCATCATAAGTAATATTACTACAAATATAATATGAACCCACTGTCTTCAGAGTTGCTTTAGAAGTTAGGCCATGTCATTCTAATCTCCACATTACTCAGAGTTCTCAACTCAAGGGTTTTCAAGAGAAAATAATAAATATACATTGAAATAAACCAAATAAAAATTAGAGTGACTATTCTCTCTGAAGAAAGATGGCTGTTATAAATGTGTTTGTGCTTTTATTTCTCAATCAAATCACAAGAATCCTTCTAATTGTTTAACACAATTTTAAAGAACACAGAATCTGGAGTTTCTGACAAGAATTCAAATTCTTAATACTCAAACAAATTATGTATGACTCTAGAAAATCTAGTTAAGCCTCTAATGGAAAATCTATTTCCTCATCAGTAAAATTAGAATAATTATTTTAAAGTGCTTATCACAGCCACTGTACAAATTAGGCACTCAGTAAATGGTAGCTATCATTATATGAAATTAACTTTGTGGGAAATTGACCAATAAGTCAATATATATTTAAATATCTGTTTAATCCAAAGAAAAGTTGTTGATTTTATTATAAAGTGAATTCAAGATCAAACACACATAAATACTTGTAATTGAGATATTTTATAATTATTTATAGATTATTCTAGGTCTGTTGCTAAAGAAAGCTTAAACTAAATGATAAAGAAATTCTGATTAATTATGAATTTCCTTTGATGTTTGAGCACATTGTCATGAGATAAAAAAGAATAAAACATTCACCTCTGCCCTCTAAGAACTTATAATTTAATTCAATAATTGCATTCAAATTCAAATCTATTGGATTTGTATTTAATTTTATTGAGGGAAAATGTGTCAGCGTATCATGGGAGTCAAATAACATTAACAACTACCACTTTCTCCAAACTACTAAGTTTATAAAATGCTTGTTTATTTCAGAGAAGAAAAGAAAGACAAGTCTAAAAAGCTAAAAGGAGACAAATATGAAAAAAAAACTTATCTAGAGAAGGTAAAAATCAATTTTTTGAAACTATGAAGAAAACACAAACTGATGTCTTGGAAGAATGCTATTGCCATCCCCTCACTAGTCTTGTTTCTTCAAAATATGTGGTACAAAGAGAAGGAAAAGCGTAACTGCTCGTTGACTTCCAAGGAATCTTAATCAGAGACTCAAAGATTGAGTCCTAGGTACTCTGAAGAATTTCTATTCTTATCCTCTAAACACTCTAAGAACTCAATTTGCTTCCAGTGGTTTAGCTGAATCCAGAGTGAAAAAGAAAAAAGTATATTTTATAAGAAAATTTCATTTTTCTGCTTGATAAAATTCTCAAAATAGCAATTTCGAGCCAAAATCTACAGAATGTTCTATTTTGAGTGTCTTTACTTTTGAAAAATTTTTAGAAATAGTAGTCGCATAGAAACATTATGTCTTACTGTGCTTCTACTTATAAGTGAGGGATCATGAAATAAACACATGTAACTTGCATGTGTGTGGCTGTTTATTGATAATAATATTAAAACAACCAAAGTTCAATGCCTCCATTTGAGCTTTATAGTAGAGGTAAAAATTAAGGAAAGAAAAATAATCCTATTTGAATGAAAGTGTGAGGTACATTATTTAACTGTTTTTAAACATGATTCCTCTAAAATGTTTTTACAAAAGACCAGAGGAAATTATGCAGTTAAGAATCAGGTAGGCTTCAAGGATCTTGGGTTGTTTTAGTTTTATTTGAATAAACCTTAGAATCTCTAAATTAAATGAATGAATTCTCAGTTGTATTATTTTTAATATTATTTATTCTCTTGTGAGAAAACGAAAATTATTTCATTTTTTCAGCTAAGACACAAGGTAGACAACTCTAGTACTAACAGTCTGTTATAGGAAAAAAAAAGTTGATCAATTACTGTAAAAAATGTGAATTTAAACTTCTTTTTAGTTTAAATAAAAGAACAAGGGCAGAAAATAACCTCTCCAAACACTTTTCCAAACTTTTGTCTCCCTCAATTTGGGTATGAAATTTTACATGTTCATAATTTCTTGATAATTCACTGCTTATATTCAAAATAGAAATGAGCTGAATTGGAAGTCAGGAGACCTGGGAGTCCTTTCTTGGCTACTAAGATGGCATAAGACTTGGGAATGACGTACTTTTATAAAACATCATAAAACTTTCATGTCTAATGTCTGGACTGTGGCCAGAATTACTAAGTAGGCATAGGAAAATAACTGGTGTTTCAGATGGGTTCCATACCAAAAACTAAACAAAATCTGTTTTACTCTGGGTGCCACATTTTCAATTTTCATTTCCTTTCCACCCATACACATAGACAAGCTCTTCAGATAGCACCCTACTACTGCTCTGATTTAAAAATAACCAGAGCAGATGATTTCATATCTTACTTTTAGCCACTGAAGCCACACAGCTGCATTAGCCTATGTTTTCTTTTTTGGGAAGAAAAAACTGATCTTAAATGATAGTTATGTCATGCCTATGCTCCTTAGACATGTAACTGCAGAAACAGCTCTTGGTCTCTGTATGTTTTGAGGGATGGAGTATCTATAGTCCTGGGTAGCTGAGCACCTTTTTTTTTAATGACCTAACAAATGATGGGTACCTCAGTTTTGATTAGATCTCCGCAACTGTGATATTCTTTACTGTGTATCCCTTTCACCACCAGTAAATGACAACACTCATCATTATATCTTTCTTGCCAGCCCTTTCTTTCTGAGCATCAGGTAATTGTTAAGCCCTTCTTTAAATGTCTTTCTCAGTGCTTGTTGCTATAATCGTTTTCTTGAACTGTGTTTCAGCTTATAACAGTAATCTTCTCGGATGCCTTTCTCCCAGCCTCTGGGGCCTCTTCATAACTTCCTTAAAAGTAGATCTATTCTAGACAGCCTCTTTCTTATCAGAAACTAATTTTCACCTTTGACCTGCTTTTTCCTAGACAGCAAGACAGTACAGGAATTGCTTCATAAAGATTAGAGGGATCAGTCACCTACAGAGGCCTAGATCCCTCCTGAGATGACAAATATCTATCATGATGAGAACCCCACAGCTTCACAAGAACTCTCATTATAGTTTTGGGCAGTCTTAGTTGGTGGGAAGATTTCCCTTTTTATTGTGCCAAAATTTGCTTCTATGTAACTCCTTCCCATTGGTCCTAATTACGCTTTCGGTATCCGACTCGAATCAAGTCTCTCCTATAGGTCAGGAGAGCCAGCAAGCACTAATGTTCCATTTGGATCCAAAGAAGGAAAGAGTGATGTGCAAGGGCTGCAAAATAAAGTTACATATGCAGGTTATTTTATTTACTTCATTGGTTATTTAACAAAGACATGCCAGAGTATCTGAATCATTGTTTATAGTGGGGACTGACTGACATACAACCAGAGTAGAAGAACTGTATTTGTCTGCTAGGGCTGCCATAACTAAGTTCAACAAACTGGGTCCTTAAACAACAGAAATTAATTGTCTCACAGTTTTTGAGATGAAAAGTCTGAGGTCACGGTGTCAGTGGGGTGAGTTCCTTCTGAAGGTGTGAGGGTGAATCTCCCCCAGGTTTGTCTCCAGCTTCTGGTGGCTTGCTGGCAATCTTTGTCATTCCTTGGTTTATAGATTCATCACCTCAATTTTTGCCTTCATGTTCACATGGTGTTCTCCTTGTGTGTATGTCCATATTTTTCCTTTTTACAAGGATATCAGTTATATTTGTGCTAGGCCCCAGCACAATGACATCATTTTAACATGATCATTTGCCAAGACCCTATTTCCAAATAAAGTCACATTCTGAGATACTAAGGGTTAGGACTTCAGCATATGAATTTTGGGAGGATATAAGTTAACCCATAATAATAATGAAATTTACAGGCTTATTAACCATGACTTTGAAGATTTACTTACTTTGTCTTATTCTCCTGTTCTATATAATGGCAATAAAAATAGGACATAACTTTCCAGAATCGTGGTGCAATCAAATGAGTTAGCATAGGTAAAATGTTAGATCAGTGTCTAATAGTAAATATTTGATAAATATATTTGTTATTGTTTTTATTATTACTCATAATTAGCTAGATTAATATCATGTAACCATTTGTGAATGACAGCGTCCTCTGATTATCTGCAGTAATGTGGACTGCCATTCTCCTGGCTGCAGAACTCCAGACACATTCTATGGCAAGTACTAGCAGGTCCTAAGCCTCAGGAAGGAAGAACTTGACACCCAAGCAGAGGACTATAAAATGGGGAACTTTCTCTGAAAAGGGATGGGCAGCTTGAGTATATAGGAACTAGAATTCACCTGTCCAAACTACTAGTCACTAATTCATTTGTAAGTAGGAGTCACTCCCATAAAATATATTTCTTTCAAACTAGTGGCCCAGTCAACTAGAAAGTAGCCCTTCTACTTTCTCAGCCTCATGTCCAGGTTAACAACCCAAATAGTTCCAGTAGTTCCTTATATGGTACGGTTTATTTATCATCATCAGCCAGTTGCCCTTCTCTGCACATGATCCATTTCACCATAATTCTCTTAAAAGAAGATCCCTGGATTTGAAAACAAGACTTAAGTACAGTGCAGACAATATTTTTTCGTGACATTATAATTCTTAATGTTTATCAGTTACTATTTTGTTGTTGTTCTTTAGCAGATACATCACAATGAATTCATAGTGTTCTCTGATATTTGCTCAAAAGTGACCTTTGTTTATGATGATGAAAATGTATATGTCAGTAAAACAGAACTTGTAGAAGATAGGTAGGTAGGTAGGTAGATTGGATAGATCGATAGATATAGATAGATAGATAGATAGATAGATAGATAGATAGATAGATAGACAATTTCAAGAAATTTGCTTAGAACTGGCCAGACAAATCTGAAGTCCATAGGGTGAGTCATCAGAAAGGGTAGAGCAGAAACTTTGAAGGAGCTGAATTCCAAAAGTGGAATTACTTCAAGGAAACCTTAATTCCATTCATATTGTCTCTCAGCTGATTGGCTCATGTCCATCCAGATTATCCAAAATAATCTCCTTTACAAAAACTCAACTGATTGAGTTATAAATGTTAGTCATATTCACAAAATACCTTCACAGCAACATCTACATTAGTGTTTGATTGAATGATTGGTAGTATAGCCAAGCTAAGTGGATACATACAACTTACCATCACAGAGGCTCATTCCCACTCTGAACAATTATTAATGGCTGCCTGAAATGCAATTTTTAGATGGATTCTGAGGCTTCTTCTAGCCTCACAATAAGAGTACTTAGCAGTATCTGCCTAGCACTTTCTCCATAAACAAGAGATATACAAACAGAAATATTTTCTTGTACAAGAAAAAAAAAAGAATGATCTAGTCACAGGAAAGCATGAGATAGTTTGAGTTTTTACAAGATGAATATATTCAACACGGGGAAGGTCAAAGGGCTACAAAAATGGAATTTGCTATTTCTAATCTAATAACGGAAACTGACAAACATAAATGTAAATAGCATGACCACTGTAATCAGTATGATAAAAGAGTCTCAAAAATAGTATGATACTATCAAAGAAATGCAGTGGTATGTCATGATGTGAGCACAATTTCTCCAGGCCAATGGTATATGCCTACAAATTTTTCAGTTGCCATTTTCTATGTAGAATATATAATTTGGTACATTCATTTGACAATAAAAGTAATATCTAAAGATATATGAGATGGATTGCATTTTCCTTCTTGGGAATTTAAGTCATTCAAGTGTTGGTAACATACATCTGATGCATCAGATGTATAGTATGCTGCGTAGTGAGAATAAATGGGGGAAAATGGCTGAAGTCAGAAAAGAGATTTCACTACCTCTTTTGAATATTTAGAAAAACACTTGAAAATCCAATAAATGTTTTAATCCTTTGTGTTTGGTAAGAGTTTTTTTTTTTTTTCTTTTTTTGACATAACTCTTAGACATGACATTTAAACTGCAATTCACCCTCCAGGCACAGTTGTTTTCCAATGCTGACTTGTACTTCAATATCTTTGAAACCCGTATTTTCTCATTCAATTAGGTGATGTTTCTCATTTCCTTTTTTAAAATAAAACCTCTAATTGTAGGTGAAATAATAACTATCATTTATTATCATAAAGCTTTCTTCATGCAGAGAGGCAATGAAACAAATTAAAATAATCACAAAGGCATGATTGCATAAAAATATTATTTAAATAAGAGGGAAAAGAAAAATATTTTCTCTGTATACGATAAAAAATCATGATGATCTAGTCACAGGAAAGGCTGAGAGAGTTTCTGAGGTTGTCAGTGTGCTACAAGATGAATACAATAACACAGAACTTACTTCATATTTACCTTTTGCTTACCTTGTACTCAGAACGTATACTCAAAGCAATTGTGTAAGAAACTCCAGAACAGTGTTTTGTGAAGATCAAGTACAAGAAGGTGTCCCGTGTCATTGACTCCATGTTTAGTGAGATTCCTAACACTACAGAAGGTTCTGCAGGCTTGCCCGGCCATCTTCCCAATCAGTGCACACATCCTTAATGTTTAGTCTTCTGACCCTAAACTCATCTCTTCATTTCTCTTCTTTAAGATCTATAATGGACATTACTTTGTACCTTATATGTAACTCCCTACCAAAAACCCTATAGTGTCCAAGGCACCTTCTGATACTCAAGACTCTTAGGGTCCCCAGAAGCCCTACCTATATCACTTATAGAGCTCTTTTTTTCTCTGCTAATCAAGTACCAGTTCTAGCCACAGACATTTTTTTTTTTTTTTTTTTTTTTTTTTTTTTTTGAGACGGAGCCTTGCTCTGTCGCCCAGGCTGGAGTGCAGTGGCATGATCTGGGCTCGCTGCAAGCTCTGCCTCCTGGGTTCATGCCATTCTCCTGCTTCAGCCTCCCGAGTAGCTGGGACTACAGGCGCCTGACTACAGGTGCCTGCCACCACGCCTGGCTAATTTTTGTATTTTTAGTAGAGATGGGGTTTCACCTTGGTCTTGATCTCCTGACCTCGTGATCCACCCGCCTCGGCCTCCTAAAGTGCTGAGATTACAGGCATGAGCCACCGTGCCTGGCCGCCTTAAATAGATTTAATTAGTATAAGACACCAATCTAACCAATGTTTTGAGTTAGAGACAAGCTTGGAGAAGATAAAGCAGTGGTTCTCAACCATGGGATTCCATGGCCCTCAATGGACATTTTTTAAATGTCTCAGGCATATTTGGTTGTCACAACTGGAGGGGTGGATGCAGCACACGTTTAATAGACAGAGACCAAGAATGCTGTTAGACATCTTACAAAACACAGAACAGCCTTCTTGCAGAACAAAGTGCCCATTCCAAAATGTTAGTAGTGCAGAGGAGTAGTAGCCCTGACATAAATCAAAGCAGACTTAAAACTACTTTTTGGTATGGATGACTAATAAAGACATGGGTGAATTATCAATGTCTGTATTTACCAGAAAGAAAATAAGCTTCAATCTCTGAGGTATATTGTCTAGCTAAAAGAGGAACTTCAGGATTCTAAATTGTTATAGCAAATGTCCAGAGTATGTAGGCATTTTTCTTGAATGGTTTCAGTATATTCCTGCCTAAAGGCAGCAGAGAAAATGTGGAAACATTTCAGAATTTTTACAATATTACTGGCACTCTGGGAATAAGAAATATCAGTTCACCGAATAAGCAAAAAATAAATAAATAAAAAATAAAAGAACTCAAAAGACACTGCTCTGGGACTTACTCCTGATTTTCATTTACTATTGTCAATTATGAAATCATCATCTTCCTATAATAATATTATATCATCAGTCTCATCGCTGCAGGTTATAATATTAGATACTATTAACAAAATAGCCTAATGATTAAGATAAAAAATTTTGTCTCATGTCTTCAAGATACATATTGGTGTTAACTCAATGGCAATGTTATTTAGAATTATTCGTGTTCAACTATTTGGAGTTGATTTGCGTTCTTCTACATTTGAGCTGTAAGTTGTGTTTTCAATTGATAGCTGTTTTTAACACAAGATAAACATGAATGCACTTTCATAACAGTTCTTGTGGGTGCAGGCTCCCTCCCATTTTTGAAAAACTGAGAGCTCATCCCGTGGCTGTGTAGTTGTTCTGTTCATCTTTTTGTCTTTGCTTGTTGGTGCTGAAAACAGCATTTTAAAAAATAATTTTGAATAGAAGTTTTAGGTAGCTGACACTTGATGAAAGAGAAGAATTTTTCACAATTATAACTTATTATATTTTTAGTTAAATTATAGAAAGTTCCTGCATCAAATGATATGATGTCATTGCTTGCCTATTTAAAGCAGCCATTTTGAGCGGCTTTGAAAGATTCTATTTTTTCCTAGTATTAGTAATTTCTCCTTCTACTACTTACCTTGCTTCAGGAAAGCATATCTCTTTCTACCTTGGATTATAGTTAATGTATGTACATGTCTTCTATTTTCTTTCAGATTATAAACTGTTTACAAAGAGGAAATGAGCTCTTCTCAACCTTCTATCTCCTGGCACACTCTATTTCTATAGTAAAGTGAAATGGAATTGATATTCTAATTTGAGCCAAATTCCTAGAAATTAGAGGTTCATATATAACTGTATAAACAAAGGTGTGTACCTTCTATATCTACAGTAAAGTGAAACTGAATTGATACTGTATTGTAACAGAAAAAACTCAGGAGTAAAAGTGTTTGATATGGCTCTGGCATTCATGAGCATCAAGTCTAATAGCCTAGGTATGATTTGTAATATAGTCCACCCAAATATGAAATTAACAATAAGCTCTGTTCCCATTTTCTCTCAGAGATGGGTAGAAATAAAGATCCTTTATTCTGGCAAAAATATCTGCTGATGCTAGCTTTAATCAGATACTCTTAAAGTCATGGTCTACTTGCAGCTGCTATTGTAAGTGGAGAACCTAACTGATGGCAGCTACTACTCTTGGAAGCCTCTGGCAGTTACAGCTTAACAGCTCTTTTCAATAGAGTCCCCAGAGTCCATTTCTTTTCTGCTGAGTGTTTAACCTGGAATATGGCTAGGGCTCATTATACCTAGGCAAGTAGGACAGAGCAGGTCCAGATAGGTACAAGATAAATGTTGCCCAGCCAAGCTGATAGAAAATCGAGGTGCAGTTAGTAATGAACCTACTGTTCAACTCCATATCCACTCTACTTTGCTCTGCTTTGTGATCCTGGAACTGACACTGTGCAAAGCACACTTCTCTATCCAGCTGGCTCCCTGTTAAGCTCTGCCAGTAGGGAGGTCGGAGGAACACTGTTAAGTGGAGGAGAGAAAAAGAAGTTGTTCTTTCCTGTTTGCTTGCTCTTTCCTGTTTATTTTCCCTGATATACAGCACCATGGCTGCAACATCTGGTCCAGTTTCCAATTTCTTTTCTATATCCTCAGTAGCAACCTCATTTTACCCCTCAAGAGTATCAGCCCAGTTGGGATACTCCCTTTTCAGAAGCCTTAGGATGTGCTCCAGGGTGCTCCTTGTACAATATTCTATGTTCTGGTAACCCCAATCTTATTCTTTTGTTCCCCCAGTTTAAGCTGTGGTAGCTATTCCTTAGATAGAGTTGCTATCTCTGTGTTACTTTGACCATATTTTTTACTTTTAAAGCCCTCCAATACTTGCGTAACCAATTCCTTATATTAAACAAAAAAATTTCCTGACTGGATTACAACTAATACACCAGTTACATTCAAATATCCAAGCAAGTAGATGCACAAAGCCATTAGCCAACAATGGAAATCGAAGCTCATGTCTGGGGTTTGAAGGTGGGACTCTGGTTCCATGATCTGTGTATACAATTGTGCATGTGTGTACACATAGCCTGATGAGCAGGAAGGATCCAGTTTGTCCAAAGAGATTGGGAAATTAAGGCAGTTACTAATATAGAAGTTTGAGGATTCTTAAGTTGGCAAAATAGCCCAGCTTCTAACTTCATCCTGCAACATCAACTCTTGACTATAGCAGTAAAAAAGAATCTTGGAGTTTACTAGCAAGATAAAATAATAAAAATTATAACATGCATGGAAAGAATCAAAGCTGCCTTGATCTGATATGTTTGTGAGATGCAAAGGCTAAGGCGCGAGATGAAAGGTAACCACAGGCAAGAGTAGAAGAAAAGAGTTTTAATTTATGCTCTAGCATCCGTCCTCCATGCCATCGTTGTCTTTGGACAAGCAATGCCTTCCCCTTCACCTCAAATATTGACAGAAACAGTGAGACTACAAGGACCTTTATATGATATCCTAGAGAAATAGAAATGCCCTACTCATGGGAGAAGTAGAAGAAAATAGATATAGACTGAGTGGCCACCTTCCGGCATTGATTCTTCCACTGTCTTCTTTTAACCTTAGGCCTGATGAATTACAAATCTCAAGGGACTGCCTTCTCCCTAGGCTGCTGTTTTGAAAAGAAAAAAAAACAAGAAAATTTGAGGAGACTATGCCTGGAAAGGTGGTTGAAAATAGGTACAATGAACAAGGGCTCTGTCATCCTGGGACCCTCTATCCTAGGAACCAAGTGGAACAAATCAAAAGTTTTATACTAACTGAAGAATATAAAACTATCAGACAGAAGCATTTCCCAGAAAGCAGCAGCAAAGAAAAAGAAAATGTAAAAGAAATATATGAAGTGTAAAAGATTAGACAATAGAGTTAGAAATAACAGCCTCAGAAGTTTTAGTGTACAAAGACCCACACTGAATATGCTTTTGGAGAAAGAAGCAAGTTTTGCAATTTAAGAGTTGCTACAAAAGACTATGGAAAGTAAAATAATCAAATCCTTGGTCAGCTTACTGTGGTCTCAGGGAAAAGAAAAAGCTAATACAAAGGAAAACGAGAAGTATGTCCTCAGTAATTTCATATTCAAATTTTAGACAATGTCAGATCATTAAAAACTCAATACATTCTAAAATATAAAAATCATGTATATTGTGTTTTTGTTTATAATTCAGTAAAATTAGAGATTAATAACAAAAATCCAATACATAGAAACTGCATAATAGCTCACTGAATAATCATTGTATTTAAAGGGAAATTAAGAATTATTTAAAGCTGAACAGTAAGTAAAATACTGTATGGTAAATTTGTGGGACACAGCTAAGGTGTAGTTAGAGGGAAATTTAGAGCTTTGAATACATTTACCTTTAAATTATTCATTTGGATACCATTTTGATCTAACTAAGGTAGTGGCTGAGTACACAAGATGGGAAGAACTGAGTTAGTATCTGTTTGGGGTTATTATTAGAACTCTGGAGTTGCACATATGTAGGTATAAATCTCATGTAAGCCACTAGCTGTGTAATCTTGAGCAAAATATTTTGCCTCTTATATTCACTTTCTGTCTCTACATAATAAGTCTGATAGAAGTACCTCTCAGGGTGGAGGCAAGGAACAAATTTAAAAATCTATTTGTTGTAAGTGTTAGCTATTACTACTTTTAGCAAGAAAAAAGTGAGGTAATAACACTGACAAAGGTATAACACTGTCAGTGAGTCCAACTTTTAGTGGCAACTACTTTGTGTTACCAGTTTTTATAAAAGAGAATTCCTTGTATACATACCTTTATAGAGTATTGAAGCCAGACATTCACAAACTCCACATTGCAAAATCCTAACTTAAAGCCAGACATTCCTAAACTCCACATCATAAAATCCCAGCTTTTGCTACCTCGTAGCCCATCTATTCTTCTCTGAGGCCTGGGAGAGGGATAGTGACATTACTTTGGCCAATTTTGATTTTTTCCCCTGAAGATGTAACACTTCCTCTGTCCTCCACCACAACCATCCTGTCTTACTAAGTAAAGCCTGTCACTCATTTGGGTACAAGGAGGACTTTGGGGTGATAGTTTGGTTCTCAATATGGTTATCATCTTGAGAAGTAAAGCCTGTCACTCATTTGGGTACAAGGAGGACTTTGAGGTGACAGTTTGATTCTCAATATGGTTATCATCTTGAGAACTAAACTATCACCCCAAAGTCCTCCTTGTATCTTTCCCAAAACCAAAAAGACAACAAATGCCTAAGTGCGCACACGGAAATGCCTGCTGCTTCCAAGTAAGACGTGCAAACTTAAATAACTAGTAGTACCATAATAACTTCTCATTTGCAAGCAAAAAACACTATGAATATGTCAAATTTTAAGTAGTAAAATCATTTGTGCTGTGGGTAGATTCCTTTGAAGAAAGAGCTCAGTCTGCAAAATTTCTAGGACCTTTCCTTCAAGATCAGATCAACACACTTAGGTTTGACAATTAAAGTTTCCCTGTCTTTCGGATATGTGACTTCTCCAATAGTTTGAATAAAATGAATAATTGCTTTGAAACCATGCCGTTAGTTTCAGTATACGCAGAAAGTTTGATGCTGATTGTCTTACTTAATCAGCAGACCAGTCCTTTGTGATTATTTTAGACCCATTTTACAGGTAAAAAACTAAGCTTTGGAGAGATTAAATAGTTAATTCAAAATCATATAATTACAAAGAGGTGGTTCAAGGCAAGTATTATGAGGGTTCATAGATAATAGAGATCACATCCAATAGCAGACAATTAGCATTAGTTACTCAGATGACTACATGTATCTCTTAACCTCTTACCACTGAAGTAATTTTCTGAAGATCCTAGCCTATGGTAGTTTGTGCATGTGTTATGTCTGGCTGCCCTTTATCAGTACCTTTGTTTAGCTTGGAATATTTTCATTAGTTTACATTTTCCTGGTTTATTCTTGTGAGAGAACATTTTCCTGGAAGAAGGTAAAGAATATGGCTCCATTTAATTAGGGTCAAGGCAGTGCAAAGGAATCATCTCCACAAAAGCTGATATTTGAATGAAGTAGTCCTTCGAAGCTGGCTGAGGAAATGAACTTTAAACTAAATTTGAAGGAACTTGAGTTGAGAACTACCAGGGCAAAGAGGCCCAGACCATTTGAGGCTCTCTGAATAAAATGTGGCCTTGGTCAGCAAGGGTAAGAATACAATTTTAATTTTATTCATCACAAGATACCTAAGAAAATGGAAAGGATAGTTGTTAAATTTGAAAGTTGCATGCAAATTGTAATACATAAGTGACAGGACCTCAAAAAAGTAAGGAAAGTAGTTCCAAGAGCAGAGAACTTGTTTCTGCAGAATCCTGCCCACGGAAGACAAAGGCTTGCATTCCACTTGGGTTTCACCTTAAAGAAGTTTGCCTCAGTTGACTATGTGTGCCCTGTGTCAATCGGGAATGTTATAAAGTCAAACCAAGCATTGTACAATGGCTTGCTGAGAAAAGAGGGCATAGTGCATTACAGAATCCATTTCTGTAAGTTATGATTTGAATAGAAGTCCTCAAGTTCTTGAGCACAAGGATTTCAAATAGAGGAAACTATAATAGCTTGCACGATTTTTTCTATTCATCCAGAAAATTTGCACTCTGGCAGAATACAAAACTGTGAATAAGCTTTAGGAATATGCTGTTGTTCTCTTACAGTTCTTACTTAAATAGTCATTTAAAATAATTGCTATTTTTCTATCATTATAAAAAAAGTAAGAAAGCTTGTTTTATAAATTTAAAAATAAATTTGTTTATTAAATAAGTTAAGCCTCTTCAAGATTGGGTGGAACATGCTATTAATTCAGATCTTTGTTTAAAATAGCATAAACACATAAGCTTGCACATTTGAGCCTTAAAAGCATTGCTTCCTGTTGCTTTGACAAAAAAATAAAATACCTATTAATTAATGTTTTTATTTTTTATGTGGGCTAATACCTAGGCTTTATTCTGAAGAGTTTTATTTTTTATTCCTGTATGGCTCTATGCTCCAATAGTACTTTGATGAATCATAAATATAAAGATATGCTTTGTAATTGGTTATAAAATGTCATCTTTTATTTTTCTCTCTTACAAAACATGGTGCTTTATTTTGCATCTTTTTCATGCAGCGCAAAGACAAATTCCATGATCCTTATTGAATTACACATATTTAATGACTGATAAGATCAGCTTGCCAATCATTTATTGCCATGCATCCCACTCAGTGTAATATTTCCAACTGTAACCTAAAAAAAAAAAAAAAAAAAAAAAGAGGAGATATAACAGTAAAACAAATCAACTTACTTGATGTGGGCAAATGAGAATGGAATAAGCAAGGTAGAATGATGGAATGCTCCACCATGGCAAGAACACTTTGAGGCACAAACAAAAGCAACCCTGCATTGCATTTAATTACTACACAATAATTGATTTACTAAACTTAGTGTGTGGTTGTAATTCACAACTCTTGTTGCACATTTCCCTCACCAGAGGGAGCTTTTAACCAGTATCACCCTAATGCCAAAACCAGGAAAGAACATAACGAAAAAAACTACAGACCAATATCTCTGATTAACATAGATGCAAAAATCCCCAGCAAAATACTAGCTAACTGAATCCAACAGCATATCAAAAAGATAATTCACCATGATCAAGTGGGTTTCATACCAGGGATGTAGGTATGGTTTGACATCCACAAGTCAATAAATGTGATACATCACATAAAGAGGAGTAAAAAATGAAAATCACATGATCATCTCAGTAGATGCAGAAAAAGCATTTGACAAAACCCAGCATCCTTTATGATTAAAATCCTCAGCAAAATTGACATAGAAGGGACATAGCTTAATGTAATAAAAGCCATCTATGACAAATCCACAGCCAACATTATGCTGAATGGGGAAAAGTTAGAAGCATTCCCACTGAGAACTGGAACAAGACAAGGATACATACTTTCACCACTTCTATTCAACATAGTACCAGAAGTCCTACTCAGAGCAATCAGACAAGAGAAAGAAATAAAGGGCATCCAAATCGGTAAGGAGGAAGTCAAACTGTCACTGTTTGCTGATGATACAATCATATACCTAGAAGACCCTCAAGACTCCTCCAAAAAGTCCCTAGAACTGATAAATGAATTCAGCAACGTTTCAGGATACAAAATCCATCTACACAAATCGGTAGCACTGCTATACCCCAACAGCGATTAAGTTGATAAGAACACAACCCTTTTTACAAGAGCTGCAAAAATAAAAAATAAAATGCTTAGACATATACCTAGCCAAGGAGATGAAAGACCTCTACAAGGAAAACTACGAAACACTGCTGAAAGAAATCATAGATGACACAAATAGAAACACATTCCATGTTCATGGATGGGTAGAATCAATATTGTAAAAATGACCACACTGTAAAAGCAATCTACAAATTCCATGCAATATCCATCAAAATACCACCATCATTCTTCACAGAACTAGAAAAAAAAAATCCTAAAATTCATATGGAATCAAACAAGAGACTGCATAATGAAAGCAAGACTATGCAAAAAGAACAATTTGGAGGCATCACATTACCTAAATTTAAAAATTATACTATAACGCCATAGTCACCAAAACAGCATGGTACTGGTATAAAAATAGGCACATAGACCAATGGAACAGAACAGAGAACCAAGGAATAAAGCCAAATACTTATAGTCAACTGATCTTTGACAAAGCAAACAAAAACATAAAGTGGGGAAGGGACACCCTATTCAACAAATAGTGCTGAGATAATTGGCAAGCAACATGTAGGAGAATGAAGCTGGATCCTCGCCTCTCAACTTATACAAAAATCAACTCAAGATGGAACAAAGACATAAATTTAATACCTGAAACCATAAAAATTCTAGAAGATACCACTGGAAAACCCTTCCAAATATTGGCTTAAGCAAAGACTTCATGACCAAAAACCTAAAAGCAAATGCAATGTAAACAAAGATAAATAGATGGGACTTAAACTAAAAAGCTTCTGTATAGCAAAAGAAATAATCAGCAGAGTAAACAGACAACCATGAGTGAGAGAAAATTTTTGTAATTTATACATCTGATAAAGGACTAATATCTAGACTCTACAAGAAACTCAAACATATCAGCAAAATAAAAACAATCCCATCGAACAGTGGGCTAAGGACATGTATAGACAATTTTCAAACATAGATATGCAAATGGCCAACAAACATATGAAAAAAATGCTCAACATCACTAATGATCAAGGAAATGCAAATAAAACCACAATGTGATACCACCTTACTCCTGCAAGAATGGCCATTATCAAAAAATCAAAAAATAATAGATGTTGGCAGGGATGTGTTGAAAAGGGAACACTTTTACACTGTTGGTGGGAATGTAAACTAGTAAAACCACTATGGAAACAGTGTGGAGATTCCTTAAAGAACTAAATGTAGAACTACCATTTGATCCAGCAATCCCACTGCTAGGTTTCTACCCAGAGGAAAACAAGTCATTATACGAAAAAGATACTTGCACACCCATGTTTAAGCAGCACAATTAGCAATTGCAAAAACATGTAACCAGCCCAAATGCCCGTCAATGAGTGGATAAAGAATTGTGTGTGTATATATGTATATACACACACACACACACACACACACACACACACCCCATGGAATACTACTCAGCCATAAAAAGGAATGAAATAATGGCATTTGCAGCAACCTGGATGTAATCAGAGACCATTATTCTAAGTGAAATAACTCAAGTGTGGAAAGCCAAACATGATATGTTCTCTCTCATAAGTGGGAACTAAGCTATGAGAACCCAGAGGCATAAGAATGATACAATGGACTTTGGGGACTCGGGAAAGGATAGGAGGTGGGTGAGGAATAAGACTATACATTGGGTACAGTGTACAGTGCTCGGGTGATGGGTGCACCAAAATTTCAGAAAACACCACTAAAGAACTCTTCATCTAACCAAACACCACCTACTCCCCAAAACCGATTGAAATAAAAAATAAGAAAAAGAAAAGGAGAAAAACAAATAAAAAGTGAATACTAATAGTTGAACCCCTTCCAAAGGAAAACCACATACGTTGGAGGAGAGCTCAAGCACTGATATTTTTAAAGAAGTTCCTCAGCTAATTTTAAGTTGCCACCAAGAAGGTCTAAGAATCACTGGTCTAGCACAATGGCCCTCAAAATGTGGTTTCTGAACCAGAAGCGTGGCATCACCGAGAAGTTATTAGAAATACAAATTCTCAGCTCCACCTCACACCTTCTGAATCAGAAACTTTGGAGAGAAGGCTCACCAATCTGTGTTTTAAAGACTTCAAGAGATTGTATTTTATGCTAATGTAATCAAAGACTTATTTCTTCATCTGGTTTATTGCATCAAATTATTTTTCTGGCTATGCTAGTTTCCTCAAGAGTTGCTAAGGAGAGACTGAACTGGATATTTTTCATTGTAGAAAGGAACCTGAGAGGCCGGGTGCGGTGGCTCACGCTTGTAATCCCAGCACTTTGGGAGGCCGAGGCGGGCAGATCACGAGGTCAGGAGATCGAGACCACGGTGAAACCCCGTCTCTACTAAAAAATACAAAAAATTAGCCGGGCGTGGTGGGGGGCGCCTGTAGTCCCAGCTACTTGGAGAGGCTGAGGCAGGAGAATGGTGTGAACCCAGGAGGCGGAGCTTGCAGTGAGCCGAGATTGCACCACTGCACTCCAGCCTGGGCGACAGAGCGAGACTCCGTCTCAAAAAAAAAAGAAAAAAAGAAAAAAAAGAAGAAAAGAACCTGAGAATGACTTCCTGAATACCATCAAACATATGAGAAGCCTTTCTAGCTCTTATGTAGTCTATAAACCACTAGAGTTTTAGAAAATCAATAGCAACATATCCATGCTGCATGTGACTTCAGGAACAAATAAGAGATGTATTCAAGAACCAGAGAGATAAAAACCCAAAATACCATCTTTATTACTAATAAATTGGCCTTATATCTGAGGCAGGTGAGCATTTCCTGTGAATTAGCAGATTTACTCTACCCCTCCAATTACTGACACAGCTAGATGAGGATAGGCCTCGCCCCAAAGAGACAGGCTCCTAACAGCAACAGGCAAGATCATAAGCCTGTGTAAACTTCGGCAGGAAATTACAATTAAAAGGAGAAAGAAGTAGCTGACACTAACATGTCCAGTTGCTTCTTCTAAAGTCATAAAGGAGGTAAATTCTTCTTCCAGTAGAAGTTCCTACAGAAACATGAGGAATGAGGCACAAGAGTTTTCTCCTAAAGTGGACAATAATCAAAGTGGTATCACAAATCTTGAATCTCATTCATTCAACTCAAATTTATTGGGCATTTATTTACTCTTTGAGGATTTATGTGAATATGGTATGGGGTATAAGAATGGGAAGTTAAAACGGTGGTAGCTATGGATACATTTGAGAATTGTATTTATCCATGGCCAAGATTTGTACTTTAAATGCAACTGAAATTTTTATTTTGATTTATATTCAAAAGTTTTACTTAGTGTTTGAGAAGTTAATGCAACATGATTATATAAGCAACATAGATATTCCAAAATTTTTGTGCATCAAAAGATAATTAAAATATTCCATTGATAAAGAATTAATCCATATTGTGTCTGGACAGTCTACCTGAGGTCACTTTTTTACCTTATCTCTCAAGAGCATAGCTCCAAATAATTCCCAATAGAAAGTCCAAGGCAGGATCCTTTTGAAGGACGACACATAAATAAAGGAAATTATTGTCGGAAGGGTGAGTGAGGTAAACAAGAGCAAGACCACATGGGCGAATCCAAACAACAAATTTCAATATCTTTCCAAAAGCCAGAAATATTCATACAGATGAAAATAAATGTTAATTCAAAAATAAACTTTGCAAGTTGACAATAAATCACTTGCTATTTATAGTAAGGACAGGAGTTTTTAAAGCTAAAGAGAAAATTGCTCTTCCAGCACTAAAAGATGCTTATCAGAATGTGACAGGACAGGGGTTACACATTCAAATGTAACAAGATTAGGCTTTGAATTCCCAAAGTAGAAAGAATGTGTTCAGCAGAAATGGTTTTTACGTTGCCTGTTGGGCTGCTTTTGAATCAATTCTATTTATCTTTGGTATCAGCTGTGGTTCTGTGACTGGAGATTTTTAGTTAGAGAAAAAATCAGAAATACTGAATTCAAGAGTTTTCTTGCTGGCAAAATGCAAAGCAAAATAGCCTTTATTATACACAGGTTTGACCTAACTTTAATTAACTTCAATATAATTATAGGATGTGACTTTTATACTTGATTTTAAGGTTTGTGCTAAGTGGGAAAAACTTGATAAATATACTCATTGATACTTAAATCATTTATTATAGAAAAAAATATTCTACATTCACATCACAATATTTAATACTTAGTTTTTGTTTAGTAAAAGAAACTTGAGAGATTCTAAAATCTGAGTGCCCTTTTGTTTATATTTTCCTGACAAGATTCGATGTGTGAGAAAAATAAAATTTCAATGACGTATTAATACTGCATTTTATCAAGTAAAACATGTAAATGTATAAACTGAATATGAACCTTCATGCTAAGGTCATAGTTCTTTCTTAGATAATTTTGTCAAGTTTCCCAAACTTTCTAGTTCCCCTTGAAATAAATAATAGCACCAAAAGTGGTCCCTGTTTTTTCTTAAAATTATATATCATCTCTACAGAAACTCCATTTTATTAAAGTTTGATATATGGAGTATTTCAGTATACATATGTATGTTTATGTGTGTGTGTGTTTTAAGTGTGGTAGGATATAATATACATTATCACACAACATTTGCTATTCTCTGTAATAAATATTATTTTATGAAATGATGATACAATGGAAATAGTGTAAAACTGCAAGATTATAAAATAAGTCCTTCCGTGTCTAGCTTCTTATACTTGGTACAGTGTTTTCAAAATTCAGCCATGTTGTAGCATCTATCAGACCTTTACTTTTTATGGCTAAATTCATTGTATGTACCACATTTGGATTATCCATTTATCTATTGGTGGACACTTGAGTTGTTTCTATCTTTTGGTTATGCAAATAATTCTGCAATCAACTTTTGCATACAAGTATCTGTTTGAGTTCCCCTTTTAATTCTTCTGGTATATTCTGAGGAGCAGAATTGCTGGGTTATATGGTAATTCCATGTTTTGCCTTTTAAGGAGCTGCCAAACTGTTTTCTACAGCTGCTATATCATTTTACATTTCCGCCAGCAAAGTTCTAGGGATCCACTTTTTCCACATTCTCACCAATACTTGTTATTTTCCATTTTTGTTGATTATAGCTATCCTAGTAGGTGTGAAGTGCTATCTCCTTGTGGTTTTCACTTATGTTTCCCAAATGACCAAGATCTTTTCATTTGCTTATTGGCCATTTGTACATCTTTGTTGGAGAAATGTCTATTCAAGTATTTTGCCTATTTTTTCATTTGATTATTTGTCTTTTTGTTGTTGAGTTGTAGGAGTTCTTTATATATTTTGGACACTAAACCCTCATCGGATATATAATTTCAAAATATATTATTTCATTCTATAGTTTGTCTTTTCATTCTTCGATAATGTCCTTTGATACACAAAAGTTATTAATGTTGATGAAGTCTACCTTAACTTTTCTTTAGTTGTTCATGCTTTTGGTGTCAAATATCTCATATGGGAAAATTTATAGAAACATAAGGTAAATTAAAGGTTAACAGAAACTCCAGAGGGTGGAGAATGGGGAGGTAGTGCTTAATGTTTAGAGTTTCTGCTTGGGGTGATGAAAACGTTATGGAAATAGATGATGCTGATCATTGCACCACATTGTGAATATAAATATTGTTGCTGAATTGTGAATTTAAAAATAGTAAAACGGAGGAGGAGGTGGAGTAAGATGGCTGATTTAATTGCTCCAGTGATCATTGTCTCCCACAGAGGAACAGCAAATTAAACGACTATCCACACAAGAAAGCACCTTCGTATGAACTAAAAATCAGGTGAGCAATCACAGTACCTGATTTTAAAAACATATCAAGGAAACAGACACTGAAAAGCAAAAGAAAGACAGTCTTGAATTGCTGAGACCACCCCTCCCCAAGCCCCGGCAGTAGCTACCTGGCACAGACAGAATCTCTGTGCTTGATGGTGGGGGAGCACAGTGATTGGTGATTGCGGACTTTCCACTGGAACTCAGTGCTGTCTGTCACAGCAGAAAGCAGCACAGCAGAATTCAGCCAGCACCACAAAGGGAGCATTTAGACTAGCCCTAGCCAGAGGGGAGTCACCAATCCCAGCAGTTAGAATTTGAATTTTGGCTAGCCCCACCACTGTGAGCTAAAGTGCTCTAAGGTACTAAATAAACCTGAAAGGCAGTCTAGGCCACAAGGACTGCAATTCCTGGGCAAGTCCCAGTGCTGTGCTCGGCTCAGAGCTGGTGGACTTGAGCACATGACCCAGTAAGTCCACTAGCTGGGGCAGCCAAGGGAGTGCTTGCATCATCCCTTCTCCAACCCCAGGTAGCACCGCACACAACTCTGGGAGAGACTCCTTCCTCCTGCTTGATGACACTAGACGGGAGAGTAAAGAGGACTTGGTTTTGCAACATGGATACCAGCTCAGCCACTGTAAAATTTGGTGCCAGGCAGAGTCCTAAGGCTGATTCCAGGCCCGAGATCTCAGATGACATTTCTAGACATACCCTGAGCCAGATAGGAGACTACTGCCTTGAAGGAAAGGGTCCATTTCTGGCAGGATTCATCATATGCTGACTAACGAGCCTGTGGGCTTTGAAAAACATCAGCAGTACCCGGAGAGTTCACGCCATGAGCCTTGGGTAAAACCCTGAGCCATGTTGCCTTCAGGTATCACTCAGCACATTCCCAGTTCTGGTGACCACAGGGAGAAAATCGTCTTGCTTGAGGCAAGGAGAGGGAAGAGTAAAGGGAACTTGGTCTTGCAGCTTGGTCACCAGATTGAGGTAGAGCACTAAGGAGGCTCCTAGGGCCTTTGATTTCAGGCCTTGGTTCCTGGAAAGCATTTCTGGACCTGCCCTGGGCCACAGGGGAGCCCACTGATCTGAAGGGAGAGGCCTGGCAGTATTTACCACGAGCTGACTGAAGAGACCTCGGGCTTTGAGTAAACATTGGCAGTAGCCAGGCAGTACTCGCCGCAGGCCTGCGTGGTGGTGGCACGAGAAGAGACTCCTTCTGCATGAGGAAAGGAAGGGAAGAGGGAAAAGGACTTTGTCTTGCAGCTTGAGTGCCAGCTCAGCCGCAGTAGAATAGTGCACCAAATACATTCCTAAGGTTCCCAACTCCAGGCCCTGGCTCCCAGATTTTTGGTCCTGCCCTGCACCAAAGAAGAGCATACCATGCTAAAAGGAAGAACACAAGCCTGGCTGGATTCACCACCTGCTGACTGAAGAGCGCTTGGGTGACTACAGTCAACAATAATTTACTGTACATTTTACAATAACTTAAAGAGTATAATTAGAATGCTTGTAACACAAGGAAATTATAAATGCTTGAAGTAATAGATACCCCTTATACCCTGATGTGATTATTATATATTGCATGCCTGTATCAAAATATCTCATAAATATATACACCTACAATGTTCCCCCAAAAAATTGAAAATAAAAAAATAGTTAAAACGGGCAATTTTATGTCAAGTGTATTTTATGACGTTAAAAACAGTTTAAAAATTGCCAAAAAAGTAGCACAGCTTTTTGGGTTTTTTGTTTTTGTTTTTGTTTTTTTTGAGATGGAGTCTTGCTCTGTCACCAGGCTGGAGTGCAGTGGCGCAAACATGGCTCACTGCAACCTCCGCCTCCTGGGTTCAAGTGATTCCCCTGCCTCAGCCTCCTGAGTAGCTGGGATTACAGGCATGCGCCACCACACCTGGCTAAATTTTTGTATTTTAGTAGAGACGGTGATTCACCATGTTGGCCAGGATGGTCTTGATCTCCTGACCTCGTGATCTGCCTGCCTCGGCCTCTCAAAGTGCTGGAAGTTTTCAATTAAAAAATTTTAAAAAATTAAAATAATGATAACTAGATAGCCAAAATATTCTTAAATTCAAGGAAGAATTATTCTGATTATATGAAAGAAGGAAAACAAAATTAGAAGTATTTGTTAACTATATATTTAGTGATTACTAGGAAACTGAAAAGTTGCAAATGCCTGAAGCGTCTTCTTAGTGTCTTTCTTGGGGCATTCTATACAGTTTGAACTGAAAGATCTCAACTTTATAATCTCACAAAAATTATATAAATTAAAATAGTCAAGAAGATTCCTTCTAAATATAAAAAGTTTTGTTTGTTTTTTCTTCCTCCTGGGTGGAAAAAAAAAATGATATTCTGAACACAACTTTGAAGTGCTGAAATTAAGTAATAACCAGTTCTTGCCCAGGAAGATTTTCTAAGATCTTTGTGAGAGTGTTCTGTCCTTATTGGTCCTCTTAAGAAAATTAAAAGCTTTGGTGTTCTGCTGAAAATAGCTGCTGGGATGACCATGGTGTGTCTCTTTCACATACTCAGGGCCCTCCATACTGAGCTACCATAGTGCCTAATGCACCATTTCCCTCCCTCTACCCTGTACCGCACCTCTCCTTGGATTAGACGTACATTCTCCTTCTAGCACCCTCATCTCTTTGTCCCTTTTATCTAATTCTTTCTCATCCTTAAGTTCTCATGTTAGAATCTGTAGCCCAGTATGTCTCTTTTCCCCAGTTTGATTAGGTGTCTCTCTTTGTGCATTCTTATCACATTTAAATTACTTGCTTCACTATGTTATAATTCATTTTTAAAACTTGTTTATTTCCATAATAGATCAAGCTTAAAATAGATCTTTAAGATAAATTTATAAAATAGACTACTGGATATTTCTCAGGCATACCTCTCTTCATTGCTGTGTTGATTAAACAAATAATTTTATTTTGTCTAAATTTCAACAGTGGGGTCATTTAATCCAAGGGTCCATGTTCTTTTCGTAATATTATGCTACCTAATGAATGAATGAGTAAACAAATGAACAAATGCACAAGAAATAAGCTGTACTAAAATTTGTAATATAAACAGGCTTTCTCATATCAAAGAATATGATTCAAAATTTAAAGGATCCCAAAATCCTTTAAATTTTTCTGAATTGTCCACCCACATGTAGAAGGCACATTACTCTCCAAATGTGTCCTGCTAGCAAGATCCCACTTTTTGTCAGGTGGCAATGGGGACAAAGAGAGTTCCTTCTTCCAAGTAGAAGGTCAGATGGTTTTAGAGTCTATCAAAAATAAACCTTCATAGAAAGAAAACAAATAAGGCTCAGCACAGTGGCTCATGCCTGTAATCCCAGCACTTTGCGAGTCCGAGGTGGGTGGATAGGCAGGCATATTGCTTGAGCCCAGGAGTTGGAGACCAGCCTGGGCAACGTGACAAAACGCCATCTCTACAAAATACAAAAAAAAAAAAAATAGTCGGGCATAGTGATCAATGCCTGTAGTCCCAGCTACTCAGGAGGCTGAGATGGGAGAAAGGCTTGAGCTGGAGGAGGTCAAGGCTGCAGTGAGCTGTGATTTCACCACTGCACTCCAGCGTGGGCAATAGTGGGACCCTATCTCAAAAATAAATGAATAAATAGATAAAAATAAGCCAAAAACCTAATGAATCTCCCTTATTATCTGCAATGAGGACAACTTCTAAGAATGTGTTATTACCTGTCTCTTTTACTGTTTTTCATTTTAAGCTTTCTACTGTTTTCCAGCAGCGTTACCACTGTTTTCTAGAATATAACCTGGCTTGTTCGCTGTTTTCCAAATAGAGACCCTATAACATAAAGTTCTGAGTCTATAAGTTAATAGTAAAATCAGTGATGAAATAATCTTAGCTCATAGATGACCTTGGAATATGAAGGTGTAGAAAGGGTATGTTGTTAGAGTTGGATTTTTATTTTTATTTGTTGCCATATCAATCCTGCTAGGTATTGCTTGGTACCCTGCATTCTTTAAAAATGCAGAGGCTCACAATCAACTTTAGATTCTAGCCAGTAAAGTCCTCAAATCCCTTCATTTCCAATAAAAAACTTCCTATTTGAAAAATAGCATCTGCTTTCCCATGTCGCCAGTGTCATGACGTAGATCCCCATGGAGAAGATCCTGTGGAGATGACACCAGGAGGTGGGAGCTGTTGTAAAAGAGCAGTAGGGGACAGTGAGAGTGACAGTATTAAAAGTAGAATGCTGCTGACTTGAATCCCAATCTATGCTGGAGCAAATGATCCCCTTAGGGTAAATTAACAGAGTAAATGTCTATTCATGCTGAATATGTGAAGAGAAAGAGGACAGGAAATTTTATTTTCCGAAGTAGAAATTGACAAAGTAGAAGAATTATTATCTATCTTCTTTCAAAAATAGCACTAGACGATTGATGCTTGATTGTGCTAATCATCCTTGATTTTTCTTGTTTTGAATTGAATTTAGAAAAAACACTAAGGATGATTTGCACATTTATCTTCTTAAAGGAATTGCCCAAACTCCTTAGTCTGGCATTCAAGGACCTTTATAATCTTGTGGCAACGTATGTTTGATTTTGACCTGTTCTTACTCCCTGTGTAAACTCTTTTATTGGCCGTGGTGGCTGACTTGCTGCTCCTTAAAGCTTTCTTCATATTATTGCACCATCTGAATTGCTATCCTTTTCCCACCTCATAGGAGCCCATCCATTTTTTGGGGTAAGGATGGTGGTTGGTCACTGTTATACATACAATGTCTGACCCACACTATGGGGGCTAGTATATATTTACTGAATAGATGAATACTTGTAGGTTAGCCTTCTCTTGGAGTTCAGATTCATTAGCTACTCCTTATGTCTAGAATATTATGGAGTGCAGTCAAAAGCACCACCATCCTATGGATCCTTTCTCTCAAGGGAATTAAGGCACAGTATTTTATTAAAGGAATATTGCCAAAGCCTCCTTATGCACTAATTTTCCACTTAATATTGTTTTTGTGATACAGACCTTCAGAAAGATATCCTAGTCTGTTCAAAAAGTGGATGAGAAGAGCTATACTATGCTAGAGAATTTTCTAATTGATGAGAAGGCCAGTTTACCTTGGGCTACTTAGATTCTTTGTATCGGGGACTCTATGATAGAACATTGACTTTGGAATCAGATAGACCTGATGTGTGCTGTGCTACCTTCCAGATATGTGACCCTGGTGAGTGACTTGATGGCTCTGAGTCTCATTTTGCCATCTTTGAGATATAGTTGCTATGAGTATTCTGGAAATAATGTTAGTAAAATTGTTTAGCACATTATCTAGCACATAATAGGTATTCAATAAATGTCTGTGGCTCCTACTTTCTAGGGACACAGAGTAAAATGTCTGTTTTAAACACTGTGTTATGGTTACTGTATTAGTCTATTTCACACTGCCATAAAGAACTACCTGAGACTGGGAAATTACTGGGTAATTTATAAAGAAAAGAGGTTTAATTGACTCACAGTTTAGCATGTCTGGGGAGGCCTCAGGAAATTTAAAATCATGGTGGAAGGTGAAGGGGAAGCAAGGTATCTTCTTCACAGGGCAGCAGGAAGGAGAAGTGCCAGGCGAAGGGGGAGGAGCCCCACATAAATCTATTAAATCTTGTGAGAAGTCACTGTCATGTAAATGGCACTGGGGAAACTGCCCCAATGATTCAATTACCTCCTCCTAGTCTCTCCTTGACATATGGGGATTATAAGGATTATGAGGATTACAATTCAAGATGAAATTTGGGTGGGGACACAAAGCCTAACCATATCAGTGATACAATGATATAATATGTTTAATGTCTAAAATGTAAACTTTTAAAGAACATAGAAATTCTATAATCCAACAACTGAATTCTATACATAAGAAGGCTTAGAGAGTTGAAGTAACAGATTAATCGATGGCAGTCTATTGCGATATGTCATATTTCATTTTATTTTATCTTTTATTATATACTTGAAAAGTACACACACACACAGTTTTTGACTCAGAGTAAACCTCAATAAGACTGCACAAAAATTCTTTTTAGGAATATTTGTTTAAAGGTATCTATGGTATTTGACTTAAAGCTTAGCAGACTATTTTAGATCTTATACTACCAAAGATGAAATGTGGATATAACTTAAAACAGGAATAAACCAGAATAGATTCCCTAGTTGCCTATAAATATTGAAAACAGAGCTCATGGGAAAAAAAATTAATGGAACTACAGTGGATATTGGCCAATTTTGATTGATTCTGTTGTCTAGCGTTTTAAAATTTTTTCAGAACAACTAAAATGCAAGTGGAATGGAATTTAAAGGTTTGCCCAGTTAAAACTTCTGATAACAGAATTTTCTTGCCACCTCTTAAAGGCCAAACCTTTCAGATTATGGCTAACCCAGAAAAGTTAGAAAATATGCTTTGTGACCTCATGTGACTATAAGCCATATTGCAACAGGCGATGGAAATTTCGAACCTAGCTCAGATTGGTAAAATTAGAGCAAAATTTGTACAAGTTATAAAACTGGACAATTGTAATAACTAAAATAGTGCTTACAGAGTATTTTTTTCTCTGATAAATTATTTTATTTAAGCTTCACAACAATCTCAATTAGGTAGGCATTATCATTCCCATCTTATACATGTAGAAATTTAGGCCCCAGAGCTTAAGTTGCTCAAGGTCTTATAGCTAATAAGAGATGGAACCAGTGCTTGAACCAAGGCACTCTGACTCTAGAATCTGAACTCAGCTCTTTTATGAAACTGAACCATATCATAGGTCCCTTCCAATGCATGTCTCTTCTCATATCACTATAGCAATCAGCATCTCATGACGAACAGCAAGGGGCATGAGTAGGAGAGACCAGAGTCCTGACAGCTAATGTGCTGTTTGATCCATCACTATTTGGAGAACTGTCCTGAAAGACCTCATTTTATCTTTTCATGTTATATACTTGGTGCCCATGAGCACCAAGTAGAAGTGTGAAGGTAGATACAAAAAGTACTGTTGGTTATTTCACCCATTTCCACTACAATAGATCATAAAAACACTAAAATCAAATAATACCACATTTTATTTGAGGGATTTGAGGGGAGGGGTATTGAAGAGAGAAAGTAGCACACGTAGCGTATATTAAGACAAAGTGAAGTGTTGATTTTTACAGTGATCCTATGTAACTGTTGGGCAATGCAGAATAAGAATTACATAAGCCTTGCTGGATGGTTTGCAGACGGCCTTGGCCAACTCCGGCCTTCCTCTGTCTTCCTACTTACAGTTCTCAGAATAACTGTAGAATGAGCTGGAAATATAACAATATGAGATAAGGAGAAACTGTCAGGGACAGCCTAGGAAGCTCTGTTTCAGTCTCTCCAGAAAAAGATGTCCTATAAGACTTTAGCTCAGCAAATCACAGTGCCCCTGGGTATCAACCCAGTGCAATTGGCTTTCAGGGTCCCTCAGCTTCAGTGCCACATGAGACATGCACAGATGAAATTCCCTGTTCCCTGGGCAGCTTTCATGAGCTTTTGGGAACCAGATCTCCACGAATCCTAGGTTTTTATTGTCCCTCGCTGCCTATCTGTGAGTAATAAAGCTGCTTCACCTAACTTGTGTGAGCGTTCTGTCTCACCAAACTCGTACAAGTGGATTGATGCCACTGCTTGATATTGGCAAGGTGTTTAGAGTTTGCTCCTGTGGTAGATACTAGTGGATGGCGAACCTTCTTCACAAGCAGAAGAACAAATAATCAGATCTCTTTTGTATAACTAGGGAAGGCATAAAAGCAACCTTAATTCCAATGAAAACCCTATTTATAGTGAGAAGGTCAACAAGTGTTTATTAACATTGGGAGAAAATAAGTAGGACAAGAAAGATACGCCCAGAAAGATAAACCCCAATGAGTAAGGAAGGCCCCTCATAAACATTTAGTGTAGAGATTGGTAGGGGGATTCAAGGGTTTTCACCTGTTCGGAAAAGGGATATGAGGATAAAACTGGAGACATTGAAGACATCCAACTAATGTTCTGTTAATACGGCCCCTAGAGTGGTTTTCTTAATATTTTTCAAGGGAAGAAATCAGTTTTCAATTTCCTTAGGCACAATTCAGGACCCAGTTTGCTGAGGCCACATAGGATTATGCAATTGTGAATAGTGGATTTAGAGGAAAAAGGAATAGCTCATATGCATACAAGTAGGTGAATTAAACTTGTTCCTAATGAATGGTATGCAGTGAGCATAGCTAGATAGTCCAGAATAGAGTATCCTATGATAAATCATGTTTTGCTGGGGTTCATAAAGACAATACATAGGCATAGGGAAACCCATTCTCCTAGAATATCCTGCTTTCACTTTGAGTTATTCCCCTGTGTCCCTGGAGACAGGCTGTGAGCATGGAGTCAGAGCTGGGCTGTGATTTTTTATTTGTCATTCATAATAAGCCTCTAGCAATGATTGGAAAATATTGGAAGCAGGAGGTAAAAGCCAAGCAGTGTATTTAGTTGTAAATGAGATGGCTGGAGTTCAGAAAATGATGCCTACTTAGTGGTTAAAAGGAGGAGCCACATATATTATAGGATAGTTTTTAAGTGTCCAGTATCTGGAATAAGATTTCATAGTTCAAATTCTTACTCGGTCACTTATTATGTTAGTTACCTTAGTCAAGTTAGTTTTTTTATTTGCAAAACATGAATAATGATAGTACTTATCTCACAGGGGTGTTGTGAGAGTTATGTAAGTGATTACATGTACAGTTCTCAGAACTATTCCTTGTACATCAAATACCAGCTTTTCTTATTATATAGGCTAAAGAAGTCAACCATGGATGGGGGAAAGACTTTTAAGTGAAAACATCTGTGAAAAACTAGGCAAGAAGGGTATCCTGAATTATTTCAATGGGAAATGACATGCATCTGGGTTCCCTTGCCAGGCTACAGAGAGATGAGCAGTCCATTCTGTCCGGAGCCTTGGGGCTAAGTCTTCTGCTATGAGTTTTACTTCTCAAAGTGTTTTCTCCATTGCAGTTAGAGAAATATTTTTACAAAATCCAAATCTGATTATGTTACTCCTTTGGCTAAACCATATAGTGACTCCTGATTTATTTAATAACCAAAAGCATAATATTATGTGTAAGTAGATGATTATATAATTTATTATTCAAAGCAGGACACTTTACGAGTTAAAGAGGGCACAATTATTACTCATACCAGGACAATAACTATAACCCAGGCCTACTCCCCAAGCAAAGAGGGTCATCTGTTCATCCTATCTACAAGTCCCTGTGTGAATGTATGATCTGGTCCCTGCCTTTTTTATGCCAACCTCATTTCATATCACTTTCCTTCTTGAACCTTGGTTTCCAGCCACACTATTTTTCTTTCAGTTTCTTTCAATATTCTTCTTCCTGCCTTTGCATATGTTGTTTTATCCCACCCAACCTCCCCTTCGCTTGGCTAACTCCTTTTTCTGCAAATTTCTTCTCATTTCCCTTTGTTAGACAAGCTTCCCTGACTCTCACAGACTAGATAAGGTTTCAAGAAGAATGCTCTCTTTACTTTGCTTACTTGTCCTTCATATTTCATATAACAGTTTTAAATATTATGTTTGTATCCTTATTCAATCATTACTTGTTTATTCTGGCTAAGTTATGAGCTCCTATCTGCTTTGCTCACTCTGCTTTGTACCCCAGTGTGGTATCTAGCACAATGTACGCGTGCAATGTTGAATGGAAGCATACTATATTTGCTTCAGTAACTAAGGTGGAGCAAAACTGGAATGTGACTGTCATCCTTAGATTCAACTCTGCAGAACCAGAAGGACAGAGGCAAAGGACTACTTAGAGTTATGGTTAAAGTAGCGACTCTCCGCAGCTAAGTATGAGGTCTGGGTAGTGGCAACTGCTTCTCTTATTAAAACATGGTGGCAGCTGATGGCCATGTGACAAACTATGATGGGCTGATGTCATTGTATTGTACTTGCCAATATTCACATATACTCTGTCTTCTGAGAAACTCAAACTGAATAAATTATAATAGAAAATACATTGAGTCTACAATATGCATTGTTACCTTTCTCTATTATTAAACATACTTTCCCCTGCTTTGCCATAGTATATCATTTGTCAGTTTTTCTAGTACATTTCTCTGTTGAGAAGCCAGTTAGAGCTGATGAATACTTCCCCATAGGGAAATTGCAAGTGAAATCTTTATAGGGAAACTGTTGTACATTAACCTAAAATTATTTCATCTTTTAAGGAAATAAAGCCCTAAAATTATTAGTGTTTGCTTTGTGTTGACTGCAGAGAATGCCTTTTATTTAATTCTACTTAAACGGGTTTGTTCTTTAAACTCATATCATTCTTGAGATGGGGGAAAAAAGAAGCACTTCCAGTACTATTCACAGAAATCCTGTGTATTTACTAAGAAATCAAGCCAAGATAATTACATCACTTTTTTTTTTTTTGTCACTAAAAAAGTAAAAGTTGAACACTAACACACAATGCTGCAAATGTAGTATTTCTAGGAAGTCTGATGGGAGTTATTTATAAAAAGATTTACCTTGTCTTCTGGGAAACTATTTCTTCCCTTAATTATTTTCGACTTCTCACCTATTACACCTTAAACTTCCTCAGAGGGTAGCAGTTGAATGACACGCTCTCTTTGGAAATCACAATGTGAGTAGAATATGTGAAGAAAACAAACAAACAAACAAGAAAACCACCAGCACTTGGCTAAGGCAGCTAAGTTTTCAAATGCCGGAGGGACAGTTGTCAAGCTAGAGTACTCACTGAATTAGGTCCAGCTATTTCAGAACAAAGGAAAGTGATCAGTTATGCCTGGGGACTGCACACTTGGTCCATTTTCTTTTCTTATAGATTTCATGTTACTGTCTCAAACAGTTACACCATTCTCAAGAGTCACTTCCCAAAATGCACAAATCTTACTGCAAACAGTAGCCGCCTTTTGCAGCCAGAACCTTTAAAAAAAAAAAACTGATTTTTTTTTTTTTAAATGTATACCTGGATTTGCCTAAATCTTAAATGCCACATCTCTGCCTTATAGGTCTTTTTCATTGAATTCCAAGTTCTTTCTCACAATAGAATAAAATAGGCACATGATAGTATTTCTATATGTCAGAAATATAGTACTATATATAATATAATGTTTTGTTTTTGAAATAAATTCCAAATTCTTGATACATGTAGCTAATTCCAATGTTTCCATGCTAGTTTTATTATAAGGACTAAATACAGTCTTCTACTAATAAACACATTTATTGGAAACATTGATATAAATTGGAGAGGAAAATAATTCATTCTATACTTTCTATATCACTGTCCCTTATAAATACATAAATTAATCAGAATCATGACTGATTCTATAACTTTAACAATAGACCACCAGCACTCTGTACAATGACAACAGTATTACCCAATTTATAACTGAATGAAAAATGGACTTTCAGTGCCCATAAAAGTCTCTCATGCATTTTCTCTTTCTTGGAAATTAGAACAATTCTATTTTTTGACTTTATGTAAAATGCATAAAATCTATATATTTGTTAGTTGAAAGAAATTTAGCTGAAAGAAATTTGTTAGTTGAAAGAAAAATTTCTTCAAAATTCAACTCATAAATAAATTCACATAAATCTTTTCATTTGCCTATAAGAGAAATCTATTCTGGGTTGAGCAATACTACAGATTTCTAAAATTGGTGCAGTTATTTCTAAGCTATAAAGATTTTTCACAGACAGTAGCACACATTATCATTATGTTCATAATTTTCATAATCATAGCTAATATCAGCATAGGCTTACTATGTAACTAGCCTTGTTTTAAGCAGTTTACATGAGTTAACATGTTTAATTCCTCAACAGCACTACAAATTGAGTTCTAATACTTTTAAAAGCAAGGTATGTGAGACACAGAGTAAACTAATGTTCTAAGATGACTCAGTTTAGATTAATGATCTAGCATTTTAAATAACTTTCCAGTTGAGAAGCTTGGAATGGTGAAACCTAAAAGACTTCCAACTCTGAGGAAATTGTGGTAGAAATGGAAGCAGTATAACTTATGATTGAACTTAACCATTGTAGGTGATCGAGATTGTACTTGCAGAGACAATGCTTAAAGAAATAAAAGAAACCCAGACATAAAAACTGAAGCTTTTGTGGAGATACATAAATACATAGGTCCTTGGAAAACAAATGAAGTAATATAACTGTGTATAATTTGTTTACATATATAAAACATAGGAAAATGGAAATGCAGTGTGTACTTAAGTGTACATTTCTCTGTGTGAAATTTATTGTGTGATTTTACTTTACATAATCTGTGGAAAGTATAGAACATGATCCCTACCCTCGAGGGATAATGAGGGGTCAGTTTGTACTTCAGGGAAGAGACTATAAACGCTATGAGCGTCTTATACTTGCATGAACTTGCATGAAACTACATATTTTTCAGAGATGTTTCATAAATTATTTCACATTGTTTGTTTAATAGCTACATAAAAATCCTTCCTTTTCCCAGCACTTTGGGAGGCCGAGGCGGGCAGGTCATGGGGTCAAGAGATCGAGACCACCCTGGCTAACATGGTGAAACTCCGTCTCTACTAAAGTTACAAAAAATTAGGCGGGCGTGGTGGCAGGTGCCTGTGGTCCCAGCTACTCGGGAGGCTGAGGCAGGAGAATGGCGTGAACCTGGGAGAGGTGGAGCTTGCAGTGAGCTGAGATCACGCCACTGCACTCCTGCCTGGGCGACAAAGTGACAGGCTGTGTCTCAAAACAAAACAAACAAAAAAAATCCTCCTTTTACAGATGAATAAACAGGCTGGAAGAGGCGATATGACTCACCCAAATTGACAGTTATTAATAAATATATTAAAGAGAAGAAAATAAATAAAAGAGGTATGAACAGGATGCTGTGTGACTATCAAAAGGTGAAGATGGAGACATTGGAGAAGCCTTCATGGAAGAGGTGACAGTTAAATTGACCATTGCAGGATTCATTGCTATAGGTAGAGAAGGAACGTGAGCATTGAAATTTTAGGGAACAGTGAGAGTAGGACAGATGAGGCCAGAAACTGTCAATATATTTGCAAAACAACAATCAGTGTAACTTTACTAAAGTTTTGGTAAAGACTAAAGAATGGAAGATATAATCAGCAGAATAAAACCAGACTGTGGGGAACTTAGGATGTTTTAGAAGGTAAGTTCTAATTTAACAAAAAAACACTGGAAGATTTTTTTTTTCTTTTCTTTTGTTTTTTTGAGAAAGAGTCTTGCTCTGTCACCCAGGCTGGAAGGCAGTGGTATTAGCTCACTACAACATCTGCCTCCTGGATCCAAGTGATTCTCCTGCCTCAGCCTCCTGAGTAGCTGAGATTGCAGGCACGAACCACCACATCCAGCTAATTTTTTGTATTTTTTGTCGGGATGGGGTTTCACCATGTTGGTCAGGCTGGTCTTGAACTCCTGATCTCAAGTAATCCACCCACCTGGGCCTCTGGAAGAGATTTTTCTTTAATCAGAAATATGACATGAAAATAATTTTAAATTGAGAAAATTAACCTGGGACTCTTGAATCGTATAAACTAGAAAGGAGGAAACTGGAATCCAAGTTCATCTTCATCTAACCCAGGTTAGTTGCTTCTCAAATGTTAATGTTCGTATGAATCACCTGAAGATGTAGTTAAAAATGCAGATTTGAATCCGTAGGTCTCTGATGAGGGCTGAAATTCTAAATTCCTAACAAGCTCACAGCTGATGTAATGCTTTTGCTGCTGACCTGCAGGAGTTAAGTGGCGAGGAGGTAGATCATTCCCTATTCACGTCTCTGAAAATAGAGTGTAGAGAGCTTTCTTTTCTTTGTAGAGTGAATAGAGCCTTACACCTCCAATTCCTAAGGATGTTTCTTTGAGTTGAAGCTTGAGTCTTGAAAGTTAAATTTTTTATTAAGATCTTCACAGAAAGAGACAAAAATAATAGAGATTTAACTTACAAATCTAAGCTCAGAAGGCTCTCCATGGATCAGAAGAGACTTATGTTGTGGAATAGACACAGAGGCCTCAAGATGTCAATGCACCCCACAACTAACAGAGTTCGTACTACCATCCCCAATTTCCTGTCCTCCCAATAGACTGCACATGTCTCAGGGTCAACCATTATAACCTATTATTCAGGTCCTGACCCAGCCCGTTCTTCCTACCTTCTTGATTCAGCAAGCCAGGTTCACAGTAGACAACAAGATAAAAATCATTATCATCAAAATATCCACACCAGCTCTCCATACATGTGACATTTTCTATCCTAGTCATTGAACCTCCGTATTTCTGATAAAGAAGGAATATATTTCTCTTCCAAAATATGAACCTGTGATGCCACACCAAAGACATCATCATCATGTTTTGTATCTTCCAGTTACAATGTTTGTCATTCACTTTTCTTCAATATCTGTTCCTTGGATTCATCTCTCTTTTTAAACAACTTTAGATCTGTCCATACCAAACCAAAACAAGGGCAGAAACTGAAACAGAGCATTCTAAGGCCCAAAAGAAAAATTTAACAAGATCCCATTGAATCTAAGAGGGTCACTATGGCACACCACAATTCTTCTAAAATTTTAACATTCATAAGAATCACCTGGGATCTTTTTAATAATACAAATTGCTAGACCATACCCCAGAGATTCCAATTCACTGATATAGGAAGGGATCTAGGCATCTGTATCATAAGTATCTCCTCAGCTTACTCTAATTCATGTGGTCTTAGGTTTTCCACTAAAAAGCACAGATACAGTCTAAATAATCCAGAGATGTGTGTACATATTTGATCTCAATCACAAATTAGCCAAGTAACATTGGACAAGGCACTTAGTTTATTTGGGTCATAGCTTCACATCTAATTAATTTTTAAATATCCATTTCAGCTGTTTTTTATGATTGTAGAAATATCTATTAACCCAACATATATTGAATGCCAAAGGAAAGAGTTCCAAATGTAGTAGAATAAATATAATGCAAGACCAATTGGAGAATTAGGGAGTAAAGAAAAGAGAGACAAAGATGGAGGGATAAAAAAAATCTCTCTCATTCACAAGCCAAGATTAAATTCAGCATACTGAACACTTAATGTAACTGCTTTTTGTTACTTCCTTTTGTAGAACCGAGCTATCAGGTGTTTTTCATACTATTTGATATTCTTTTTTTCCCATTTGTTCCTGGATGTAGGAGCCAGTGTGCTATAGGGGAAGAATGTTGTCATGCACAATCCAAGATCAGATTATTTGTATTGGTTAATTCCAGGTCAGGAAGAGTTAGGGTTGTTTCTTTGGGGTGACAGATTCCTTTGGCAGAACAGGTTAAATTTTGCTGCAGTAAATTATCATATGCTGTCATCAGTACGCCTTCTTCCTTGGTAACTTTCATAGTATGTAGAAGTAGCCTCTGTATTATGCTAATGAATTATTACCTCCTGCCCAGAATTGCACGCACACGTCTTCAATGCAGCTGCTTGCATGCAGTGGAAATGAGAAAATTTTATGAAATAATTATCTTCAGAATAAGTTTGAAAATTTATGAAATTAAATGCTATTTATTCATTAACATTTGAAAAACCAGAAATATCTTTCCATCTGCCTTTGATGAAATCAGCCCTTTATTCAGTTCAATATTACCACAAATTAGTCTGCTTGCTTTCATAGCCTTTTCACACTCTCCATTTCCTTCAACTCTTAGAAGTGATGCTCACTATAGCTTAAAGACAATGCTCTCTGCTGATGAAACAACTGCAAATTACAGATAGACAATACAGGAACATTTAATAAGCTGAATAGAAGGATTTACAATATGCATCTATGCATGGCTGTCTGAACACTTTTGCTTAGATTTCATATTTTACTTTCTATGGCTGGTTTGATGGAAGTCTTAAGAGAATAATACCATTTTGTAGCTTTTCATGATTACTATTGTACTCTGTTATAAACTGTATATTCTTCATTTAGATATGCTAAACAGTTTTTTCTTTTTTAATAATGGGGAAAATCTCCTTTTATACAGTGTTCAGAATGAAAATTAATATTGTTCTCCTCTGGGTTAGTAAAATGAATTTCAATAACTTCAACTGTGGAAGAGAAAAGATGTTGAAATAAATGGATAAGATTTGGGCATAGGATCTAAAACTGTTTAGCTGGTAATGATTTACACTGAAGGTACTTTTATTATAAAAGAAATTGGTGAGATCAAGTAAGTTTAGTTACTTCTACTAACTTTGTTATATTAAAATGGGGATTGCTCACCTAACACTGGAATTTATTCTTACACATTAAAAAGTGTTTGAGAGACCATCCTGGCTAACACGGTGAAACTCCATCCCTACTAAAAAATACAAAAAATTAGCCAGGCGTGGTGGCGGGCGCCTGTAGTCCCAGCTACTCGGGAGGCTGAGGCAGGAGAATGGAGTGAACCCAGGAGGAGGAGCTTGCAGTGAGCCGAGATCGTGCCACCGCATTCCAGCCTGGGGGACAGAGCGAGACTCCATCTCAAAAAAAAAAAAAAAAAGAAAAAAAGAATGGACTTCCATCGAGCCGTTGAGGCAGTTCTTCATTTTTTGTATGGGACAGGGTTGATTTCATTTCGCATATTTTGTTTCTTTCTTTTTTCCCCAACAAATTAATGTCAAAACTACTACAGCTGGTGAAACATCTTTCATAGTTTGCTTTTGTTTTTTCCTCTGTATGCCAGTTGTAAGAGTTTAATATTTTAGCAACATATTCAGCTAAATGTAAGACTCTTAAGCAATCATAATAGTTGGTAGTTTCCATCTTAACAAAAGATTATTTCTGAAAAAGTCATTAGATATCCTTGAATTATGTAGTTCTTCTGTCCAAGACTTTGAACATGCATTGTTATAGAAGTCATTCTCATTCTGTTAGGCATGTCTACCAGATACCCTTATTTTCATGAGTGTTATATAACATGTGTGTAATATGTATGTGTAATGACCAGTAAAAATTAATGCCTTACAATCTCCAAGGATGTGAACCAGCAATGATATACATATGTGTGTGTGTGTGTATGTGTATATATATATATCTCAACAGAACCAGAGTATTATCAATATATGTATATATTTTTTGTTGTTCTGTTGATTATACACTGATTTTACATATTTTTTTGTTATTCTGTTGATTATACTCTGGTTCATTGCATTTACTTTATTTCTCCGTTTTATTATCCTCACAGTAAACTTTTCTGACTTGATGTTTCCCTTTTGTATCCTATTTCAGCACAGTGCTGCTACTTACTCATTGTCCCAAGTCCCTACTGGTTAGGTTGGCAATGACCATGTCTATCTTGCTAATAGTTCAGTCCTCAGCAGCTGGCACTGCCTGAGCTTCTAAAGGCAATCAGTGTTTGGGTTTTTGTTCAATTTGTTTTTATTCTCTTATTGATACATGATCTCACTATGTTGCCCAAGGTGGTCTCGAACTCCTGGCTTCAAGTGATCCTCCTGCCTTGGCCTCATAAACTACTAGAATTACAGGTGTGAGTCACCATGCCCAGCCATCAGTGTTTGTTAAGTGAATGGATAAAGGATTGTTCTTCACGGCTTAAAAAAAAAATCAGTGGTTTCACATTTCTTATAGAATATAATTCAAATTCATTACCATGACCTCAAGGTCTTTTTCAACTGGCTACACAACCTGTCTCATTCATCTCTCACTGATCTTTCCTCACACCTTACAAACAATATACATAAAAGACTTTCAGCTTACTTTTCTCCAGCAACACCCATGACAGTTGATATTCATGAGCGTGGCACACTTCTGTAAGCACAACCTTTGACACAGACAGAGAGCACGATTTATAGAACATGACTCATAACATCACCTTTATGTCTCTCATTTAGGAAATCTTATTAGAATGCCAATGAGTTATGTGGGTGGTTATTTTAGTGAGCGTTTTAAACTCACTCTAATTTACTTTATTAAAAAATTAAGAAAATTCGGTGTACTTTAATTATTACTTTTAAGATATTATTGTTGAAATATCATTCCATTGGGACTCCCTGTTTGAGAACTCTTTTTAATAATAATAGTTAGCATGGTTTGCTTACCTTCCAAATATTGGGATTTTGTTATGTACTTTATATGTACTAAATTTTCCAAAAACCTGTGACATAAATTACACTATTATTCTCATTTTATAGAAGGTGACATTTAAGTGCAAGGAGCCTAAGTAATTTACTCAAGGTTACACTTCAGTTTATGTGTTTTTCAATTAAAGATTTGTTTTAAAGTACTAAAGATGGTTCTCAAAAAGTCAGGAAACAACAGATGCTGGAGAGGATGTGGAGAAATAGGAACGCTTTTACACTGTTGGTGAGAGTGTAAATTAGTTCAACTGTTGTGGAAGACAGTGTGGCGATTCCTCAAGGATCTAGAACCAGAAATACCATTTGACCCAGCAATCCCATTACTGGGTATATAACCAAAGGATTATAAATCATTCTACTATAAAGACACATGCACGCATATGTTTACTGCAGCACTATTCACTATAGCAAAGACTTGGAACCAACCCAAATGCCCATCAATGATAGAATGGATAAAGAAAATGTGGCACATATATACCATGGAATACTATGCAGCCATAAAAAAGAATGAGTTCATGTCCATTGCAGGGACATGGATGAAGGTGAAAACCATCATTCTCAGCAAACAGGAACAGGAACAGAAAACCAAACACCACATGTTCTCACTCATAAGTGGGAGTTGAACAATGAGAACACATGGACATGGGGAGGGGAACATCACACACCAGGGCCTGTTGGGGGTTGGGGGAGACAGAGCATTAGGACAAATACCTAATGCACGTGGGGCTTAAAACCTAGGTCATGGGTTGATAGATGCAGCAAAGCACCATGGCACATGTATACCTATGTTAACAAACCTGCACATTCTGCACATGTATCCCAGAACTATAAAATAAAATAATATAAAAATAAAATATGTTTGTCAAACTACTTCCTTTCCCTGTCTCCCATTTTATACCTTGAGGCTGACATGTAACATACATAGACACATACATACACACATATGCACTCACACTAAATTTTAGGGCCTTTGGTACAAACTATGTTTAAGAGTTCTATGATATTGTTATAAATAAGAAAAAAATGTAAAAGTACTTTTTGGCTGGGCGTGGTAGCTTAAGTCTGTAATCTTAGCATTTTGGGAGGCTGAGGCGGAAGGATCACTTCCAGGAGTGCAAAACCAGCTTTGGCAACACAGTGACACCCTATCTCTACAAAAAATAAATAAAATAAAGTACTTCTTTAGTAGAGTAGATATGATCATATAGATAAGTATGTAACAGGCATACTTGAACCTAACACAGGAGAGTTTGGTTTGGATGTCATTTTTGCTAATAATGCTTTAAGCTTTGTCTTATGGCAAGGCTCAAAGGGAGCATCCCATTTTTAAAAATTTAATATCAAATTGAATTCCATGTTCTCCAAATCGGTCAGACCAAAGCCTATTGTTTTTGTTTCACACAGGAATGTGCTGCCTTCACCCTTTGCTCTGTGAGCAAACTATGCCCTGATCTGATATGTATTATGTGGTTAAATACTTTTTTGCATCAAAGGTCCTATATAAAAGTTGGTGATACCTCCCTAAATGTAGTTATCACGCCTTTAAAATGTTTTTTTAAATGATTCCACTGCTTTATCTTCCATGTATAGGAAGTGGAATTTCACACACACACACACACACACGCATACACAAGCAAAGTATATTTTTACAAGTGTGGGTTGGTGCTCCTTTCCTTGATAAGGATATTTCATGAATCTTCCAACTTTTCCTTGAGATGCTGTAAAAAGTAAACATCCTCTGGGGAAACCTCTTGCTGAATCTGATGCTTTACTTTAGAAACTTAGTAACTGCCCTCTGCATCTCAGTGAACGTAGCTGAAGGACCCTACTGGATAGCACATACTTCTGCAGAAACAGACATTTACATTTTTATTTGTTTTTCATTATAACCAAAGACAATATTTTTTAGTTGGTATAAACGACCAATGTATTGGAAAGGATAAACATATACAGAAAAGTTTACAATTAAAATATAGAATGTCGAATGCCTTATCTTCTTAACAGGCTCAATGATGCTGAAAAGTAGAAGAATGAAGATGAAGACAATGTTTTGACTTTGATAAAAAATATCAGAGGCCGGGAGTGGTGACTCACGCCTGTAATCCCAACACTTTGGGAGGCCGAGGTGGGCAGATCACCTGAGGTCGGGAGTTCAAGACCATCCTGAACAACATGGAGAAATATAAAAATACAAAATTAGCTGGGCATGGTGGTGCATGCCTGTAACCCCAGCCAATAGGGAGGCTGAGGCAGGAGAATCGCTTGAACCTGGGAGGTAGAGGTTGCAGTGAGCCGAGATCACGCCGTTGCATCCTAGCCTGGGCAACAAGAGTGAAACTCCATCTAAAAAAAAAAAAAAAAAAGAAAGAAAAGAAAAGAAAAGAAAAAAAAAATCAGAAAGAAAAAGTTAATGAAAGATTCTTATTTATTATTAGATAAGTGAAAATGAACAAATAAATAAATATTAGCAAGAAGATAAATGGCCTTAAGCCCAGGATCACAGAAGAACGCAAGTAAACAAACTAGTTTGGCAACTTTGAAAAAGTATGGTCAGCACTGGAAGATAAATAAAAAGGGAAGAAATAAGATAGAAAGGATTTCCTTCCAAAGGGCAGGCTAGATTTTTTTTTTTTTTTTTTTTTTTTTTTTTTTTTTTTTTTTTGTGGAGACAGTGTCTTGCTCTGCCATCCAGGCTGCAGTGCAGTGACGCGATCTTGATTCAGTGCAACCTCCGCCTCCTGGATTCAAGCAATTCTTATGCTTCAGCCTCCTGAGTAGCTGGAATTACAGGCATGTGCCAACACGCCCAGCTAATTTTTGTATTGTTAGTACAGATGAGATTTCATCATATTGGCCAGGATGGTCTCAAACTTCTGACCACAAGTGATCCGTCCATCTCAACCTCCCAAAGTGCTGGAATTACAGGTGTGAGCCACTGCGCCTGGCCTAGATTCTTACTAGGTTAGAATGCCATGATCAGTTTTTGAGAGATGGAGAACTTGAGAATAATTAGGCAGATTTTAATGCTTTAATATTTGGAAAATAAGAGAGCTTAAGACAGGGTTTTCTGAACCTCAGCCTTATTGACATTTTAGACCAGATAATTATTTGTTTTGGGAGCTATGCATTGTAAATATTTGGCAGCATCTGTGGCTTCTCCTTACTAGTTTCCAATAGCACCCCCACTTCCCCAGTTGTAATAATCTACAGTGTCTCAAGACATTGCCAAACATTCTTTGGGGAAACGAAATATCTCCTAGTTGATGCCTGGCTTAAAGGTACTATAATCATTAATTTAGGCAGGAGGTGAGTAAAAAAGAAACTGTGGATTATAATGGATTATTATATAGAATATATTATTAACTTTTTTCATTCCACCAAAGCGCAAATGAGAAGCAAACTAGATCTTTTTAATTGTATAATTAGTTCTTTTGAGAATATGCAATGCCTTTCAATTTATAGATTTCTAAAACAGGTATCTATAGTAAGTATAATTCTGAGGTTAAAATATTGTCTGTTGGTAAAGCAGGTTTTTGAAAAATTTTGACATTATATCTACAATATTTGATTATTTTCTTTTTGTTAATCCTTTATGAAATAAATATTGAGGACTTCAAACATATTCTAATGTTAATAAGGAAATAGATAATATGCAGGTACCACCCACTCAGATTTAACAATACCTGGTCCTATTAGCTTCAGATATTTTTCTTTCTTAGGATTTATGTTTGTTTCATTTGTTTTCAAATCTTGTAGTTATACTTAGAGTGTCTTCTTGCCCATCCTAATATGTATGTTTCCTGCCCAGGGGTAATCAATTACCTGTAGATATTCTTTCTGTGTATGTTTTTATTGTAGAATTTAGCTATGTCTATTTGCATCCATGATAGCACATAGTGTTGAGTTCTTGGTGGCTTTGTATGTTTTTACCTAAATGGCATCTTTCTGTGTTTATCTTTTAATTTTTTATTTTTCATTCAATTCATATGTGCAAGATTTATTCATGTTGGCATATATAAGTATTTGCACAGTAGGTACAATAAAGTGCTGTGAAGCAATTAAAATAAATGAGCTGACTTAAGCACTTATAAACAGCACAGCTATAGACAAAATAGGGACAATGTACAGTGCTATTTAGTTCACTTGTATCCTAAACTTAGCAGCTAAACCAAGGCATGAAAATTCCAGAGTTGAAAATGTTTGATCTGTCATGACTCTAACGGTACAGGAAGAACTGAAACATAGTCAGAAAAATATTCAGCCTCTTTTTGTTTTCCACGGGAAAAACATTAGCTTCCTAGAATCTGAGAGAGTGCCTGGGTGGGCAGAAAAGTCTGACCCTTCTCATGGGAGTAGAGGCCTGAAGAGCCTTTCCAATGGCTTACCTAGATTTTAAAAAGGAACACATGGGAAAACCACTAGGCAAGAACCCTTTACTCAACAGCAGGCTGTGCATGACTCTAAACAGCAGCTTATTTCTGAGCTAGCCTGTCTTTGTTGGGTACAGCCTATGTATGAAGCCCAGGGGTAGCAAGCACAGGGTTTTTGAGAGCTGGAGACCTTGGTGGTTGGAAGGGGCCATATGCAGAAAGTAGTGTGGGGCTTAGAGGAATTTAGCATATTGTGACCATAGCTCCAGTGAAAGTGGCCACTACAGGAGGTAGAAATAATGCTGAAAGGGAAGAAACATGCCCTGTGGTCATGACCAAAGGCCCTACTAGTTCTGCCCAGGGGTCCAGGATAAAAGACTTAGACAACAATAGCAGGGATTCTTGAGCCATGGTACAGGGCGGATGACACCTGGAGGAGGCTAGGGGTTCAGTGTGTCCACTGATGGGTGTTTGAGTGACAGGGTTTTATTGTGTTGCCTTTCTTTGGTTAGTGCGCCTTGATTTAAAGTCCTCAGGCTGGTGGGACCTGGAAGAGCATCTGAAATTTATGAAAGCAAGGAGTATTTATCTGTGTTTTGGTGAGCATTTCTTTAGACCTGGTGACTTGTCTAATGTTAAAGTTCTTTGAAAAATTAATGTTCGATTTAAAGCTCAATAAAGCTGATAGGGCCAAGAAGATTCCAACATCAATTTCCCATATGCTGAGTAGATAATTCTTTGTCTATATTTTTGCAGCAAGAAAGAACACAATCTCAAGATTTTTAAATTTGAGACTTGTGTCTCCTGAAATAAAATTTGGATGCTGTGTTAGTTTTAGTTCACTACAAAAGCAGAGTCTGAGGCTCTGAGGCAATGACTTTCAGGCTGATGGTTTATTTAGGATGTGGCTTTAAGGAAAAGGAGGAAGGGAATGAGAGAGTGGAAAATAGAAGAAAAGTCAAAACAAATATGCATTATCAAGTTGGATACGAACTAAATTCTACCACAACCTCTCTTGATGCATTATAGGATTATCCACAGAAAATGTCAACCTATGGGCTCCTTCCCTATGGGTGGAGGGTTGTTAACTTCATCCTACTCCCAGGTTGTACATGTCTGAGTGCTCAGCAGGTGCTTGCAAGAATCTCTTGCACCAGAGAAGACCCAGGTGGAAAACTAGAGTTCGCCGGTACAGTTGAATTGAGGAGCTCTCCAGTTGTACCTGCACTAAGCAGGCTGCCACGGCAGTGGCAGGAGGAAACCCTGGACTCAGGGGATGTGAGAGAGGGCACAAGAAGTATTCTAAGACAGATGTGGAATTTTCAAGAATTAATTTACAGACCAACTTCAAGTTATAAAGATGTGGTTCTCAATTTTGGCCAAAGGTCAAATATGAATAGATATCAAATTTTAGGTTTGAGAAAAACTGCATGTTGAAAAACATTTTTTCTTCCTTAGTCTAAAATGGTCTTTGCAAAAGACATCGACAGTAGACAACTTTTAGTTGGATACGTTCTTAAATTGCACTGATTTTTTATTTTGGAGGGAGCAGAGAGTAGTGATGGTATTGTTAATTAAAGAAACTATTAAGGAAGATAGCATTTTATAGGAAAGATTTGAATAGGCTTATCAGTAATAATTTTGCATAGTTGGCAATCAGACTCCGAATGAATAGAGTAGATGTTATCTCAAACTAAGGGCATTCAGATGCTGAGTCTATCAAATTATTATCAGGAGTGCCACGAGTGAGATAAGCCCATAACTGTGAAGACAAAATCTTATAGTGATATTCTGAAAATTCAACTTTCAACAGGTAGATTGAAAGAATTACATATTTTTTTTCCAAAAGGCACCTGTGACCCAAGTTATGTAGTTTAAAATGCAGATGGATGTATTATAATGTCCCACCTGCTGTCCTATCTAATTTAAAAGTAGTCTAGCGCAACTCATCAGGGAAGAAAAGAGAAAACAGGAAAAGAAATAAAATGAGCTTCTGCTACATTTAAATAGTGCTGAATAATGATCCTAAGTTTTGTTGCTAACCCAGCAAGTACGCTGATCAATATTGTGCAAAGCCAAATGTAGTAGACTCAAAGCCAAATGCTATTTCAGAATACTTCATCATTTTTGCCAGCCTCGTGCAATGTTCAAAATGGGAAATATTTCATATGATCTCAGATATAGCAAAGTTCTTCTTGAGCTTGAATTATAACTGAGAATTACAAGAAAAATGAAAAGTCTGGGGAATTTATCCCAAACTTAACAACAAAAGAAGACAAAATTAGGTATCTACTTTTTTATGTGTAACTATTTCCTTTATTTTTAATAAAGTATAAACCAATATTTAGATTTTTTTGCTTTTAGTTTTAGAGGAATGATCATACATAGTTATACTTTAAAACAACACCAATTAAAAATCTTGTTATGGTCAACTTTGTATTAGAATAAACACTGGCATTATAAGCATTGTATTTAAATTATCTTTGTTAAACCTTTGGCAAAATGTATCATGCCTATGCCTAAATTGATCTTTTCTTAAAGAACACAGATGTTTTTCAGTTATTGTATTTTATCACACCAATATATGCAAGTATACATGTATGGAATACAAGTCTCCTCTTTTACATTATAATATAATTCTAATTACACTTTATCTCATCATCAACTCCTTTTTTCTCCATGATAACTTCTATCTGATTTTCAAATGAAAGTTTTGTTTTTAAGTTGATATTTAGTTTGTTAAAAAGACTTTTAGAACATTAAATAAATGTCAGTAATTCTGAGAGACTGAAAATCTATCACAGAAATATTTTTCAAGGAAATAGTGTCAGGTAGAAATGAACTGAATCTGAGAATTTCTCATATCTTTCTGAGGTATGTTTTCTCCTTGGGTATTCCTACTCATTTAGTATCTTCATTAATTTAGGGGATTCAATGTGTTATCTCCTTCAAGGAAAATAAAGCATGACTTAATTTCCAAAGGATTGAAGTAATATTATTTTATAAAAATTGGTAGATACATTTTTTTTTTGCTTTGCTTTTTTTTGTTTCCTCTTTTTTTTTTTAATTATACTTTAAGGTCTAGTGCACAATGTGCAGGTTTGTTACATATGTATACAGGGGCCATGTTGGTGTGCCGCACCCATTAACTCGTCATTTACATAAGGTATATCTCCTAATGCTATCCATCCCCCCTTCCCCCACCCCACAACAGGCCCTGGTGTGTGATGTTCCCCTTCCTGTGTCCAAGTGTTCTCATTGTTCAATTCTCAACTCTGAGTGAGAACATGCGGTGTTTGGTTTTTTGCCCATGCGATATTTTGCTGAGAATGATGATTTCCAGCTTCATCCATGTTCCTACAAAGGACATGAACTCATCCTTTTTTATGGCTGCATAGTATTCCTTGGTGTGTATGTGCCACATTTTCTTAATCCAGTCTATCATTGTTGGACATTTGGCTTGGTTCCAAGTCTTTGCTATTGTGAATAGTGCTGCAATAAACATACGTGTACATGTGTCTTTATAGCAGCATGATTTATGTTCCTTTGGGTATATACCCAGTAATGGGATGCCTGGGTCAAATGGTATTTCTAGTTCTAGATCCATGAGGAATCGCCACACTGACTTCCACAATGGTTGAACTAGTTTATATACCCACCAACAGTGTAACAGTGTTCCTATTTCTCCACACCCTCTCCAGCACCTGTTATTTCCTGACTTTTTAATGATGGCCATTCTAACTGGTGTGAGATGGTATCTCATTGTGGTTTTGATTTGCATTTCTCTGATGGCCAGTGATAATGAGCATTTTTTCATGTGTCTTTTGGCTGCATAAATGTCATCTTTTGAGAAGTGTCTGTTCATATCCTTTGCCCACTTTTTCATGGGGTTGTTTTTTTCTTATAAATTTGTTTGTGTTCATTGTAGATTCTGGATATTAGCCCTTTGTCAGATGAGTAGATTGCAAAAATTTTCTCCCATTCTGTAGGTTACCTGCTCACTCTGATGTTAGTTTCTTTTGCTGTGCAGAAGCTCTTTAGTTTCATTAGATCCTATTTGTCAATTTTGGCTTTTGTTGCCATTGCTTTTGGTGTTTTGGACATGAAGTCCTTGCCCCTGCCTATGTCCTGAATGATATTGCCTAGGTTTTCTTCCAGGGTTTTTATGGTTCAGGTCTAACATTTAAGTCTTTAATCCATCTTGAATTAATTTTTGTATAAGGTGTAAGGAAGGGATCCAGTTTCAGCTTTCTACATATGGCTAGCCAGTTTTCCCAGCACCATTTGTTAAATAGGCAATTGTTTCCCCATTTCTTGTTTTTGTCAGGTTTGTCAAAGATCAGATAGTTGTAGATGTGTGGTATTATTGCTGAGGGCTCTGTTCTGTTCCATTGATCTATGTCTCTGTTGTGGTACCAGTACCATGCTGTTTTGGTTACTGTAGCCTTGTAGTATAGTTTGAAGTCAGGTAGTGTGATGCCTCCAGCTTTGTTCTTTTGGCTTAGGATTGACGTGGTGATGCAGGCTCTTTTTTGGTTCCATATGAACTTTAAAGTAGTTTTTTTCCTATTCTGTGAAGAAAGTCATTGGTAGCTTGATGGGAATGGCATTGAATCTATAAATTACCTTGGGCAGTATGGCCATTTTCATAATATTGATTCTTCCTATCCATGAGCATGGAATGTTCTTCCATTTGTTTGTATCCTCTTTTATTTTGTTGAGCAGTGGTTTGTAGTTCTCCTTGAAGAGGTCATTCACATTCCTTGTAAGTTGGAATCCTAGGTATTTTATTCTCTTTGAAGCAATTGTGAATGGGAGTTCACTCATGATTTGGCTCTCTGTTAGTCTGTTATTGGTGTATAAGAATGCTTTTGATTTTTGCACATTGATTTTTGTGTCCTGAGACTTTGCTGAAGTTGCTTATCAGCTTAAGGAGATTTTGGGCTGAGACGATGGGGTTTTCTATATATACAATTATGTTATCTGCAAACAGGGACAATTTGGCTTCCTCTTTTTGTAATTGAATATGCTTTATTTCTTTCTCCTGCCTGATTGCCCTGGCCAGAACTTCCAACACTATGTTGAATAGGAGTGGGGAGAGAGGGAATCCCTGTCTTGTGCTAGTTTTCAAAGGGAATGCTTCCAGTTTTTGCCCATTTAGTATGATATTGGCTGTGGGTTTGCCATAGATAGCTCTTATTATTTTGAGATACGTCCCATCAATACCTAATTTATTGAGAGTTTTTAGCATGAAGGGTTGTTGAATTTTGTCAAAGGCTTTTCTGCATCTATTGAGATAATCATGTGGTTTTTGTCTTTGGTTCTGTTTATATGCTGGATTATGTTTATTGATTTGCATATGTTGAACCAGCCTTGCATCCCAGGAATGAAGCCCACTTGATCATGGTGGATAAGCTTTTTGATGTGCTGCTGGATTTGATTTGCCAGTATTTTATTGAGGATTTTTGCATTGATTGTTCATCAGGTATATTGGTCTAAAATTCTCTTTTTTGTTGTTGTGTCTCTGCCAGGCTTTGGTATCAAGATGAGGCTGGCCTCATAAAATGAGTTAGGGAGGAGTCCCTCTTTTTCTGTTGATTGGAATAGTTTCAGAAGGAATGGTAGCAGCTCCTCCTTGTACCTCTGGTAGAATTTGGCTGTGAATCTGTCTGGTCCTGGACTTTTTTTGGTTGGTAAGCTATTAATTATTGCCTCAATTTCAGAGCATGTTATTGGTCTATTCAGAGATTCAACTTCTTCCTGGTTTAGTCTTGGGAGGGTGTATGTGTCGAGGAATTTATCCATTTCTTCTAGATTTTCTAGTTTATTTGAATAGAGGTGTTTATAGCATTCTCTGATGGTAGTTTGTATTTCTGTGGGATCGGTGATGCTTCTATTTAGGTGTTTTATTCAAGTAGCATCACTATTAAGTTGCTATTCTATTGGGGAATGCCAATTTTCTAGATTGTTGACAATCAAGAATGTTAGAATAGGATATTTAAGAAACTGAAATTATTTTAAATAGTATGAGAATAAAGAGACTATCATTCCAAGTAAGTACCATTTTTCATCCAGCCTAGCATTCAGACTGAGAAAGACATCAAAGAATTTGGGAGTTTTTTCGAATGTCAAACTAAAAATTCATAGGTGTTCCTTAAAACACCCATAACATTCTAGGTCAATCATCTTGACTGTTCTCCAAAATATACTTCCAAACCCATTTACATTCCAGAAGTTGTTATTATTATTCCACATCTTCTAACTGGGAGCAATGTCCATGTATTTTCTTCTTTCATCATTAAAAATTAAGTATCTTTATTAACAAGACCTCTGGCACATCCCTCGGGGCCTAAAACACTGAAGATCTGAATTGGTTTTCTTCTGTGTATATGCTTGAATATAGATGTTTTTGTTTTTGTTCATTTTTTAGGGGGCTAGGGAGGAAAAGAGGTTTTGTTTTAAAAGTTTACCTAAACCGCCCCCTGTACATCAATCAATTTCTATTTAACTGGGATGATCTGGAAGAGTTGTCTTTGAAATTTGTACCTAAAACTTTTGCTAATCCCTCAAGCCTCTGCTTGCTTATATGTATAAAGATTCTACAGATCAGTGAGTTTTAATAGGTACTAGTATGTTGGAGAAGTTTCCAGAAGAAAAACAAATTTAGTCTTTCTTGGTAACTCCCTTTTAAGGTGAAAGTATTGACAACAAGCAGTTTTAACACATTCACTAGAAAATACGGTGTTTCCTGAGATAATACAACAAAGATCTTCTAGAGAACTTTTAAAACCTTGCGAAAACTTATTGATCACTGATTTTTTTCCACTGGAAACACCAGTAATGTAAGAATAAGTCTGAAATCAATTTCTGTTGATATGTGTAAGCCCTTTATTGAAGGCTCAAAACATTGCATGAATTAGTGTCTAAAATATTTAGCACATTTTCAATTACTACATTTTCATCATCATCATCATTATCAACATCATGTCTAACATTTTTTGAAGATTTACTACATATTAAGCACAATTTTAAGCACTGCACACATTAACTTTTTAAATCTTTATGAAAACCCTATAAATACCCCTATATTACTAATATGTAGATAATGTTCTTAAAATTAATTGTAGTTAAAAAATTTAGATAGATGATAGACAGATTGGTAGATAAATATTAGATAGCTAGACAGATATTAGATACCTGATATTAGATAGATATCAAAAGTAAACTACTGTAAATAATATCAAATAATATATTTATTTTCTAGGCTATTGACAATGACAGCAAAGAATCTCTAGCCATAGGTAATGTTCTATCTGTATTTTGTAGAATGGACTGTATTTCTATGATATGTAGAATGACATAATGGACACTAGGGAAGAGGGTTTGCAAAGCTAATAGCAGTAATTCTTATGTAAAGCAATTTCTCTCTCTCCTTCCATTACTACCCTCTATCCACTGGATTCCTATGGAGTTCCAAGACCCAAGACTTAAGGTACATGAACTGGTAAGGCTTAGAGGACATTTGGGTTTGGAAGTTAACTCCTATTATGATTCTCAGAAAGACTGATTCCTAAGATTTGATTAAATAAAATGTATGTGTTCTTGGAAAATGATAATATTTGAGTTTAATAGAAAAAGACCAAACAATTTGAAAGTACATCCTATGTCAAAAAGGCATGTTTCTGAATTAAAGTGTAACAAAAGCCTTAAGAATCTGAAGCGAGGCATGGTGACTCATGCCTGTAATCACAGTAATTTGAGAGGCTGAGGCAGGAGAATTGCTTGAAGCCAGGAGTTTGAGACCAGCCTGGACATAGTGAGACCCTATTCTTACCAAAAATAATAATGATAATCAAAAAAAATAGCTGGATATAGTGGTACATGTCTGTAGTCCTGGCTACTCAGGAGGCTGAGGCAGGAGGATCACTTAAGCACAGGTGGTAAAGGCTGCAGTGAGCTGTGATCACACCACTTCACTCCAGCCTGGGAGGCAGAATGAAACTCTGGAAAAAAGGAAGGGAGGGAGGGAGGAAGGAAGGAAGAAAGGAAGAGAGGAAGGAAGGAAGGAAGGAGGGAGGGAGGGAGGGAAGAAAATTTGAGTAAGAATAAGTGGATTAAAAAATACTAATACTTAACATTATAGACCACTCATTCAGGTTGCACTTATAAAAATGCTTTTAAAATATATATTGAAAGTTGTAAGATGCAGTCGAGATATCCAGTTGCATATCTGTGTCATAAAATATCAATGACAAATGACATACTGCAAAAAGATGGCTTTCTTTGTTAACAGTTTGATCTCTTATAAGATTAACAAAGTAATGAGTATATTTACTATTCTAAAGTTAACTGCGATCAATAATAACATGATTGGTGAACTAGCAATGTTCTTGGGAAAATGTGACAATTGTCATGCTGAAGACTATTAGAGATTATAAGAGTTTTCCATTTTTAGTCTGCAAAACTCATCTTAGGGATAGGCTATAATATACCTTTCTGACCTGTGCTAGCTATTTCAGCAAGCGGTAGGTGTTAGTTACCTACTGTCATTTTTATTACATTCTGAGTGGTTATGTAAGGAAAAAATGGAGGGGATAAGGTCTTGAATAATTGACCTCTCTTTGAGGCTAAATTATACTTAAACCATCTCAGAAATATAGGTGATTAAACAATCTATTTCAAAATATTCTCAACTTTAATATATAGTAAAAATAGGAGGACAAACTGATTTCTTTCATATCAAGCAACTAACAAATTATCAAGCATTTCTTAAGTGCCTATTTTATGCTAAGAAATTAATGTAGCTGAAAACATTTGATTATTCTTCATCCTTCTTTTTCCAACTGAGTAATAGTTTCTTAACTTTTTCTCATTTAAATAACTTAAACATATATAATAAAATATTGTACTTTACATGCATATTTTCTGCCAACCCTGTGTTTTATATTTAACCATAGTTAATTATTTTGCCTTTAAAAGCTTTTAGATGGTGCAATTTGTTCTGACTGCCTTAGCTTTTCTCTTCGGTCACACAGCTGGAGTGAACATGAAAACTCCATGGAGCACGTCTCTCTGGGTGAACATTTTTAAAAAAATCACAACTAGTAGGCAAAAAGCCATTTCCTCTAGTCAGGCTGTGGTTATCTTGATCTAGCATGACAAATTGGTGTTCCCAGAGTGGCTGCAAAGTAATCAGACTGTGACAAATGGTTTACTTATAGCAATTTGTTTCCATTTTCCTGAAAATTTCTACAGTCTTAAAAGAATAAAAAGATTTTTAATGGTATTTGAACATTGTTGAAAGTGAACTGCTTGAAATGGCCAAAGCTGGAATCTAGAATCATTATGCTTTCCCATAAGATATGACCAGAAACGTGACTTCCTGGGTCATGGATTGCTAGAAGGAATTCACACTTCAGTCCACTGTTCACAGTACCGAGTGACCCTAAGGCAAGAATTTCAAGCTCCACTCATCAAGACTTACCAGATAGAATACTTGAAAACTCTGTTCTCATTCTAGACTAAGGTTTCAATGGTCATTTAGTTTGCTATAATTTATCTGTTCTAAAGGTCTGCCTCAAGCCCAGCAAGATTTGTTTTTGCTGAAATGAAAAAACATCCGTTTGAGACTGGATTCTCTGTCACCTTGCTTCCTCTTTCTGGAATGGTACTTTCATATCTCTATGTCTTTCTGTTTATCTTTTAGCAAGTTTATCTTCTTTTCTTGGTTGGACACTCCACAGTCACTCAAACTCATTCATCCTATGCCCTGACTGACTTGTTTCCTAGTCAGTGCAGTCTTCTGTCTCTTCCTCACTTCAGTGGATCTATGAATGGCCTTCAATGAGGCCCTCCAGGTATTTACAGATCTCCTTCTTCTTCCCAGATTTCATGAGGGAAAGTAGAATTGGAGCATAAAAAGGGCAAGGTATAGTGTTAAGAGTTAACTCTGTACTAGGCAGACAAGTAAAGTGATTTGACTATGTTATCCCATGTTTCCCAGAAAGGTCAGTTTGATTCTCCCTATTTTATAGGTAAAGGTAACTAAGAAAGATGACATAAATTGTTAGAGATTAAGTATCTGTGACATTTTCTTGCCCGCTTTCTCAATACCATGACTTATTTTTATCTCTCAGTTTGTAAGTAGTCTGAGAAATTTGTTTTTTTCCATTGGTTTGTGTTGTGAATATAACTGACAAAAGAAATGTAGAAAAATTTCTGTGTATTAGTTTAGTAATAGCTAATAATCTAGACACCCAATGGAAAAGAAAAGAAATGAATTATTAAAGCCATTGCACTGTTAAGTTTTTCAATTCACATATATCCCATTCAAAGCCACTTGCATTACTCTGTTACTTGGTATTTTTACATTATACTATATTACCTCTTTGATTTTGTTGTTTCTTCTCTTAAGAGTACCAAATAAGAAAACTTCCTAAACAAGAAATTTTTTTTTTTTTTTTTTGAGAAGGAGTCTCACTCTTTTGCTCTGTTGCGGCTCACTGCAATCTCCACCTCCCAGATTCAAGCGATTCTCCTGCCTCAGCCTCCCGAGTAGCTGGGACTACATGTGCACGCCACCACACCCAGATAATTTTTTTGTGTTTTTTAGTAGAGACGGGGTTTCACCATGTTGGCCAGGCTGGTCTTGATCTCCTGATCTTGTGATCTGCCTGCCTCATCCTCCCAAAGTGCTGGGATTACAAGCGTGAGCCACCGCACCCGGTCTAGAAATTTTGTTTTTTATTCTTCATATCTTTATAAGACTAGTTATAATATTTATTTACATAGTAATTTCCTTATGTCAGCAGTATTTTCTAATAATTATTTGAAATTCTGTGCAATACCATGGGATTTCAATTAACTAAAACTTAAATGAGTCACAACTCTGTCAGGCCTCTGAGCCCAAGCCTGCATGTATACATCCAGATGGCCTGAAGCAACTGAAGAATCACAAAAGAAGTGAAAATGGCCAATTCCTGCCTTAACTGATGATATTATCTTGTGAAATTCCTTCTCCTGGACAATAAGTCTCTGGAGCTCCCCACTGAGCACCTTGTGACCCTCGCCCCTGCCTGCAAGAGAACAACTGCCTTTGACTGTAATTTTCCACTACCTACCCAAATCCTATAAAACTACCCCACCCCTAACTCCCTTTGCTGACTCTCTTTTCGGATTCAGCCCACTTGCACCCAGGTGATTAAAAAGCTTTATTGCTCGCACAAAGCCTGTTTGGTGGTCTCTTCACATGGACGCATGTGACATTTGGTGCCGAAGACCCGGGACAGGAGGACTCCTTTGGGAGACTGGCCCCCTGTCCTTGCCGTCATTCTGTGAGGAGATCCACCTACAATCTCAGGTCCTCAGACCTAGCAGCCCAAGGAATATCTCACAATTTCAAATCAGGTAAGCCGTCTTTTCACTCCCTTCTTGAGCATCTTTCACTACCCTTCAATCTCCCTGTCCTTCTAATTCCATTCTTTTTCCTCTCTAGTAGAAAAAAAGGAGACACATTTTATCCATGGACCCAAAACTCTGGCACCAGTCATGGACTCAGGAAGACAGTCTTCCCTTGGTGTTTAATCACTGCAGGGATACCTGACTGATTATTCACCCACACTCCACTGGTGTCTGATCACTGCGGGGATGCCTGCCTTGGTCATTCACCCACATTCCCTTGGTGGCAAGTCAGTTGCGGGGACACCTGCTATGGCTGCTCATCCACATTACAGCCCAGGGCTGCTCACTACCCCCTTCTCCATGTCTCTACCCTCTCTCCTCTCTTGGCTTGCCTCCTTCACTATGGGCAAACTTCCACCCTCCATTCCTCCTCCTTCTCTCTTAGCATGTGTTCTCAAGAACTTAAAACCTCTTCAACTCATACGTGACCTAAAACCTACATGCCTTATTTTCTTCTGCAATATTACTTGACCCCAATACAAATTCAACAATGGTTCCAAATAGCCAGAAAATGGCACTTTCGATTTCTCCATCCTACAAGATCTAAATAATTCTTGTCGTAAAATGGGCAAATGGTCTGAGGTGCCTGACGTCCAGGCATTCTTTTACACATCAGTCCCTTCCTAATCTCTGCTCCCAATGCAACTCATCCCAAATCTTTCTTCTTTCTCTCCTGTCTGTTCCTTCAGTCTCTACCCCAAGCCCTGAGTCCTGTGAATCCTTTTCTACAGACCCATCTAACCTCTCCCCTCCTTCCCAGGCTGCTCCTTGCCAGGCCATGCCAGGTCCCTCAGCCTCTGCTCCCCGACCCTATACTCCTTCTATCACCTCCACTCCTCACACCCAGTCCAGCTTACAGTTTCGTTCCGCGATCAGCCCTCTCCCACCTGCCCGACAATTTCCTCTTAAAGAGGTGGCTGGAGCTAAAGGCGCAGTCAAGGCTAATGCCCCTTTTTTATTTATCCAACCTCTCCCAAATCAGTTAGCATTTACGCTCTTTTTCATCAAATATAAAAACCCAGCTCAGTTCATGGCTCATTTGGCAACAACCCTTAGACGTTTTACCACCCTAGACCCAGAGAGGCCAGAAGGCTGTCTAATTTTCAATATGCATTTTATTACCCAATCTGCTTCTGACATTAGAAAAAGCTCCCAAAATTAGATTCTGGCCCTCAAACCCCACAACAGGACTTAATTAACCTCGCCTTCAAGGTGTACAATAATAGAGAAGAGTTGCAATTACTTGCCTCTGCTGTGAAAGAAACCCCAGCCACATCTCCAGCAAGAAGAACTTCAAAACACCTAAGCCACAGCAGTCAGGCATTCCTTCAGGACCTCCTCCCTCAGGGATCTTGCTTCAAGTGCCGGAAATCTGGCCACTGGGCCAAGGAATGCCTGCAGCCTGGGATTCCTCCTAAGCTGTGTCCCATCTGTGCAGGACCCCACTGGAAATCGGACTGTCCAACTTGCCCGGCAGCCACTCCCAGAGCCCCTGGAATTCTGGCCCAAGGCTCTCTGACTGACTCCTTTCCAGATCTTCTTGGCTTAGCGGCTGAAGACTGACGCTGCCCATTCGCCTCAGAAGCCTCCTAGACCATCACAAACACTTTGGGTAACTCTTACAGTGGAGGGTAATTCCTTCCCCTTCTTAATCAATATGGAGGCTACCCACTCCACATTACCTTCTTTCCAAGGGCCTGCTTCCCTTGCCTTCATAAGTGTTGTGGATGTTGACAGCCAGGCTTCTAAACCTCTTAAAACTCCCCAACTCTGATGCTAACTTGGACAACATTCTTTTATGCACTCCTTTTTAGTTATCCTCACCTGCCCAGTTCCCTTATTAGGTCAAGACATTTTGATTAAATTATCTGCATCCCTGACTATTCATAGGCTACAGCCACACCTCATTGCGACCCTTTTCCCCAGTTCAAAGCCTCCTTCACATCCTCCCCTTGTATCTCCCCACCTTAATCTACAAGTATAGGACGCCTCTACTTTTTCCTTGGCGACCGATCATGCACCACTTACCATCCCATTAAGACCTAATCACCGTTACCCGTCTCAACACCAATATCCCATCCCACAGCACACTTTAAAAGGATTAAAGCCTGTTATCACTTGCCTGTTACAGCATGGCCTTTTAAAGCCTATAAATTCTCCTTACAATTTCCCCATTTTCCTTGTCCAAAAACCAGACAAGTCTTATAGGTTAGTTCAGGATCTGTGCCTTATCAACCAAATTGTCTTGCCTTATCCACCTCGTGGTACCAAACCCATATACTCTCCTATCCTCAATAACTCCCTCCACAACCCCTCCACAACCCATTGTTCTGTTCTGGATCTCAAACATGCTTTCTTTACTGTTCCTTTGCACCCTTCATACCAGCCTCTCTTTGCCTTCACTTGGACTGACCCTGACCCCCATCAGCCTCATCAACTTACCTGGGCTGTGTTGCTGCAAGTCTTCACAGACAGTCCCGATTACTTCGGTCAAGCCCAAATTTCTTCCTCATCCACTACGTATCTCGGCGTAATTCTTCATAAAAACACATGTGCTCTCCCTGCTCATGTCCAGCTAACCTTCCAAACCCCAATCCCTTCTACAAAACAACAACTTTCCTTCCTAGGCATGGTTAGGTACTTCCACCTTTGGATACCTAGTTTTACCATCCTTACTAAACCATTATATAAACTCACAAAAGCAAACATAGCTGAGTCCATAGATCCTAAATCCTTTCGCCGGTCCCCTTTCCGTTCCTTAAAAACAGCCCTAGAAGCTGCTCCCACACTAGCTTTCCCTAACTCATCCCAACCCTTTTCATTAAACACAGCCAAAGTACAGGGCTGTGTGGTCAAAATGCTTACACAAGAGCCAGGACCTCGCCCTGTAGCCTTTCTGTCCAAACAACTTGACCTTACTGTTTTAGGCTGGCCCCCATCCCCATCACTGTATCTCTCTGATCCACCTGACATTCACTCCATTTCCCCACATTTCCTTCTTTCCTGTTCCTCACCCCAGTCACACTTGGTTTATTGATGGCAGTTCCACCAAGCCTAATCGCCATTCACCAGCAAAGGCAGGCTATGTTATAGTATCTTCCACATCTATCATTGAGGCTACTGCTCTGCCCCCCTCCACTACCTCTCAGCAAGCCGAATTCATTGCCTTAACCCAGGCCCTCACTCTTGCAAAGGGACTACGCACCAATATTTTGCTGACTCTAAATATGCCTTCCATATCCTGCACCACGATGCTGTTACATGGGCTGAAAGAGATTTCCTCACTATGCAAGGGTCCTGCATCATTAATGCCTCTTTAATAAAAACTCTTCTCAAGGCCGCTTTACTTCCAAAGGAAGCTGGAGTCATTCACTGCAAGGGCCATCAAAAGGAATCAGATCTCATCACTCAGGGCAACGCTTATGCTGATAAGGTGGCTAAAAAAGCAGCTAGCCTTCCAACTTCTGTCCCTCATGGCAGTTTTTCTTCTTCTCGTCAGTCACTCCCACCTACTCCCCCACTGAAACTTCCCCTGTCAATCTCTTCCCACACAAGGCAAATGGTTCTTGGACCAAGGAATATATCTCCTTCCAGCCTCAAAGCCCCATTCTATTCTGTCATCATTTCGTAACCTTTTCCATGTAGGTTACAAGCTGCTAGCCTGCCTTTTAAAACTTCTCATTTCCTTTCCATCGTGGAAATCTATCCTCAAGGAAATCACTTCTCAGTGTTCCATCTGCTATTCTACCACTCCTCAAGGATTGTTCAGGCCCCCTCCCTTCCCTACACATCAAGCTCAGGGATTTGCCCCTGCCCAGAACTGGCAAATTAACTTTACTCACATGCCCCGAGTCAGAAAACTAAAATACCTCTTGGTCTGGGTAGACACTTTCACTGGATGGGTAGATGCCTTTCCCACGGGGTCTGAGAAGGCCACCATGGTCATTTCTTCCCTTCTGTCAGATATAATTCTTTGGTTTGGCCTTCCCACCTTTATATAGTCTGATAACGGTTCGACCTTTATTAGTCAAATCACCCAAGCAGTTTCTCACACTCTTGGTATTCAGTGGCTCCTGGTTTTACCTCAAACCACCACCCTTAAGTCTCTCTTGAAGTGGATGGAAGATCCTCAATGGCAAGATCCACTCCAATACTTTTACCCTGATGAAGTCCTATTCTTTACTTTTATACTCACTCTTATTCTCATTCCCTTTCTTATGCCACCCTCTACCTCTCCTTAGCTATCTCCACCACACTATCAATCTCACTCACTTTCTCCTAGGCATTTCTAATCCTTCTTTAACAAACAATTGCTGGCTTTGCATTTCTCTTTCCTCCAAAATTGCATAGGCCTCGACCTACTCACTGCTAGAAAAAGAGGACTCTGTATATTTTTAAATGAAAGGTGTTGTTTTTACCTAAATCAATCTGGCCTGGTATATGCCAACATAAACCTCAAGAATAGAGCCCCAAAACTCACCAACCAAGCAAATAATCATGCTGAACCCCCTTAGGCACTCTGATTGGATGTCCTGGGTCCTCCCAATTCTTAGTCCTTTAATACCTGTTTGTCTCCTTCTCTTATTCGAACCTTGTGTCTTCCGTTTAGTTTCTCAATTCGTACAAAACCGTAACCAGGTCATCACCAATCATTGTATACGACAAATGCTCCTTCTAACAAACCCACAGTATCATCCCTTATCACAAAATCTTCCTTCAGCTTGATCTCTCCCACTCTAGGTTCCCACGCTGTCCCTAATCCCGCTCAAAGCAGCCCTGAGAAACATTGCCCATTGTCTCTCCATACCACCCCAAAAAATTTTCGCCATCCCAACACTTCAACACTATTTTGTTTTATTTTTCTTATTAATATAACAAGGCAGGAATGTCAGGCCTCTGAGCCCAAGCCTGCACATATACATCCAGATGGCCTGAAGCAACTGAAGAATCACAAAAGAAGTGAAAATGGCCAGTTCCTGCCTTAACTGATGACATTAACTTGTGACATTCCTTCTCCTGGACAATAAGTCTCTGGAGCTCCTGACCCCTGCCCCTGCCCCTGCCCACAAGAGAACAACCCCCTTTGACTGTAATTTTCCACTACCTACCCAAATCCTATAACACTACCCCACCCCTAACTCCCTTTGCTGACTCCTTTTTCGGACTCAGCCTGCCTGCACCAAGGTGAAATAAACAGCTTTATTGCTCACACAAAGCCTGTTTGGTGGTCTCTTCACATGGATGTATGTCACAAACTCATGATCTCCTTCTAATTTTTTGCTTTATTTTGGAGTCTTTTCTTCTCAACTTGCCTTTTTTCTCTTCTAAATGATCAGATTTTTTTAAATTTTATTTTTTTTATTATACTTTAAGTTCTAGGGTACATGTGCACAACATGCAGGTTTGTTACGTAGGTATACATGTGCCATGTTGATTTGCTGCACCCATTAACTCATCATTAACATTAGGTATTTCTCCTGATGCTATTCCCCCCCCCCCCCCCCCTCCCCATGGCAGGCTCCGGTGTGTGATGTTCCCCACCCTGTGTCCAAGTGTTCTCATTGTTCAGTTCCCACCTATGAGTGAGAACATGCGGTGTTTGGTTTTCTGTCCTTGCAATAGTTTGCTCTGAATGATGGTTTCCATCTTCATCCATGTCCCTACAAAGGACATGAACTCATCATTTTTTATGGCTGCATAGTATTCCATGGTGTATATGTGCCACATTTTCTTAATCCAGTCTATCATTGATGGACATTTGGGTTGGTTCCAAGTTTTTGCTATTGTGAATAGCACCACAATAAACACACATGTGCCTGTGTCTTTATAGTAACATGATTTATAATCCTTTGGGTATGTACCCAGTAATGGGATCGCTGGGTCAAATGGTATATCTAGTTCTAGATCCTTGAGGAATCCCCACACTGCCTTCCACAATGGTTGAACTAGCTTACACTCCCACCAACAGGCAACCTACAGAATGGGAGAAAGTTTTTGCAATCTACTCATCTGACAAAGGGCTAATATCCAGAATCTACAAAGAACTTAAACAAGTTTACAAGAAAAAATCAAACAACCCCATCAAAAAGTGGGCAAAGGATATGAACAGACACTTTTCAGAAGAAGACATTTATGCAGCCAACAGACACATGAAAAAATGCTCATCATCACTGGTCATCAGAGAAATGCAAATCAAAACCACAATGAGATACCATCTCACACTAGTTAGAATGACGACCATTAAAAGATCAGATTATTTCTTAGACATAATACACGTGACTCCCCTTGTGCTTTTTCCTTTGAGTTTTAAGAAAGACCTTTGAAATACACACAAATCTTTATTTTGTCAACAGAAGAAAAAGGGGAATTATTTGGTTTTAGTTAAATAACAAGGGTACTTTATATTCCTCTCTCTTTTAAATGAAGTGACAATCATGTTTCACACTGTCATGGTTGTACACAGCCCATGGTCTATTTAGTCATAGCCCCCTTGTTCAAATACCATTGCTAATCTGATTGTATTTGCATTTTTCCTCATGGGATTTTACTTTGCAGTCTAAAATAATAAATATATTTTCATCTTTCTAAGAGAATAGGACAAATAATTAAATGTGAAAATTGATAAAAATGTGTTAGCAATGTGTAAAAACATAATGTTTTTTAATCTTCCAGGACTTCATTAATAATCCAAACATAGTCTTCTATGATTTGTTCTTTCCTGATCTTTAATGTAGTATCAAATATGGGCTTTATACTTATTAGTGAGGTGCGTGTCTCTAATCTGTTTTTATTTTCATCTATACCTTTTAATAAAATGGCCTTTGTGCTACACTGCATGCCTGAGTGTTTGAGGAATTCTCTGATTTTTCGAAAAGTAGAAAGAATCTGTTCTTGTTTAAAGTCATTGTGTTCTTGATTGATTTAATTTGTGCTATAGCTTGAATGTTTGTCCCCTCTAAAATTCATGTTAAAATTTAATTGTCATTATAGCAGTAATAAGAGATGGGTCCTTTAAGAGGTGATTAGGCCATAAGGGCTCCATCCCCATGGGTTGTCTTAGGCTCCTTATTGGCCCTCTGAAGATTCACTGAAAAGTCAACTTACAAAAGACAGAGAAGAGGCATACAAATTGATTTATCATGTATACACAGGAACCTTCAGAATGAGGACCCAGTCTCTCAGTGAGGTACAGAAACTTAGATACCATCTTGAGGTTGTAGAAAGAATGCAGGCTCAGAGCATGGCCAAAAACAGGTTATGTTGATAAATCAGGTTTAGTGGCAAGACAGGACATGAGAGGGAGAAAGGAAAAGATCTGGCCAGCAAAGGTGATCTTGTTATGCAGATAAAGCCTCATACACAGCAGTCCTCAGAATAGACCCTAAATATCTCTTTTCAGACCTTTAAAGGTGTCAGATTCAGTTAACCTCTCCTGGATCTTGTAAAGGCCTAGAAAGGGAAGGCCTGGCTTCCTTAACAGAGATTCTCAACAGAGGCAAATTTCCCCTACCTCAGTTTGCTGGTCCTGTTGCAGCTATTTCAAGACATGTCAAAGAAATATATTTTGGGATAAAATATTTTGATTTTCTTCATTATAAAAGGATGAGTTTAGCCCCCTTTTGCCTTCTCTCTTTGCCTTCTGCCATGTGATGTTTTCTATTGTGCTATGATGCAGCAAGAAGTCCCTCACCAGATGCCAGCACCTTGATACTGGACTTCCTAGTCTCTAGAACTGTGAGGGAATAGATTTCTATTTGTTATAAATTACCCAGTTTGTTATATCAGCTCAAAACTGACTACAAAAACTTGATTCTGAATTTGGTGACAAAGTCATCCTGGGAAAAATTAATTACTATATATCCTGTGTTGTCTTTCTATTGCTTTGGGGAAGCTTGATTAGATAGGCATGCTAGTTAAAGAGGTTGAGAAGGGAAGAATTAGTTTTTGAAAATGCCTTTGCAAAAATTATAACAGTGAGAAAATTATGACACTGAAAGAGATCTGACCTAACCAACTCCAACTTGCCTTTAACCTCAAAACTGCCCTTATTCATTCCTGGATGTAGGCCAAACTTACTAGAGGATGAGTTTAGTTTATAGTTTAACTTTGAAACAAAGATGGTAACAGCCCTTTCCTGAAACAGGCCCTCTCCTTGCTTGGGGACCAGACCACCTTTGTAAAACTAACAAATTAGCCACAAGATTAGAAATTATGGGTTAGGAGTCAAGTAGAGGCCACAAGATTTCTAACCTCCCCAATTACCTCTATAGATAACATCACTATTGTAAAACCTGATTAGTGTTCAAGATATTTTTCAGACCCTGCATTCTAATGGACTAGCTGGTGCCACCTAGACTGGAAATCTGCCGTAACTAGTTCTGTGATTCTGCCAAGGAAGAGAAGACAGCAAAAGGAACCCACTTCAACCCCCTACAATTTTATATCTGACATGACCAATCAGTACTTCCCTCTCCCTCATCCCCTACCTGCCAAATAATCCTTGAAAAATTCTAGTCTCCAAATTTTCTGCAAGACTGAATTGAGTTATAAAACTCCAGTCTCCCATTTAGCTGGCTTTGTGTCCATTAAACTTTTTCTACTTCAATTCCCCTGTCTTGATAATCCAGCTCTATCTGAAGAGCAGGCAAGAAGAACCCACTGAGTGATTACATTTTGACTCCAAATTTTGACATAATGGGCTGCATTTGCCAAATTGTTACCATTAGGGAACACAATCCCAGTCGTGGCACCAAAGCATGTTACCAGTGGTGAATCTTTATGGGTCTATAGCAGCCTCAATTCTTCCCTGCTCGGAAGAAATAATTCAACCAAGGGCCATAAGGCAGTGTGAGAGACCAAGGCATATTTTAGAGCAGGAGTAAATGTGTATTAAAAAGCTTTAGAGCAGGAATGAAAGGAAGTAAAGTACACTTGGAAGAGGGCCAAGTGAGCAACTTGAGAGATCTAGTAGATGGCTTAACCTTTGTCTTGGGTTTTTATGTGCTGGCATTCTGCATGCACGGTCGCTTGCCAACACTTGGAAAGGGCCACATGTGCAGTGTGTTCACTGGAGTTATATGCATGCTCACTTGAGGCATTTTTCCCTTACCAGTTGAGTGTTTCTAGAGGAAGGTCATATACCAGTTAAGTGCCACCATTTTGCCTCTTAATGCACATGTGTGAGCCTACTCACCCAGCTCCTGAGATCTTATCGGGAAGCTACTGATTACCAGTTTCAGGTGTTTTTATTTATTGGGTGACTGCCTTTTCCTGGCACTGGCTGTGACCAATTATTATTTTAGAGAAACAGTGTAACAATCATCTGGTCATTACCTGCTGGTCGCCTGACATTCCTCATGCAGGAAGGGCCATCTCCTGCCCTGCTCATGTTTCACTAACTACCTACATAACACATTTAGTAAAATATTGCACTTTTTTTTTCCTAAAAGGCTACATACTGGACATGACTAATGCAGAGAGATGAACGCATTGTGTAGGGTGAAAAAAAAAGAAATCCTTGGCTTCTCTTTCTAGAACAGATTGAGTGGATGTTTAGAAACTCTTCCACCCAATTCAGTGACAGAAATTCTTGTCACCCTGCTTCAACAAGACTCTTTAAGAGGTGAATATGAGGATATAAGTATATTAATACATATACTGCTCCACATTGCTAGTAGAATATTGAACTCAAAGGAGGCCTCCTAACCTCCACCAACATGTTCCATGTTAATGCTGTAAAAATAGACTAATTAGTAAGAATTAGCTCCAAACTCAATTATAGTGTGAGCAGTGGGAAATACAATCTATATTCCCCTGAAATATCTTGGGGAGAGCTCTGTTGAAAGCCATTTCCTAAGCCTGACAATACTGCTTTAGGAATACTTCTAGATTACATTTTTACTACCATTCTTCCTTTCTGCATGTCCAGAGAAAATTCCCTTCAAACCTAACTGCCCAGTGCCAACCTATATGAATATTCAACAAAGGCTGCTGCCTACTATTTTAATTGGAGCAGTAACTTAGATGATAATAACTTCAACTATGCATCTCTTGGTTAGCCACCAACTCAAATTCAAAGCCTTTGGTCAATTATTTTCTCACTTAGCATCACATTGCATAATTATCCTCTTGGTTCCTCCATTCACAGTTGGCTTTCTCAATTTCTCTTTTCAGTGGCTGCTAGAACCCCATATACTTTTACCACACTGCTCTATATCCTTAATCTCTTCACAGAAAACTTCTGCTACTTATTTATTTGAAACATGGATCTTCCCTGAAAGTAATTCTTTCCTTATATTCTAATTGAGTGCAAGCTTTTTATTTTTTCACCCTAAAGAATCTGATGGCGTAGAGGTGGCACTGGCAATTTCTTAGGTCCTAAATATTTTTTTAATCCTAAAGCAAAAATCACACTTTCATTAAGATTCATAACTCGGTATGCCATTATATACTGCTCTTTATTGATGTCATCCTCTGTAATGTTGACTGCTCACATTTATTCACTGTGGACTTTGAAATATGGCTCTTAGTCTTCTTTACTCCTACAGTGAAATCAACCATCACCAACTGGGCCATTTCAGTGTGTAGATGACTTTTCCAACAAATAGCCTCAAAGTGACTTGACTTTAATATCAACATTCTGATCTCATTTCAATCCTACAAACCATTGCCACAGAAATACTGAAATAGTCATCACTCAAATTCTTTTGCCTGAAATTTTGAAATTCAAAATTTCATCATCCTACCAAATCTTCTGCTCTTTTGGGTCCTCCACTCCAGTTCCTTTTATTCACAGAGAATTTTGGATTCTCTTTCCCTCCAGTTACTCACAGCACATAACCCCTCTCGTAGTTTTATTTTACTTTTTCCCTTTCCTTGACACCATGATAGTTCATTTCAAACACTTTCTTGCCATTCTAGCACTCTCATTCCTTCACCTAAAAATCATGAACGTTTTTCAAATCATCTGTCTTATATCTGTCTGACCATCTTATTATTTGCTGTACCCAGACTTCTGAGTTCTGTTAGAAAAAGATAAAGCAATTGTATGAATTAGTGCCAACTATTTGGTCTCCAGATGGGTTTTCAGCATAGCTAAGCAGTTCTTTTTCAAGTCCCTGGTTCTGTTCTCTCTCTAATTTCTCATATTTGCCATTTTTAAACCAAACTAATAACTTGATACTCTCTATTCCACCACTATTTTCCTATTTCTCAAGCAGATAACTTGCCTCTTAATTTAGAGACATTTACAGGCTATTCTGTATTATACTTCCTTAACTTCACACATCCAAATTCAAAAATGTGATATTGTCATGCTTTTCTGATAATAAATTTGTGCTTTCTCCATTTTATCTCCTGTTCTTGTTTCATCAAAAATAACTAGCTCTCTTTTAGTCTCTTACTTCAAGAGTGTTTCAGTTAGAGGGACTAACAAAAGCTGCCTTCCTTTTTGTTTGTTTGATTTTATAGCGGAGATGAATGAACAGATTATAGTAAATATATCTAAAAGCCACAGTGAAAATTAGAGCATTCCTTAGGGGAAAAAAAAGAGTGATAGTTCTATACCTAGCAAAATATTTTTCAAAAATGAAGATAAAGTGAAGATGTTTTCAAAGAAAAACAAAAGCTAAAAGAATTTGTTATCAAAAGACTTGTCCTTCTATATATAGTAAAGCTTATAGGAGAATGAGCCCAGATGGAAGCACAGAGCTTCAAGAAGAAATAAAGAGCACCAGATATGGTAAATTTAATGATCCAATATAAATTATTAATTACTTGATAAAATAATAATAAAAATATCTTGTGATATTGGTAACATGTAGTTGTACAAATATGAAAATAATAAGGGGGTTGAATGAGTTAAACTATTGTAAATTTTCATATCAGCTAGAAAATGGTAAAAGTACTAATTTTAGGGAGATTATATACTCAGGAGGCTAAGGTGGAAGGATCGCTTGAGCCTGGGAGGTAGAGGTTGCACTGAGCCATGATCATGCCACTGCACTCCAGCCTGGGTGACAGAGTTAGATACTGTCTCAAAAAAAAAAAAAAAAAAAAGAAGAAGAAGAAAAAGGAAAAGAATAGAAAGAAGAAAAAAGAAAGAGAAATACAAAAATTGTAAAATTGTAACTAAAATACTAATAAGAAGAGAATATGTATAATAATAAAACAACTTGATCAATAGATGAAGTAAAAAGGAGGAATAAAGAAAAAAGATGGAACAAATAGAAAATAAAAAGATTTTACAGTTACACTTAAATCAATAATGACAATAAATGAACTAAGAACTCCAATTAGAAAATCAAACAATAAAATAATAGCCCATTACAACAGAATATGGTACACCAAAATATGCCACTTTGGCATAGGATCATTTTAAATTGAAAGCAATTGAGAGGAAGCAGGTTCCTGCCCCCTGTTTGCCAAAAAGCAGAACATAAATTTACAAAGGTATCCCTCCTCCCCTTTGTACCAGAAAGGACAAAAATTAATCACCAGAGACTCTTATCTGCCTGGAGGGGATACCACAGAAATCTACATAACAAAACTGTCCTAATTAGCCTTTATCTATCATTAGTTTATTTCTATATTTGCCTTCCCACATTTTGCCACCCATAGAGACCCAAGGCCTTTTCCCTTTGTCTTGTCACTTCCCTAAAATTTTATTGTTTTTTGTTGAAAATGCTATCTATAAGCTGAATTTTTAAGCCACCTCTTTGAGATTTCCTCATAGGTATCTCTCGAGTATCTATGCAATATACATGTTAATAAACTTCTGTTTGTTTTTATCTTATTAATCTGTCTTTTATTACAGTGTCCCTAGCTGAGAACTTGGAAGGGTAGAGGAAAACTTATTTTTTCCTTCCCTATACCAACCATACGCCATTTACAAGATACAATTTTAAATAAGTAAACATAAAGAAATGAAAGTAAAGGAATGAAAAAGATATACCGGGGGAAAAGATTCTACTTACAGACAAATATCATTGGAGGGAAAAACATATTAAAGATACAGGAGAATATTCTCAGATTTATAAAAGGCAATTCAATAGAAACATAGATTCAAAAATTATATAAACCTAACTAGATGGCTTTAAAATATATAACAATCCAAATGGCCATTTGAAGTAGAATGCATACATATATTATGGCCTATTTGTATCACAGAAGATAACATACAATAAAAATGAATGACTATTACCTGCAAACCACGGACAAATCTCAGGGATAAAGTGTGCCAAACACCAGAGTTCATAGGAATGAGTTATGTCATGCAATGCTCAAAAACAAGCAAAACTAATCAGGTGAGGGTAGAAGTCAGAATAATGGTTACCTTTGAGGAGGGGGGCAGGTAATGCCTGAGAGAGGTCACTAGCTAGGTATCTGAGATGCTACTAATGTCTTTCTCTTGATCTGGATTGTGAGAACATATGTGTGCTCACATTGTAAAAATGTGCCCAGTTTACTAAAATAGAAAGTTGGAATTATATTTAACAACAAGACAGTTGGTGTTTACCTTACTTATCAACAGAGTTAAGTAAAATCCATATCACAATGTCTGTGTGTCAATACCTCTCCTCATTGTGTCACTGTTTAAAATTCAGATCCTTATAGCTTTCCCCTGTAGGAAACTCTGAAGACGTGAGTATACAATTTGCCTGAAATAACGCTCAGGAGTCCAATGTCTTGACTAGCATCAAAAAAAGAAATGGAGGATGTTGTAAAATTTTATTTTTAAAAAATGCAAGAATAATTAATGGGTAATTGTTTCATATATTTATTGGCTCTTTAGGCTGTGTACAGCAGTTTTCTGCTGTAATTTACTCTTGCCCAGGGCCTGCCTCTAGGTCATAGTCAGAGCTCTAAGGTATTCTAAGGATAGATCCAACTCCACAAAGCATTAAAAGAAAAATAATACTTAACTGAAACTGCATGGGGAGACAGAGAGGAAATTTACATAGCATAACACATGTAAGAAATTTAATCCAATTTCCTTTAGATATCTCAATTTTCCCCCACAATGTTTCTCTTCCCTCTGGTCTTTTCATCTTTCTCCTTCTTTCTTTTTTCTTTCTTTCCATAACCTATAGAACTTCTTTTCAGCATTCAATGGTATCCACAACTCAGCATATCAACATTCGTAATTAGCTGAACAGTAATACTTTAAGCACGGTTGGAACGTAACTCAGTTCATCTGAACTATTTGGTCATTTAAAACGTTCTGCCTTATATTTTGAGTCATGAAGTTTTGAAATAGAAAATTAAGGCACCAAGATGTGAAATGATGTTTCCCAAGCTTACATCAATAATTAGTGAAGCATGAAGTTAAATCTTTACCCAGTTCTTCTGCTACTGAATCTACCTTCTTCATCACTCACTAGCTTCTTCATAGAAGGCATTGTGCTAGATGAAGAAACAAAAATAAAAGACTGCCTGGCTTCAAGTGTTTGTTGAAAGCTTGTGAAAAGGAAGGACACATGTATAAATAGCTGTAATCTAGTGAAGAATATGAAACCTGATATGATAGAGGTACATGTCATTGAACCACAGAGAAGACAAGGAATCATTCTGGGAGGAAAGAGAAAAGATGGGCATGAAAGACTTGAAGACTAGACAATTGATATGACAAATACTCTGGGGTTGTGTAGCTGCCAGTCATGCTTATCTAATCCTAAAATAATACGAATCATTGCTTTCTGTGTTTCATATTCTGTTTTCTATCTTCCTTTCAATTTAGTAATTAAATCTCACCAAGTTTCTCTAAAAGTTTTATTTTATTTTAGTATTAAATTATGTCCATCACTCTTAAGAGGCACATTGGGCTTTTCTAGAACATGTAACATGTTACAACTTTGTGGCAGTAGTTATTTATATAATGTGTCTGAAATTCAACATTTCATTTTATTTACTTATAAGTGACATTTGGCTGAATATCAATATCTGAACTATATGAATCCTTTATCAGTCTAATGGAGAAGTATTGATATCAAATACCCAGAGAAACAAGTCACTGATCATTGTATAAATTTTATCCATCTCTGCCTTTAATATCTGTAATGTTATTTACTGTTATTTTGAGTCAAATCTAGTCGTTGAATGTATTGTTATAAGGTTACATTTGTATGTTATAGGTTACATTGGTATGAAGACTTCTCTACTTGTGACTAATATAACAAAAAACCTTTTTTGAAAAGATAACCCCTCTTAGCTCACTTTCCTCTTGCATGTTAAATTGAACACTAAGCCTTCTCATTCCTACCACCTAAATATCTCTCAGCATTCTCTACTTCTTTCCATCCCTTCTTAGTTTCCTACTGCTGCTATAGAAAATTACTGCAAGCTTAGTGCCTTAAAGCAATACATACTTATTCTTTCCAGTTCTGGAGGTCAGAGATCCAAAATGGGATTCACTAGACCAAAATCAAGGTATCAACATGGCTGCATTTCTTCTGAAGTTTCTAAGGGAGAAATAATTTCCTTACCTTTTCCAGCTTCTAAAGGCTTCCTAACTTTCTCTGCTTATAGCCCCTTTTCTACATCTTCAAAGCAAGTAGTATGGCATCTTCAAATTTCTGACTCAAACTTCCTCCTCTGCCTCCCTTCTGCTTTAAAGAGCCCTTGTGATTATGCTGGGCCTACTCATATAATCCAGAATAATGTTCTTCTTTTAAAGTCAGCTGATTATTTTAAAGTTCATCTGTAACTGCAATTGCCTTTGCCATGTAACATAATATATTCACAGGTTCCAGGTATTAAGAGGTGGACATCTTTGAGGGGTTATCATTTGACCTACTGTATTTACCTATAGTAATGGTTCTGGCCACTATCAGCCATGTATCAAATGTCTGCAGGACTCTCTTAACTGGTCACCACGCTTCCATTCTACTCCCCTCCGAATCTTTTCAGTACACTGCAGGCAGAATGATCTAACCATATATCCTTCTTAGCTCCAAGCCTTTAGAATAATGTTCAAATTATTTAATATGAATTTGAAGACTACACATGATCTGAGGTTATTCAAATCCCCAGTTTCCTCTCTGATCACTTCTTCTGCAATTGTGCCTTCAAATTTACCGTATATAATGACTTTAATTCCCTGAATGAATCACCTTCTCTTGCCTTTACATACAGCTTCTTTCCTTGGAACATGCTCTCCACTTTTATGTCTTGGCTAACTCCTCCTTATCATTTAGATCTCAGCTTTGGTGGCATTTTTCTTCAAACATCTTTTCCTAACCACGTACAATCATCCAGGAAACTTAGGCTTTTCTCATGTATGATCCTTTAGAACTCTGCACTTTTTATATCAGAACACTTAACACACTCTAGTATATTGTAAATACAATGTCTTCTTTACTTGTCTGTATTCCTGACTACATGGTAAACTCTACAAAGGCAGAGACTTTTCTCTCTTATTCAAGGTTGCATCTCCACTCCTTATACCAGATCCTGGCACGCCATATGCACCAAGTAACTGTTTCTTGATTGCATGATATCCTTTAGGAAAAATAGAGTGTATTAGTCCATTCTTGAGATCCACAATTATGACTTGAGAAGGCAGATTGTCTGAAGATAACTAATATGCCTCAGTAGTCCTGCTGCTATAAGGACATACCTGAGACTGGGTAGTTTATAAAAGAAAGAAGTTTAATTGAGTCACAGTTCAGCATTCCTGGAGAGGCCTCAGGACATTTACAGTCATGACATAAGGGGGAGCAAACGTGTTTCTTCACATGGTGGCAGGAAGGAGAAGTGCTGGGCAAAGGGGAAAAACCCCTTATAAAACCACCAGATCTCGTGAGAGCTCACTATCATGAGAACAGCATGGGGATAACGGCCTCATAATTCAATTACCTCCCACCTAGTCCCTCCCATGATACCTTAGCCTTATGTGAACTACAATTCAAAATGAGATTTGGGTGAAGACACAACCAAGCCATATCATAGAGTCAGCTCCACTTCACCCATCACCACTGCTACCAAATTGCAACTCATTACACTTCCTCCAACCGAGGCCAATATATTTTAATTGTAGATTTTAAGATTTTACTTTGATTGTTGAATGATGTTCAGCACTTATCCTTGAGATCCACAATTATGACTCAAGAAGGCAGATTGTTGAAGGCAACTAATGTGCCTCAGTAGTCCCTGGTCAAAAAGGTGAGATAACAGCCAAGGGTATCATAGAAAGATACTATGGCTGTGCTAAACTACATCTGCAAATATGGTCCACATTTTGGGTCTGCAGGTAACTCAGAGCAAAAGCTGAGCTCCATAGATGTGTGCATGTCTGTGTATGCAGAAGGGAGTTTGGGAGGTGCTTGAATGGTGGGATAAGCAGGAAGAGGGGGAGAGTGTTCTAGAAGAAAACAGAATGAACTCAATCACAAATAAAATCTCTGTGATTAAGCCTCAATGTGTCAGCAGTGGCTTTGTATTTAGAGAAATCACAGACTTCTCTCTTCTAATATTTTGTTTAATTATTACTTTATTGGACTTCAGGTAAACAGAATTAAATTAACTCAAACTCTCGGTTCATCACACATTATTTGTAAATAGCTAATGTCATTTCTAAAACAGGAAATAAAGAACATATTGCTAGGTATTCTGCTCATAATATGAAGGTAACATTTATCTTCCATGTTCCAGGCACTGAATTAGGACTGCAATGTACTCATGCAAGTCTTAGCATCCTTATTGATAAACCCCTGGATATAGAGAGCTTGTTCAATGTGATTTGACAACATCAAGGCTGAGAGTGTTTTTAATAATAACACAAATGTTAGTGTCAGAAACCATGTGGGAAAATGTGAGTAACGTTTTTCACAATTAAGATTCAGATATAGTAGCCTTTCCTGTGGATAGCTGGACTAGTAGAACATAAAACGAGTCCTTTAAATATTCGTTATTCATCTAAAAGACAAGTAGAGTGGGTACACTGGGCAATAACAGCCCATATGTAAAAGAGATCAGTTATTCCAGGTGTCAGGTGAGGCTCTTTCTCTCTGACCATCTACTAACCTGATCCTCTATTCTACCCTCTTCCTACTCATAATGCTTATCATGAAAAGAAAGCTGGCATTTGGAGCGTACAGTATCTGGTAGGGGAACCCCCTATGAAACAAGCTGCTCACGAAAGGCATTCCCTGTTAGCCAAGCAAGAAAAGCCCCAGAGGCTGGAGTTTGGCAGGCACAGCACTAGCACTGACAGCCTACCCCCGGGCATCATGAAGATCTGTGGTCTGGAAATTGACAATGGAGTGGACAGCAACCAAGTAGGAGGACAAAGCTCAAAAGCTCAAAAGGAAAGTGACAGGAAAAGACAGCAAGGCAGAGAGAGATCTAATCATAAGGCATGGACAGCAACTGTGAGTGTGGGAACTAGATTAACCTCCTTCCCCTTTTTTTTTCAACCTCAGCTCCCACACATCAAACACAATGAGCCAGAGCCTTTCTTAGAATAATCAGGAAGGGGATGACAATAAATATCATGATAACCAATTACATCTGCTGAATACTTCAATCTTATTCTCTCATTAGCTCCTTACAATAACCATGCAAGGTTGATACTACTACTATGCCTCTTATTTTTTTGATGAAACAAAATAATGCTTAGTGAAGTTAAGAAATTGACTATGGGATAAAGACTATCAAAGTAAGTAGAGGCTCGGGGCAGTGAGAATGAGAGGCTTGCTGTAACTATTCCTTCTCTTTCTTTCATATATACATACTGGCAATGAAAAACGGAATAATTAGGGTCCTTTCACTATATGTTCCATGAGTGAGTCCAGTTACTTTATATGTCTATATCTAGAAACATATGGAAGATATATATATGTGAGAGAGAAGAGAAGAGAAAATGGAAAAGAAATTGTCATTATGATCTTTGGTGGCAGGGAGAGGCTGAACTTGAGACTATCTGTTTCTTTGACATTCTTCCCATCCAAACTTTAGGGTTAGAAAAATATACTACAGACATTAACAGATATCCATGCTTGGGAAAATATATTTGGTGACAATTTCCCATAGAACTTTGAGCCATAGTTGTTATATGCAAGTGATTTATCAGGTTCAGCCATAAATCACTCCTGTTCAGCAGAAACCTCCTGGTCAGGTTGCAGTTAATGAGTGGTCCTGTGGGAACCCACCTTCTCACTGTACCCTCTGACTCTTTGGTCACAAAGTCAGTACCTGTACCCAGTGTCAGTCCTCCAGTGGAGAGTATCATTGTCTTTGCCTGTAAAGAAGGAGCTGGTTCCCCCACCACCCAGAACCCTGCAGTTACCACACAAATGTAAAAAAGTGACCTCAAGATCTTAAGCCTAGCCTGATTTCTCAGTGTGCGTTTCACACTTCCAAAAGTAGCCACAGGACCAGCTCACTCACCCCTTGAAGCTGACTGAAGTTTCCTTCTTTGGAGCTGCCTGGGTTTTGCCTTTGAAGTTTAAACCTGGGAGCAGTTATCTGCCAGCACAGATAAGCATTCCCAGAGCTTTTGCAGGCGGCCTATCCTAACAAAGGGAGGGATAAGACCTCTGAGTGTGCTTTGCCATCTACTAACTTGCAGGGGAATAGAGAGTAATGAGGGTTCTTTCCACGGCGTGCTCCAAGAGTGAATCAAATTAAAGAAAAGTCAAAGAGAAAAGATAAAATAGCTTCAAAAGAGAACCCACAGCTGTAGACTTGCTCGTCAATCAGCAGGGGCCACAAGCCAATCAGAAGTGAAGTTAAAAATTGTTTGAAAGAAAAAGCATTTGAATCAGTTGCCTTCCACCAGCATAGCAAAAAGAAAAAGCTGGTCAATTGGCACAAGGTGCAGAGAAAGCTGATAATCAATCAGTACATCTAAGTATGTCAATATACATTACACATGTCTATCTGAATAGGCAGGAATTCTCAGTGTTCACCCATGATTTGGGTACCCTCATAGGCTACTGTCCTTAATCCCACAAAGCTAGTATAACCAAAACAATCAACAAAACTATTAAACGATAACGTATGTCAGCTTATTTGGTAGGCAAATCTAATTTAGTAATTGGTGTGATTTTTTTTTCCCCTCACTAATGTAGCAGTGTGCCTGACCATCTTAAGAAGGTAATTCAGTATTCATGTTCTTAACTATAAGGAGTTGTTTATTTCAAAAAACAACACTCAAAGAAGAATACACCAGACAATACCACCCAGTCTTCTGTTCAGGAAAGATCAGGCTCATTTAAGCAGTGGAGCTGGGTAACCTGTGAGCAGGAAGGAAATGAAGTCTTGGAGAAGCCAGGAGTAGCAAGACCAGACAAAAATGGTTAGCTTGCTAAAATAGCAAGATGATGACATTTGAGAAGGTTCTGTGTTAGAAAACCGTAACATACTGGTGTGCAGCATCACTGGTAAGGGAATGGTAACAAGGAGGATGCTTTTGGAACACATGTTGAAGCCTTGACAAGATTTCCAAGGGGTTCATGACAAGTCTGCAGTCAGTGGGGTACACTGCTCTCTGGAGAATCTCTGTACCATCTTGAAATAGCACAACCTGCCCTAAGGAGTAACAGTGAAGGTGGTAACAGTCAAGGATCAAATCTGGACCCATCTCCATTTTTTTCTGGCATTATGGTAGGCAGTATAATTGCTTTCCACAGATGCCACATCCTAATCCCCAGAATCTATGAATATGTCACCTTACATGGTAAGAGGGACTTTGTAGCTATGATTGATTAAGGATTTTAAAATGGGGCAATTATCCTGGATTTTCTAGGTGGGCCCAACATAATCACAAATGTTGTTATAAGAGGGAGAAAGGAGCATCACAGTCAGAGAAGGTGATGTGATAACAGAAACTGGCATCAGAGACATTTAAAGATGCTACAGAGACATTTAAAGATGGAAGGGGTCAAAAGCCAAGGAATACAGTTGGCCTCTCGAAACTACACAGGGCAAAGAAATGGGTTCTCCTAGAGACTCCAGGAGGAACAAAGCCCTGCCAACTCATTTTGGAATTCTGAACTCCAGAAGCGTGAAAAAATAAATATGTGTTAAGCCACTACGTTGGTGGTTATTCATCACAGCAGCAATATAAATGAATATAGCCATCTTTTAAAATCAGTATTCTTGCCTAATCTATGACACTATGGAAAACTTTGCAGCTTTTAGAAATGACAGACTATACATAAACAGAGAGCCATGGGTAGATCTTATATAAACAAGCTGAGTGACTACAATAAGAAAAGAAGCAGCCTATAGCTCAATATATATTACAGAACAGTACCACATATTTTTAAAATGTGCATACCTAACACACTAATGGAGTTGATTGTTGATGAAGGGACAGAAACGGGAACAGGGAGGGAAGGGGTGTAAAAATGAATCAATAAACCAATTAATCAATAAAGTATGATTACCTCTACTCTCTGTACCTCAGTTTCAAACATTTTCAAAAATAGTTTGCCCATTTAGATTTTAAAATGGGAATTCAAACTTTATCTTTGTAGCTACATACACATACACACACACACACACACACGCACACACGCATATCTATCTATCTAAAAAATCTAGGAGAAATTGTGACTGATTCTGATAACCAAACTATCCATGAAAAATTACCACACTTTATGGCTAAGCAGAGTTAATGAAAATTTAGTTTACCATAATGGAAATGTTGCTTGTGAATTATTCTTTACTAGGCATTTTTAAGATCCTCACTGTTGAGATGATTACTTTATGTTCTACTCTCTCACATCCTCTGATTTTCCTTCCACAAATGTAACGCATCAGTGATCATTTTGTAAAAGTACAATGGCTCGATAAGAGAAATTGCTCCTTAGTCTCAATGTAATGTAGACATTTTTAAAAGACTTTTATTTTAACAAGGGAGTCAGATTGACATTTGCATTCCAGCAATTTCTGAGGCACAAATTAGCCTGATGACAATTAGTGGGTATCTCCTGCATTTTCTTCCAGGTAAGACCTGTAATGCATGCTTTTAGCAAAAAAATAAAGAGGAGAGAGAAGGAGAGATGGAGTAAGAGAGACAGAGGGATCTCAAATCAAAAGTATTTTTAAATATCACAACAATAATCAGAAAAGTATTTTACAGACCATATCAGCATTGTAATTACTGAATATAAAACTGAAGGAAACTTTGATTTACTTAAGAAAGAAATGAATCTTCTAGATCTTACAAATCTTTTTTAAAGTAATCATTATATTTTTAGGGGAGAGGTGAGCCAAGTGAGACTCTGGACATCTGATTGAATGAAATGAATTTGCTATTTATCTGTGTGTAATTCAAATGAAAACTGTCTTTATGTATGTGTGTGTGTGTGTGTGTGTGCGCGCGCGCGTGCATGCATGCATGCGTGTGTGTGTGTGTATCTGTGGGTATCTGTAAAGAAAGGGTATCTGTAAAGAAAATAGCATTAGATTTTGTAAAGAAAAATCAGTTTTATCCAAACATTACATAATAGTTGTGGATGGTACTAATGAAATTCTGAAAATATTTTTCCTAATTTTAAGAAAAAAGAATATATATTATTTCCCTGAAAAATATATATAACTTGCAAATTCCTTGGCAGTAATTTGAAAACTTTAAATACAGCGTGGATCTTTGTGATGAACTAGCTGCCCAAGGAGTGAAAAGGTTGATGTTGATAATTATTGTCTCTTTTTTCTTTCATCTCTTGTAGCTGAAATAATGCTCTTCCACCCCAAAGACGTATTCCACCTTAGAAAGACTTTAAAAGTATAGAGAAAATAAGATTTTTTCTGTCTTAGGAAATGATTCCTGAGGCTGGATAAATAAATAACTTCAAGTAGAATAAAAGAAATATAGCTTGTTTTTATTCCATGAAGATTCTAAGCAACTAAAACATAAAGTTCTATAACCTTGATTGACATTGTAAATAGGTAAATCCTGAAAGAACAATGGGTATATTATATTCAAGATGGAGGGCTTTTTATTCCTCAGTGGACTCATGGTAATTCTTTCCAACTTTTCACAGACTTTTAGAAGAGTAAATTAATTTCCCAATATTGGCTGTTTTTGTTCTCTGGTGAATATAATGCTCCTCAAAGAAAATGAATCAAATTATGCATCAACTATGGAAAATACTCATGAAAACATCCTGACAAAAAGAGAGAAGGGTTGCTAATAATATCAGTCACTTCCCTGCCCAGAGAAGTGACCTCAAGTGTGCTTAAGAACTAACTAAAAAAGAAGTCCTTTTGAAATGTTATTATTATTTTTAAACCTAGATAATGGGCTGCTTTTTTCTCTTTGTTTTAGCCAGCATTCCGGTTGGGTATGCTTTCCTGCTATACAGATTCTATTTCTTCACAGTCAAAATTCACCCTCAACAGTACCTAGCATCTATCAATGGAGATCAACACATGACAGGGTATACAAGCCTCATTTATTTTCCAGAATGTAACCAAATGACCTTAATAGCTCACCTGTATCTGTGTTTCTTTTGCATTTGGGGCCCTTACCTTATTAGTGATAATAAACTATTATATTTTGATTCAAATAGATATATTCTAAGTAATGCCCAATGAGTTTAAAGAAAAATGTCAGAAAATTATAGTGTGCATTTTAGTCAAAAGTAGGTACAAATTAGCTTTAATGATTTTTTTCAAGTAGTTATGGTGTCTTGGTAAGATAATTGATTTTAACAATGTGTGCGATTTGAATGATAAAACTGTTTCACTGGTTTAGAACTTACGTTGTCCACATCTGTTGGGAGATCAGAACCCAGAACCAGCGGATGTTTAGGGTCCACTACATGAACAATACCTCTTGCTTTGCCATTCACTTTGATTAACTGAATTCAAAAGATAATAAATGTAAGAAAATAAAGCATCTTATAAAACATAAAACCTTATACAATCATTACATGGGAAAAATATTTTATGCAATAGTCAAGGAACGTGCTTATCTTTCTCTCTCCCTGTCTCTTTAAACCTACTGCGTTGGTTGGTGCTTCCTCTGGCTTTGGATGACTACTCCAAGAAGCCCTTTGACTTTTCAAGTTTTATGCAATAAAAATTCAAGTCACACAACATAATCTCACTTAGTAAATAATTTTCCAATAAACTTCATTTTTGTTTTAAAGTTTAAGTTTCTCTCCCTTCCTCAGTTTGTGTCCTTTGCAGTCTGATACCTGCTTCTCTGTCCTGTCTGTATTTTTGCCACGGATACACACAGAATAAACCTATAGTCACACCCCTGACCTTTACATATTCAAAGACCATGCTATTTCACTTTGTGCCTCCTATTTTTTATATTAAAAATTATACGTACTCACAAATTCTTTCCCACAATCAGGATTGCCAGACCTTTCAAAGTCTGAACCCCCTTTTATTCATTTGTTCCAGGTGCTATTGATCTTTTTAAAAACTTGTCCAGAATATAAGATAATTACTCTAGATGAGGATGTATCTGGAGCATCCTCTCCAGTATCTGTTAATTTGATGCTATTCACCCAAATCCTTGGGCCTCCTTGTTGGTTTCTGTGAACATTATAAAGATTCCATTCTGTATTTAGTCTCGAAGACAAAGTTGTCAGATATTTGTATTAACTCTTTGGTATTATCCATTACTTATGTCTCTTCTTTTTCTGTTATAATGACACAATAGTCATGTATAGACTTACATGATGACAATACCTTGCCTTATAATCATACATTTTTAATAACATTATAAGATAAAATTTACTCAGTACGTGCAGCCATAAAAAACAGCAAAATCATGTCCTTTGCAGCAACATGGGTGCAGCTAGAGGATATTACCCAAGTGAATTAACTCAGGAACAGAAAACTAAAAACCACACATTCTCACGTACAAATGGGAGCTAAACATTGGGTACTCATGGACGTAAAGATGGCAACAATAGACACTGGGGACTATGAGGGAGGGGGAAGGTGGGAGGGCAGAAAGGGTTGAAAAACTAACTGTTGGGTACTATACTCACTATACTGGTGATGGGATCATTTGTATCCCAAACCTCAACAAGGTGCAATATACCCATGTAACAAATCTGCACATGCACCCCCGATTCTAAAATAAATGTTGAAGTTATTTTTTAAAATTTAAGTAAGTAGGGAAAAAAACGTTGAAAAATAGACTCAATGTGGTGAGAATAAAGGAGGGAAGTGACAATGAGAAGACAGAGGCAGATAGAAGATATCTAAGTTTCTTCTTACCACCTCTGCAGAGCACTAAACTTTCTCATTGTTTCCTTGTCTCCCTGCTCATTAATACCTTTCTCCATCAGCTTCAGTGACTGAAGACTGCCACTTGCAAGCTTAGCTTTGTCCAGTTCTTAGTAAGGCTGCTGTCAGCCTCAAGACAGCCAGTGGGAGGGACCTAGAATTGATCAAACTGTCAACTGTTGTGAGCTTTGAACTCCCTACTTTTCACTGAATTTCAGTGGGAATTTTTTTTTTTTTTTCTAGTTTGGGTGACCATATCTCAGGTGTAGGTTACTGATTTCACTCCAGTTCCCTGCTAAGCTTGAAATCTAGCCCTGGCCTTTACTCTTAGTCTGCTAGATTGAGTTCTGAAAATTTTCTAGCTTTTACCAATTTTCTCTTTACTATTGAAACAAGATCCCACTTTGTACTCTTCAGTGTTGGCTAAGACCTAGGTCCAAACCAGATGGATTATCCAGGACTGTTAAGAAACTCTTTCCCTAATCATAACTCTTGCCAATTTTATCAGTATAGTATCTTAATACAACCCCTTTTATTTACTTCACAATTCTGGAGTTGAACAATTTAGGCTGGGCTCAGCTAGGAAAATGTTTAGTTCTTAGCTGGTCACACATCTGCAATCAACCTCAGTTCAGTTTCTAGGGTGACTGTACCTAAATTCTTCTTCAGCAGGTTGACCTGGGCTTGTTCTAATGGAGAAAGGAGAAGTTCAAGAGAGAGAAAATTCAAGGCCTTTTGAGGGCTAGACTCAGTACTGACACACCATCACTTGTACCACATTCTTTGTAGCAAAACAAGTCAAAAAGCTAGCCCAGGTCAAAAATAGGGAGACAGATGCTACCTTTTCATGGGAGGAACTACAAAGCTACATTGAAAATTGTGCAGGGTTGAAAAATTGGGCAAGTTTTATAGTGATGTACTATATGCTGCTCAGAAACATTACTGTATTCCTATCCATCTCTATCATCATGGATTGCTTTGGATAATAGTACTAATGTGATGCCACTTAATTTCACTGTACGCTTTTGGAATCCATATTTGGACTTGTTAATTCTACTTCTCAGGAGAATGAATGGGGAAAAGCAGCACCATTGCTGATATATCTGGTTGCTATACACCTAATCCCACTCACTCCTGGATTTATTATTTTTTTCCAGTTTACTTCTCTTTGCACAGTGCTGCTGGTTGACTGTCAACCAATAATTAAACATGTTTATGTTAATATTTGGGGGGTTTTTTCTTCCTTTGGAGCACCACCTTAGGGAAATTGGATCAAAAGTGCTTATAAAACCCCGAGTCAGTCAAGACAGCTATTTACCAGAATTTAACACCCTAAGTAATTAGAATTACAATCCTATGGCCCATCTGAAGCATTCTGACATTCTGTTTCCCCTACACGAGTATCATTTCTGAACTTTAATATTCAGACATGACAGCTTCCAAATGAAGTTCAAGTTGAATCAAATAGTGGTTTAATATCTTTGGAATAGATAGAAAAACTGAATTTCCCTAAGAACATAGACTAAAAGTCACCATCTAAGCAAATAAAAAGCTGTTTTATGTATCTAATATTAATTGGTATGCCATCAAGAACCTAAGTGACCACAGACTTGAGTAATCTAACACTCATGAACAAATCTAAAGATTAAAATAAATTAGAATGAATTAATTCAAAATGTTAATAATTTCTATGACACAGTGTATTAATAGCTAGCATTTTAGCATTACTTTGAGCATTTATGTAATTTTTCTCATTCAATCTTCACAACCTCATTGGTAGGTGTTATTATAAACAATTAATAGATGAGGAAACTGGGTTTCCAATAGCAAGAAATTTGCTCAAGAGTTACACAGCTAATCAGTGGTTGAGCTTATTTGAACTCCAGGCCACTTACCTCTTAACAATTATAATACTGGATTCACATAAACTACTTACAAGAACAAAATTCTTAATTGAAGGCATATTAATAAATGGTACAGCCATTAAATTAGTTAAAATAGAAAGATATTCTCTTGTTTTGAAACCTGTACTCTCCCATCTCCATTCAACTCAAATCCTATGTCTTCTAAGAAGCTTCCAGAATGTGGTCGGAGAGATTCTCAGCAATAAGCATAAGTGAATTCTCTCTTACCTAGGCTTCTTACGTCCAGTATTCACATTTCCAATATTTACTTTCAATATTGATTCTATTCTGTCTTGTATCAAAGCTCATATTGAGGCTTCAAATAGACTATAAAGTTTCTGGAAAGTGGGGACTTTGCATAGAGTCCAGCTTTACCTGTCATAGAAAGTAATATGTTTCCATAGTATTACATACATGTTAAAATAAATATGCACATAAATGCACACATATGAATTAAAAAAATGAAATCTTCATTCTTGATTCTCATTAGTTTCAACCATTCTAGGATGATGACAGAATGCTATTTCTAATTTAAATTAAATCATGGTCATTTAGAATTTAGATAGAAAGAAATTTCAGTTTTTAATGAAAAATTCTCATTATTGAGAGATCTGTCCTTAAATATCAAAGTCTACTAATTATGAAGAGCAGCAATAGAAATAAGCCATGGGCCAAACTATTGTATCATATCATATTCTTTTATCACTAAAATACTGTATAAACAGTAACAAACAGGTGGTGACATTTCAGGGATAAACCCTATTCTAAGGGATTAATTACCATTTATAATCACGGAGTTTTAAAAAGAAAATGGACCCACTGAGCTTGTTTACTCACTTTTTAACATATAGAGGGCATTTTAATTAACTACATTGCTTTTAGTGCATTTCCCAGGTGCTAGAGGTAAGACTCCAGTGCTTGAACATATGATATAATGAAACAATATATTTTCTTCTTTATTTTCTTGTTGTTTTACATTCCTTTTTGAAAATAACTTAATCCTATTTAAGTATAAAATTAAGTGATTATTTAAGTATATACAGAATGTACTTATTAAAATCCCTTTCCTGGAGACAATTATTGTAATCAATTTCTTAAGAAATAATTTTAGAAATACTCTATGCATCTATAAAATAAAAATATACATACGTTTTTCTTTTGTTTTTTAAAGCAAATGGTGGATTATTTTATAATCTTTTCTACATATTATTTTTATACTCGATGGTATGTAAAATTGCATATTAATATTACTACAAAAAGAACTTCATTATTCATTCTTTTGGTTGCATAGTATTCCATTGCTTGGATTGATATACCATATACTTTATTTAATGAGTTCTTTATTGATATACCTTAAGGTTGTTGCTAAACTGTTATACCACAAACAATACTTCAAAAAACAACAACATCATGTGAGTCTTTCTCACATATGCAAGTGTACTTGTAGTACAAATACCTAGAGGTGAATTTCCTCTATATGAAGGGATGTGTTAGTTATATGTGCTAGGCATTAGTCAAAATACACTCCTAAAAGTGTATACCCATTTATATTACCACCCACAAGCAGAGAGTGCCAGTCTTTGCATACCCTTGCCAACAAGGTTATCAACTTTTCAACTCTTGTAAATTTGGTTGACTAGAAACAGGATAAGTGTTCTGACACACAGTATTTAACTATGAGTGAGACTGAGCATCTTTTCATATCTTTATTTTTTATTTTTTTATTTTATTTATTTTTATTATTTAAGTTCTAGGGTACATGTGCACAATGTGCAGCTTTGTTACATATGTATACGTGTGTCATGTTGGTGTGCTGCACCCATTAACTCGTCATTTAGCATTAGGTATATCTCCTAATGCTATCCCTCCCCACTCCCCCCACCCCACAACAGTCCCCAGTATGTGATGTTCCCCTTCCTGTGTCCATGTGTTCTCATTGTTCAATTCCCACCTATGAGTGAGAACATGCAGTGTTTGGTTTTTTTGTCCTCGCGATAGTTTGCTGAGAATGATGGTTTCCAGTTTCATCCATGTCCCTACATGTTCCAGTTTCATCCATGTCCCTACAAAGGACATGAACTCATCATTTTTATGGCTGCATAGTATTCCATGGTGTATATGTGCCACATTTTCTTAATCCAGTCTGTCGTTGTTGGACATTTGGGTTGGTTCCAAGTCTTTGCTATTGTGAATAGTGCCGCAATAAACATACGTGTGCATGTGTCTTTATAGCAGCATGATTTATAATCCTTTGGGTATATACCCAGTAATGGGATGGCTGGGTCAAATGGGATTTCTAGTTCTAGATCCCTGAGGAATCGCCACACTGACTTCCACAATGGTTGAACTAGTTTACAGTCCCAGCAACAGTGTAAAAGTGTTCCTATTTCTCCACATCCTCTCCAGCACCTGTTGTTTCCTGACTTTTTAATGATGGCCATTCTAACTGGTGTGAGATGGTATCTCATTGTGGTTTTGATTTGCATTTCTCTGATGGCCAGTGATGATGAGCATTTTTTCGTGTGTTTTTTGGCTGCATAAATGACTTCTTTGGAGAAGTGTCTGTTCGTGTCCTTCGCCCACTTTTTGATGGGGTTGTTTGTTTTTTTCTTGTAAATTTGTTTGAGTTCATTGTAGATTCTGGATATTAGCCATTTGTCAGATGAGTAGATAGCAAAAATTTTCTCCCATTCTGTAGGTTGCCTGTTCACTCTGATGGTAGTTTCTTTTGCTGTGCAGAAGCTCTTTAGTTTAATTAGATCCCATTTCTCAGTTTTGGCTTTTGTTGCCATTGCTTTTTGTGTTTTAGACATGAAGTCCTTGCCCATGCCTAGGTCCTGAATGGTATTGCCTAGTTTTTCTTCTAGAGTTTTTATGGTTTAGGTCTAACATTTAAGTCTTTAATCCATCTTGAATTAATTTTTGTATAAGGTATAAGGAAGGGATCCAGTTTCAGCTTTCTACATATGGCTAGCCAGTTTTCCCAGCACCATTTATTAAATAGGGAATCCTTTCCCCATTTCTTGTTTTTGTCAGGTTTCTCAAAGATCAGATAGTTGTAGATATGCAGGGTTATTTCTGAGGGCTCTGTTCTGTTCCATTGGTCTGTATCTCTGTTTTGGTACCAGTACCATGTTGTTTTGGTTACTGTAGCCTTGTAGTATAGTTTGAAGTCAGGTAGCATGATGCCTCCAGCTTTGTTCTTTTGGCTTAGGATTGACTTGGCGATACAGGCTCTTTTTTGGTTCCATATGAACTTTAAAGTAGTTTTTTCCAATTCTGTGAAGAAAGTCATTGGTAGCTTGATGGGGATGGCATTGAATCTATAAATTACCTTGGGCAGTATGGCCATTTTCACGATATTGATTCTTCCTATCCATGAACATGGAATGTTCTTCCATTTGTTTGTATCCTCTTTTATTTTATTGAGCAGTGGTTTGTAGTTCTCCTTGAAGAGGTCCTTCACATCCCTTGTAAGTTGGATTCCTAGGTATTTTATTCTCTTTGAAGCAATTGTGAATGGGAGTTCACTCATGATTTGGCTCTCTGTTTGTCTGTTATTAGTGTATAAGCATTCTTGTGATTTTTGTACATTGATTTGGTATCCTGAGACTTTGCTGAGTTGCTTATCAGCTTGAGGAGATTTTGGGCTGAGATGATGGGGTTTTCTAGATATACAATCATGTTATCTACAAACAGGGACAATTTGACTTCCCCTTTTCCTAACTGAATACCCTTTATTTCCTTCTTCTGCCTGATTGCCCTGGCCAGAACTTCCAACACTATGTTGAATAGGAGTGGTGAGAGAGGGCATCCCTGTCTTGTGCCCGTTTTCAAAGGGAATGCTTCCAGTTTTTGCCCATTCAGTATGATATTGGCTGTGGGTTTGTCATAGGTAGCTCTTATTATTTTGAGATATGTCCCATCAATACCTAATTTATTGAGAGTTTTTAGCATGACTCTTTGTTGAATTTTGTCAAAGGCCTTTTCTGTATGTATTGAGATAATCATGTGGTTTTTGTCTTTGGTTCTGTTTACATGCTGGATTACATTTATTGATTTGCGTATGTTGAACCAGCCTTGCATCCCAGGGATGAAGCCTACTTGATCATGGTGGATAAGCTTTTTGATGTGCTGCTGGATGCGGTTTGCCAGTATTTAATTGAGGATTTTTACATCAATGTTCATCAAGGATAGTGGTCTAAAATTCTCTTTTTTGGTTGTCTCTCTGCCAGGCTTGGGTATCAGGATGATGCTGGCCTCATAAAATGAGTTAGGGAGGATTCCCTCTTTTTCCATTGATTGGAATTGTTTCAGAAGGAATGGTACCAGCTCCTCTTTGTACCTCTGGTAGAATTCAGCTGTGAATCCATCTGGTCCTGGACTTTTTTTGGTTGGTAAGCTATTGATTATTGCCACAATTTCAGAGCATGTTATTGGTCTATTCAGAGATTCAACTTCTTCCTGGTTTAGTCTTGGGAGGGTGTATTTGTTGAGGAATTTATCCATTTCTTTCAGATTTTCTAGTTTATTTGCATAGAGGTGTTTATAATATTCTCTGATGGTAGTTTGTATTTCTGTGGGATCAGTGGTGATATCCCCTTTATCATTTTTTATTGCATCTATTTGATTCTTCTCTCTTTTCTTCTTTATTAGTCTTGCTAGTGGTCCATCAATTTTGTTGATCTGTTCAAAAAACCAGCTCCTGGATTCATTAATTTTTTGAAGAGTTTTTTGTGTCTATATTTCCTTCAGTTCTGCTCTGATCTTAGTTATTTCTTGCCTTCTGCTAGCTTTTGAATCTGTTTGCTCTTGCTTTTCTAGTTCTTTTAATTGTGATGTTAGGGTGTCAATTTTAGATCTTTCCTGCTTTCTCTTGTGGGCATTTAGTGCTATAAATTTCCCTCTACACACTGCTTTAAATGTGTCCCAGAGATTCTGGTATGTTGTGTCTTTGTTCTCATTGGTTTCAAAGAACATCTTTATTTCTGCCTTCATTTCATTATTTACCCAGTAGTCATTCAGTAGCAGGTTGTTCAGTTTCCATGTAGTTGAGTGGTTTTGAGTGAGTTTCTTAATCCTGAGTTCTAGTTTGATTGCACTGTGGTCTGAGAGACAGTTTGTTATAATTTCTTTTCTTTTACATTTGCTGAGGAGAGCTTTACTTCCAACTATGTGGTCAATTTTGGAATAGATGTGGTGTGGTGCTGAAAAAAATGTATATTCTGTTGATTTGGGGTGGAGAGTTCTGTAGATGTCTATTAGGTCCACTTGGTGCAGAGCTGAGTTCAATTCCTGGGTATCGTTGTTAACTTTCTGTCTCATTGATCTGTCTAATGTTGACAGTGGGGTGTTAAAGTCTCCCATTATTATTGTGTGGGAGTCTAAGTCTCTTTGTAGGTCACTAAGGACTTGCTTTATGAATCTGGGTGCTCCTGTATTGGGTGCATATATATTTAGGATAGTTAGCTCTTCTTGTTGAATTGATCCCTTTACCATTATGTAATGGCCTTCTTTGTCTCTTTTGATCTTTGTTGGTTTAAAGTCTGTTTTATCAGAGACTAGGATTGTAACCGCTGCCTTTTTTTGTTTTCCATTTGCTTGGTAGGTCTTCCTCCATCCCTTTATTTTCAGCCTATGTGTGTCCCTGCACATGAGATGGGTTTCCTGAATACAGCACACTGATGGGTCTTGACTCTTTATCCAACTTGCCAGTCTGTGTCTTTTAATTGGAGCATTTAGCCCATTTACATTTAAGGCTAATATTGTTATGTGTGCATTTGATCCTGTCATTATGATGTTAGCTGGTTATTTTGCTCATTAGTTGATGCAGTTTCTTCCTAGCCTTGATGATCTTTACAATTTGGCATGTTTTTGCAGTAGCTGGTACCAGTTGTTCCTTTCCATGTTTAGTGCTTCCTTCAGGAGCTCTTTCAGGGCAGGACTGGTGGTGACAAAATCTCTCAGCATTTGCTTGTCTGTAAAGTATTTTATTTCTCCTTTACTTATGAAGCTTAGTTTGGCTGGATATGAGATTCTGGGTTGAAAATTCTTTTCTTTAAGAATGTTGAATATTGGTCCCCACTCTCTTCTGGCTTGTAGAGTTTCTGTTGAGAGATCCGCTGTTAGTCTGATGGGCTTCCCTTTGTGGGTAACCCAACCTTTCTCTCTGTCTGCCCTTAACATTTTTTCCTTCATTTCAACTTTGGTGAATCTGACAATTATGTGTCTTGGAGTTGCTCTTCTCGAGGAGTATCCTTGTCGCATTCTCTGTATTTCCTGAATCTGAATGTTGGCCTGCCTTGCTAGATTGGGGAAGTTCTCCTGGATAATATCCTGCAGAGTGATTTCCAACTTGGTTCCATTCTCCCTGTCACTTTCAGGTACACCAATCAGACGTAGATTTGGTCTTTTCACATAGTCGCATTCTTCTTGGAGGCTTTGTTCATTTCTTTTTATTCTTTTTTCTCTAAACTTCTCTTCTCACTTCATTTCATTCATTTCGTCTTCCATCACTGATACCCTTTCTTCCAGTTGATCACATCGGCTACTGAGGCTTGTGCATTTGTCACGTAGTTCTTGTGCCTTGGTTTTCAGCTCCATCAGGTCCTTTAAGGACTTCTCTGCATTGGTTATTCTAGTTATCCATTTGTCTAATTTTTTTTCAAAGCTTTTAACTTCTTTGCCATTGGTTCGAATTTCCTCCTGTAGCTCGGAGTAGTTTGATCATCTGAAGCTTCTCTCAACTCGTCAAAGTCATTCTCCGTCCAGCTCTGCTCCATTGCTGGTGAGGAGCTGTGTTCCTTTGGAGGAGGAGAGGCGCTCTGATTTTTAGAGTTTCCAGTTTTTCTGCTCTGTTTTTTTTCCATCTTTGTGGTTTTATCTACCTTTGGTCTTTGATGATGGTGATGTACAGATGGGTTTTTGGTGTGGATGTCCTTTCTGTTTGTTCATTTTCCTTCTACCAGACAGGACCCTCAGCTGCAGGTCTGTTGGAGTTTGCTAGAGGTCCACTTCAGACCCTGTCTGCCTGGGTATCAGCAGTGGTGGCTGCAGAACAGTGGATTTTGGTGAACCACAAATGCTGCTGCCTGATTGTTCCTCTGGAAGTTTTGTCTCAGAGGAGTACCCAGCCATGTGAGGTGTCAGTCTGCCCCTACTCGGGGTGCCTCCCAGTCCCTGACTCGGGGGTCAGGGACCCACTTGAGGAGGCAGTCTGCCCGTTCTCATATGTCAAGCTGTGTGCTGGGAGAACCACTACTCTCTTCAAAGCTGTCAGAGAGGGACATTTAAGTCTGCAGAGTTTACTGCTGTCTTTTTGTTTGTCTGTGCCCTGCCCCCAGAGGTGGAGCCTACAGAGGCAGGCAAGCCTCCTTGAGCTGTGGTGGGCTCCACCCAGTTGGAGCTTCCTGGCTGCTTTGTTTACCTAATCAAACAAGTGACTCGGCAGTGGTGGGCGCCCCTCCCCCAGCCTCGCTGCCGCCTTGCAGTTTGATCTTGGACTGCTGTGCTAGCAATGAGCGAGACTCCGTGGGTGTAGGACCATCTGAGCCAGGTGTGCTATAAAATCTCCTGGTGTGCCATTTTTTAAGCCTGTTGGAAAAGCACAGTATTAGGGTGGGAGTGACCTGATTTTCCAGGTGCAGTCTGTCACCCCTTTCTTTGACTAGGAAAGGAAATTTCCTGACCCCTCATGCTTCCCGGGTGAGGCGATGCCTCACCCTGCTTTGGCTCGTGCATAATGCGCTGCACCCACTGTCCTGCACCTACTGTCTGGCACTCCCCAGTGAGATGAACCCAGTACCTCATTTGGAAATGCAGAAATCACCGTCTTTTGCGTGGCTTATGCTGGGAGCTGTAGACTGGAGCTGTTCCTATTTGGCCATCTTGGCTCCTCCCCCCTTTTTGTATCTTTAATTTCATCCTTCTCTTTAATTGCTTTTTAGTCTTTTCCAAACTTGTTGATTTGGACATTTAATTCTCATATTAGTATTAATTCTCATTTGTTAATATAAACGCATTAAAATATTTCTAAATATAAGTAATTTCCCACTGAGCATTACATTGACTATGTCCCTAGGTGTCTTTATTATCATAATAGTCTAGCATTTTTACTTTTTGCTTTTGAATCAAGTTAGAAGTGTCTCTTGCTTCCCACCCCTGGAGCTATGTTTTTTTCTTATCTGAATTTTTAAAAATGTATAGTTTCATAGCATTGACATCAGTTAATATAAAATTTCTATGTTTGAACAATGTATGGAAATTTTGAGGCGCTAACATATGGTCAATTTCAGGGCCCATGAAAAGATGATGCATCCTCTGTTTTTAGAACATAAAGTTTGACATACATCTATTAGAGACACCTTGGTAACCAAGGAACATCTACTAGATACACCTTATTATTTAGGAAATACACATTGTTAGTTACGTTTTACCCACATGCATTGAGGGGGTGAGGCATTTTACATTTTATTATAACTAATAGCTTTATATTTATTTATGTAGTATTTGCTATCGGTATAGACTCTGGTTCTTATTTTATTCAAAGTATTATAAACTGTTATTATTTCATGCTTATGTTATCTCATCTTTGAGAACTTTTTCAACTTGGCTTCTGTAATTTGGGACATCATCTTATTGTATGTCATTCTGTTTTCTCACCATCTATTCCCGAGATTTGTATATATGCTTTATATTCTTGTTGCATAGATATGATTGCTTACGTTTTTAATGCTTGGGGAAATGTAATGTTTTCATCTGCTTTATGACAACATTTTCCTTTTGAGTATTCTTCAGCTGTCATTTGTTTTCCACTTGTTTTCATCATGTTTTGTAGTATGTTTGTATTAATCTTCTGTTAATTTCTCTATAATAAGCCATCTTTCAATAAAGTAAATTTTCCAGCTGTTTGTAGACAATTGTAAGGAATAGCCTGGAGTTGTGTCTTGGCTAACAAAAATTTTTTAGGAGTTATTTTATTCTTTACTTCTCATTAGTCATAGAAAAAGGCTGAGAGCTGTCAAACTGTAAAAAGAATTTCCTCTCTATTTCCCTAACCTTCAAAATAGGCACAGTTACTACCTGAAACTTTGCCCATGTTTTTGTTTGTTCATTTTAAAAATTCTTTGTTCTGCTTAACATTCCTGCTTTTCAGAACCCATTGGATATAGAGAAGTTCAACGCATCTAGGTCCTGCTTCTACAAGTAGAATTTTCTATTTTTCACCTCAGAATATATAGTTCACTTTTAAGAATTGCACTTTTGCTGGTTCTTTCTGAAGGTGGCAATCATGGCTATCTTCTTTCTACTTTTGCCCATAACCCTGCTCAATCTTCACTTCCTAGGACACAATTTACACATATTTTTTCTCTTAGTTTCAGCCAAGATGACATTTGTGCTTCCATTTTTTAAATATCCTTGCTGTCTATGATTAATTTTGCAAAAAAGCAAAAGAAATGCTGATTTTATGAACTATCATCAAAAATTTTGGAAATTTTTCATAATAATGTTTGACTTTTGAATATTGACTTATTTTGCTAATATAGAAAACAGGGCAGTGGTTTTTAAAAAATAATACTGATTATTGGATCTCGTATCAAATACTCTATGAGTGGGGGGGAATTGCAAATGGCAACAAACTGCAATTCCTAAGTATTAGCACTGACTTAAGTCTTTATATAAAAGTTATTGAGAAATTATGACGCAAGTACAGTAATTAAGAACATTGGACTTTTAAATAATGTTGAAGAACTTCTAAGCATGAAACAAGAAAGAAACCCTAGTGGAAATGACTAAAAAATATTTTATAACATGAAAAAGAAAACTTGTATATGATCCAAAAAAAGATCAAAAGACAAAGATTACATTGAAATTCGTAATTTGCAATATACATAGTAAATTAAAGGTTTATAGTTTAACATGTAAATGGTTCTAACAAACCAATATTGGAAAGATTAATACAGGATAAAAATGAGCAAAGGAAAATTTTCCAATCATATTTATCTTGATAAATGTGTATTTAACTCAATTATTTCCTGTGTTTCTATATTTGTGTTTTATCTGACATTGCTATAGTTTTAGAGGAGATGCATCAAAATGAGATTAATTATACCATCTTGACAAGAAGAAATTCATTTGGCTAATAAATATTCAAATGAAAATACTCAAATTCCTTGTAATAAAAGAAATAAAAATTAAAATTATGAGGCCTTAATTTTCCTCTTTCAGATTAGTCATGTAATAAAGGTAGATAATGGTCATAACATAAAAAGGGATTTTCTCATGAGATGTGAGTCAGAATATAAATTGACATAACCTTTGACATTTGCTTTTTAAATTAAATTTTTTAGCCATTTTAATTCAGAAATGTCTAGAAATTTATCCTCAGAAAAACTCTATACAAGGATGGTCATGACATATGATTTAAATAAAAAATGGAAACAGGCTAAATATCCAACAATCTGATTAAAGTAGTTTATTAATGCAGTGAAATATTTAGCCATTAAAAATAAAATAGGGAGAATATGACTAAGCATTTTGTACAACTTGAAACTGTTTTTAAGACACATACACTTCAAACATTTACAAACAAAACATGTTTAAATAAATATGTCATCTAGACATCTGCTACTTTAATGTTACACAGTCCTCTAAGGTATTTTTTAATTTAAATAAACTTATGGAGCCCCATCTCAAGTACTGTGGGTAGTCAGGTTCTCTACCCAATACCCCAAGGATTATCAAGATGTTGGTTCTTTTTACCCTCCTTCTACAGGCTTCTTGATTCCTATTCTGGTTTTACATTCTGAGTTGGCTCATTACTATAATCCATGTTGCCTAAGGTAAGAAATAGTCTCTTTCTTCATTGTTCAGAAAAAAAATCATACACAGATATTGTGTATTCCCAAGACAGCTGCTTGCAAGTATCTAGAGAAGGTTATAGCATGGCACAGAGCAGGCAACAAATTAGTAATGAATATGAGACTTTCCAGCTCTAAATCCCTAGGGTATGTCTACCACATGTAGATAACCCAGACCTACCTGTAGATCAATTTCTCTCCCAACAAGTTTTTTCTGTCACGTTGCCTGGTCAGGCTTTCTCTCTTCAGGGACTGCTTTTTGTACCTCACTATTGTATCGGTTCCTGATCCCAAACCACAGCTTTCCAGGAAAGGATTCAAAATTTTAATATTCATCTGTTATATTGGGCAAATCAATTTAACTTTTTTTGTAATGACCCTTTCCTTTCAGACTATATGTAGAATACTAACATTTTGCAATTAAAATGCATTCTAACAAGGTTTTGCCTAATCAAAAAAGCCATTCTCTCCCTAAGAGAAAATTCTCTGAACTCTGAGGGCATCCACCATAAAACACAGTAAGCTTTTAAAGGCAACTTTGAATCATTCCTATTGAGATAGATATAGGTATTCACTGAAACACATAAATAACTGTGTGTGTGAGCTAGGAGAGGATGCACACAAAATGTATATAAAACTTATCTCTTGTAGTCGAGTTGGGTATTTGGGTGGTGTGGTACTCGATTTTTGAGACATTGCATCTATCAGTATATGTTTGATTAGTAAACAGGCATTCAGTAATTTTTAAGAAGTTAGAATATGAATAATTCAAAGGCGAATTTGGTGACGTCTCAGACAAACTGAAATAGGATCATTCAGACTTTCAAAGCTGTGTGTTTCCAGAGGCAAAAGAGAATCTCATTCAGAATTGCTCATCAATGTTTAATTTCCAGTCTGGAATACCAAAAGGGAATTGACTTAGGCCCTAGAGAGTTGGTTTCTTGTATTTAAATGGAGATATTAGTATCTTCCCTCTCTCTTAGTATTTAACATTTCTCTCCTTATTTAGATAATGCTGAAGCACACAATTAGAGCCTTAGAGTTACACTGTTCAGTGTGGTAGTCAATAGCACCATTTAGCTATTGAGCACCTTAAATGTGGCTAATGTGACTGAGAAACTAAATTTTTAGTTTTACTTAATTTAATTTAGTTTTTAAAACTAGTACTCAATTCAGTCACTAGAAAACTCTTAAGGCTGTTTGGGAAAACTTGGACATACAAATCTATTTTTCGACTGTACATTTTATAAAATCTAAATACAGATCGAATATTTCCAATGAAAACTCAGTGTCCAAATTGAGATGTAAGTGTAAAATACACATCAAATTTCAAAGATGTAGTATAACAAAAAAAGTAAACTATGTCCTCAATTTTTATACTGATTACATGTTGAAATTATAATATTTTGGATATATTGGATTAAAATCCATTACTTATATTGATTTCACCTTTTTAAACTTTAAAAAAAGTATCTACTAAACAATTATAAACTACATATGTGAGTCACATTATATCTTTAATAAACAGCAGCACTATAAGGTAAAATCAAAACTTACTACAGAAGTCACAAACTGGTAGAGATCATTTAGCCCACAAACTTCTGTATGTCATCCATATAACGTTTTTAATTATTTTCAATTAGTTACAAGTATTTAATATATATAGTTAATTTTTGAAAAATATTGGTAACTGGCTCTTCTTGAAAAGTTAGAAAATTTGACAAAATTACATTTTTTCTTGCATGGCAAGAATTTGCCTGAAATGACAGTGGCTGCCCCCTGTAGCTAGCCCTAAGCTATTTCGCACCACCCTCCCAGTTAATAAAAAATAAAATCACTCTGCCAGACCACTGAAGACATTTGAATTCGAAATCTTTAAAGCACATGACAGGATGATGTAAAAGAAGTGGGGATTTTTACCCACTAAATTTGTTCTACAAATGTTCTCTACATTGGGTAGTTTCCATTTTTCTAGCCACAAAAATTGATCAACATTTTACAAGGTGAAAATCCTGTTGAACAATTGAACAGCTGTCCATAAATCATGTAACAATACCAGAATGAAGCGACATCTTGCCTTGTGGTGCAGAAAATCCTAGTTATATTTAATGCAGAGTCTGCTCCTTTAAGTCCTGGGAACCTCCCAGGTCCTCCCTGCACTATTGACCTATATGACAGGCTTTAATTAGCACAGATTTTTCATGTTCGTGGATAGATTTGAAATTTGGAAGTACTTAATGAAAAAGGTCTGTTACCTTGACCAGGCTGAAATTGCAGTTAGAGGACATTTGCTTGCTCCAAAGGCACTGCATACAAATATATGAATATTAACACTATGCATACAAAAATGAAGCTTTCATTTTTTTCCTAAAGGAATATTCATGTTGATCTGCTGTTAATACTCCCTGAAAAATGTGAGTGATATCTTTAAAACTTATGAACTAAATGTAGAATTAAATATAACTAGATTGTGCGACAGCAATTCAAGCATCATAACTTTTTCTTTGCCTGTTGGATTAAAGGAAATGAGGTGAATAAACGACTCTGTTTATCTTTTACTAAAGCCTGTATGTGTAGCTTACAGTCTAATAGGATACAGAACTGATAGATACATACATACATATGTATGTATGTAGATATATGTATGCATATATACATATATGCAAAGTAAATAAGTAGAATAATTACAAAGTCTTCAAATTGTGATGAAGAAAAACATGCAGAGATAGAGAATGATACTGGGGGATTAAGAAGTAGTTAGGGATCGGAGGCAGTGGCTCAGGCTTGTGATCTCAGTGCTTTGAGAGGTTGAGGTGGGAGGACTGCTTGAGCCGAGGAGTTCAAGACCATCCTGGACAACATAGTCAGATCCCTTGTGGTCCCAGCTACTTGGGAGGCTGAAGTGAGAGGATCACTTGAGCCCCAGAGGTCAAGAGTGCAATGATCCAAGATCATGCTACTGCACTCCAGCCTTGGCAATAGAGCAAGAACTCTCAAAAACAAACAAACAAAAAATAGTGGTCAGGGAAGACCTCTTTGAAGGGCTGAAATTTGAGGTGAAACCTGAAGAAATAGAGTTATGTGAAGAGCAAAAGAATGGTCCACATCCAAACAGAGGGAAGAACACGTGCAGAAGTCTTGAGGCACGTATGTTTAACTAAAAGAAGGCCAGTGTGGCTACAACAAAGTCTGACCTGGCCACCTGGACTGGAAGCCATGGTGCAGACCTGACCATCATTTTGGGCACCATCATTTTGATTCTGACATGGCACCCTCATTAGCAGAGGCAGCTGAATGCTGCCATCCTAGATGGGGTCTTCACATGCTCAGCATAAGCCACCTCAGCCCATCCCAGCACGCACCTAAACCAACCAGCTTAGATGTAACCTGCAGCACCAGAGACTTTGCTCTCCTCAAATCAACTAGAGATACCCCTGCCCCTGACTTTTTTTTAGTTTTTATTTTTTGGCTTTAAAAGACCCACTTCTCCTCTTGTCCAACCTTCTCACCCGGAGCTGAGACTCTATTCTAACATGTGTTCCTTACTGGACAGTAAAATTTTTCCACATTGTGCTCATTCTTTTTGCTTTTATCCATTGTTTTTATCTTTGAATAGGAGTTAGGTAAAAAGCAGTGTAGATGAATTGGGAAGGTAGAGGACGAAAAAAATTATTATTTTCTCAACCTCAGAAGTTTTTAGTTGGAATGGTCCCTGTAACAAAAGACTGATTAACAAGAGAAAAGCAAACAGAAGTTTATCAACATGCATACTTCATGTATACGTAGAGGATACCCAGACTATGAGTAATTTCTCAAAGTGATGGCTTTAAATTACATAGCATCTTCAATAAAGAACAGTACATTTTTGGAAAAGTGGCAAGTCAGAAGAAAAAGACTTTGATTTTCTAGGGGTGGCCACTTGTGAGAAGTCAAACAAATGGCAGATAAAGGCTAGTTAGTAAAGCTTGCTAACTGTAGACTCTCCTGGTGCTATCTCCAGGCCCAAAATGGGTCTAAAGTAGTCTTCAGTAGTTAACCTGTGTTATCCCTGGTAGAAGGACGAGGTAGGGCGATATCTTTTTTCTTTGTAAATCTATGTCCTGCTTTTAGGCAAGAGAGGAAGGGCAGAGAGCTTTTCTGCATCTGCTTCTTAAATGCCTCCAGCTCAACAAAATTCATATACCAAAGAGGTATATTTTATTTTGGTGTGGTATATTCTGGTCTTCCACAGAGTCAAAGAATATAGCCATGGAAAGAAGTTTGGAATTCATCTTAAGTATGAAGTCAGATTACTAAAGGGCATTACGTAGGGGGAGTGATAAATCCTATTCAAATTTTAAACTGATTATTCTCACTGCTATGCAAACAAATGAATAAACAAAAAATGCTCGAAGATGGGTAAAAGCGACAGGTCAAGGACCAGAGGGGAGGAGGGAGGTATCTGGGTGTTGGAGTGGGTGTTTGTTAAATTGATGCTAAATCAGCATGTCAAGTTAATAGAATCGTGCTAACAATAAATGTTGGCAATTACAACTGATGACAAGAAAAATCAATATTTATTGAGTGCAAGCTGCCTTATGTTTTCTCCATCAAATTTACACAAGCTTATAAGTGTGTTAGAATGAGCTCATTTTTTTTTGTCCAAAATGTGTTTATTGAGATGATTTCCCACTCATCTTGATTCAGAGTGCTTTTAGTGCTGCTTCCTCCTGAAGGAACATCCTCTGTAAATCTTGCTTTTCCTCCTGTAGGCAAGTGGAGGACAGTGGAGCAGCCAACACACAAAACTACCGTTTGTGCATAGCTAAAGACCGTGGTGATTTTATAGCATCCTGGGCATTTCACATCCCTGAAGTAGGAACTGGGGCTCTGCACCAGGCATTTCTTCTTGTGTTTCCTCTTCTCCTCTTCTGGAGAGGGATGAAAGAGATCTTTTGCAAGAAGCATGTTCTCGTGGGTAGGTCATCACCACCAGAAAGATAGAATGAACTTATTTAACAGTTAAAAAAAATTAACTCAGACAGTTTGGCTAAAGTCACATCGCGATTAGCCGAGATTCAAACCAGACAGTAGGATTACTAAGCTAGTATTCTCATATGTGTAAATTTAATTAATTAACAAGAATTGTTGAGAACCTACTGCATGCAAAGTCATACACTGTTTCTCAAGAAAAGGAAAACAAATGAAAATGGAAAAAATCTTATAATAGGCTTTTGTTTACTGTTATGTAATAAAAACATTGAACAAGATTTTTTTTTCTGTAAAAATAACAGAATATAAAACTATTTCCGGGCAAGGTGTCAGAGTCCTGTCAGCAGAGAGTGGTTGGCTCATGGGTAGTAAGAAGAATTTACCAACATTAGTATAGGTTTGAAAAGGAAAGTTTTATTAGATAAAAAGAACGCTCTAGCAGAGTGCAGCGGGGCACTTAGGCAAGAGGACTGAGTGTGCTGCAGTGGATTTTCCTTAGAGATATTTATGAACCTTAAAGCAGAAGCTTAAGGGTAATGTGGATCACATTAGTCACATAGGTCATGGTAAATGATTACATTTGTAGACATTTTGGTGTCTTAATGTCAGCAAGAGTTGCACAGTGAATTTTGACATGCATGCATTCCAGAGATGTATAGAAATTCTAGTGACTTATAAATTTTTGGAAATGAAATGTGAAATCAGATGCCCACTTTAGATAATAGGGAAGTCCACTTACTTCTAAATTCTTCAGATAAGGAGTTTTGCCTCTGGATGGTCTGCTTGATAGCCACCTGGTGGACTTTGCTCTGCTCATTTTTCCTGACAAGTATCTTGGTCAAATCTTTGACCCTTTATAATCCCCTATGCTCATGTCCACCTGCTGCCTACCAGGGTCTCAAGAAAGGGAAAATAGCATAGTGAAGATGAGCACTGGGTCTGTCTGGCTGCTTCCTGCTGAAAGGGGCTGTGGAGGGGATATGTTTTGTTTTCTCCTTTTTTGTTCTCTGTCATGAAGGGAATGAAGGGTCATGAAAAACTTGTTCAAAGTGGGAAGACTAGATTCCATCAACAGGCCCCATGTAAGTGGAAGTTCCTGTTGCCAGCTGGTATTGGGATTGCATAGTCATCTGCAGGTGGAATTGTTGTTGTCTGGAAGATATAAACTTAACTAGCACATTAAAAAGGCAGGGACCGTATATTAAGAGAAGAATGATTAGGAATAAATGTCCAAGGAATGGGAGAAGCAAAGTGATTTTTGGAAACCAATCAGGATTTGGGTCTAGTCTTGGTTACTTTGGGAAAGTATGTGTAGCCATTTGGCTTGTTTGAAAATGTCTTAGACACTAGTTTCCACTTCTCTAGACACATTAATATAGGCAAAACAGGTTTTGTTGATGACAGCACAGACTCCTCCTTGTTCAGCTAGGAGGTAATCTAGAGCTTGTCTATTATCTAAAACCATTCCTGCTAGTGAGCCTAAAGACTTTCCTAGCACTGATGGACTTGAGCCAGTTTTTGCTAAGGCTATTTTAAGGGAGGCAGTAAGTTCGTGTAGTGTGATTTCATGGTAAGCAAAACCTCCCCAAAAGTTGGGAGTTGTAACAGTTCCCATAACTCCAGTCACAATAAGTCCTAGAGCCCTTTTTCTTTTAGAATGAGATTTTAGATTGGAAGCTATGTTCAAGATGGTGATTTGAGCAGGATCTATTTTACCCAGAATACAATCACCAAAATGAAGAGAATTATCAAGGTAGGATAGGGCCAAAGCTTGAAAAGGGTTTAAATAATTATCAGCAGTACGGCAAAGCCATAATAACCTAGAAGGGGTGGGTAATACAATGTGATTGGTTTGATTTAAATATTGGGAAAAAGGGAAGGGGGTCTTTTGACCGTTTTTGAGAGGCCTCATACATGAGGAAAAGTTATGTTTATCTCCCAGTGGGAGAGGTTTAAAACTAGAGTGGTGCATGAGCAATGAATAGAATATAAAATAAGTGGCACAATCATTATTTTCCACATTGGTTATATCATTACAGTGACATACATGAAGGGTATTGGGAAAAATTGCCTTGCAAATAAAAATCTACTGCAAGTTGAACAATTGTATGTGGGTTTTAAGTAATGATAGTTGGATAAAGAGTAAGTGAATTGAGGATAATATGAAATTGAAGGATATTGCTAAATTGAATAGTTTTGACAAGTGTTTCCATTAAGCTCTTCTGGAGCACATAAGTAAGTGAAAAGGGAGGTGAAGAAAAGTAGATAATAAAGACAGCAAAGGTTTCTGGAAGAAAGGTTAGTGTTACCTGGTTGTTTATGAAACAAGAATCATAGATCTTCCAAGGGCTCACAAGTGTGAGTGGGCCAGCGTTGGTGCAGACTTTATGCAGAAAGATAGATCCCAGGGGAGAGTCCCTATAATTTAACAGCCGTAGGAGAGGTTGGGAGGATTTGAAGGAGTCTAGTCCAGAAAGCCCGAAGGAGTTTTCTGTTTGGAGGTAAAGTTTTTAAATATACCCAGTCCCCCGGGTTAACAAGAGGGCTTGTTTCTGACAAGGAGCGGTCAAGTTTTGGATGATATTTGTCTTCGTATTCAGTAATGGCCTGGATAGTTTTCCCCAATAAGACAACAATTATAACTCAAAACCCTTAGCTTTTTCTTTCCTCTTATTATCCATGGGACTTTTAACAGGTATACTTTAGTCCTATGTCTCCAAGATAGCTTCAAAATTCTACATAGAGGTGATTAAGGAAGCCACGTAAATCTACCAGGTGTCACCCTTACAAATTCCTAGCTAGGTGATTCGGGCCTCTCAAAAAGGTAGAAATGGATAGGAGATCGTGGAGGAAATCAAGCCATGATCTAAATAAAGTACCATTGATTTGCTAGTAGCTCTGTTAAAGCTCTTTTTGTTGGGTGACTAAACAACATGGGCACTAGTCAGGAAGATGATTAGTATCCTTATGGTTACACAAGTAAGTCACCTTTTGATCCAAATCAGGAACATTCATGCTCTATATACCCAGCCACCTTGTTATTTACCTGGATAGGTGTGAGAGAGGAAAAATTCATTTTGTATTCTAATCATACCCTGTTAGCACATCTTTTAATTCATGGGCCCTTGCTTTTTGTTTGCTTTCTTGATTTTTTTTTTTATTTCAGAACTAAATACGTTTTTGACATTTGTACCCTTTTAACTCCAGCTAGTCATTTAACAAGGCAAATTATTCTCAGCATCAGAAAGGACAGACAGGCATATTTGCCTTCTCAGACCTTCCACCGGGGCACTCATAGCAGGGTCCATTAGCACGTCAGCTGTGCTCCATACCTTTAGCTACAAAAGCATCACAGTTTCAAATGGTACCTTGGAGTGTACAAACCCACTGCTCAAAAGCTCAGACGTTTTCAGTAATACTAGGTTTCATCTTCCTTTCCCTACTTCCTGCCCCTACTTCACATCCCACTCTGGGAAGATAGCCCCAGTGGAAATGTTTTCTTTCTGTTTCAACCCCCCACTTCCATGAAATTAATTAAATGATGTCATGCTTCATTTTATCTGATTTGGAAGCAATTCATCACCCTTTTGCTGGTTGTATTAGTCCAAGCGATCAGCATATTAATTCATTTGTGAGAATAAGCTCAAGGGTAATTACAGTGAGGAGGTTTAATGCCTAAACGTGTTAATGTCTGTAATCAGAAGTATTTTCTCAGTGTGGAACAATTGTTAGACAATTACTGTTGGATATGATTGCCCTGGTAGACAACAGACGTGGTGTCAAGAGGGAAATAGCAAAAGCTTGTTTTGCAAGTACTGTATTATCAGCAAGTTCTCTCTTTTTCCCCCTACAATATTTTCTAAGATGTTCAGCTTATGTATAGCCATCCTTGTACTTACTCTCTACATTGTTGATTAAGTAAAAAAGTTGTATTTGTTACATAAAAGGATCACAGGAGACAGCTTGATACTTTCTGAAAGTCTTACCCTTTTCTTATTCTTTCTCTCCTGGTGCTTTGATGTTTATTTGCATAAAATTACCAACTTAATCACTGCCTTTTATTTCCCAATATGCCCCAGAGCCTTCATTACCTAATTGTTTCCTGTAATGAGAAGATTCTTAGGTCTAACTGAATAACAAGACCCAAATATCAAGACCCAAGACCCATTCTTAACAGACAGCAGTCCCTCCCGATTAGCAAATTGCTAATGAATTGAATAAACATAGTGGTAGAACTTGATCATTGATTATCACTCATTACTCTGCTAGAGTAATTTTATATGTGAATTTTAATTTAATCTCTATTACACTTATTTTTTCTAAAAATTTTATGATATAATTAAAAATAAAATTGTAGTCATAGTTTTCTTTCTACATAATATGCTTTCCAGAACCTCTTTTAGGCATGTATGAGATTGTATCTAGTTGCAAGGAACAGAAAAAAATGACTCAAATAGTCTTAAACCATAACCTATAAAGAGGATATATCACTTTGTGTAACTGACACATTTCAAGGTAGAGGAAGTTTAGGCATGTTTGTCACAGGGCTGTAGTGCCATTTGTCTGCAGTTCCCTGACTTCTCCATTCTTCTCTATGTTGGTTTTGTCCCCAAACTGGCTTTCCATGACTCCAGTTAGATATGACATCCCCAGTTCTCACATTTGTATGTGCTCTGTGTAAAACTCTGGTTTACTGAGCTCCCCAAGAATCAAACCATAGTTAGATATTTTGAATAATTTAGTTTAGACGTATCTTCTACATCTCTCAATAGAACTTCACCATACTTCTCATGAACTTGAGTTCAAATGAAAGTCAGAGAGACGTAGTCTATATGACTTTTACATACTCCACTTTATTTTACTGCTATATTTTGAGTTGTAGCACATTTGGTTTATTGTTGTTATTGTTGGTGATGGTGCTATTGCCTTTTAAAGCATCTACTGTTAATACACTGCTGAACGATTAGAAATGGCAATATTTTTGTTAAACCATTAGATTATTATAGTAATATTCCAGCTTTACAAATATCACTCTGAAGGAAGTAAATTCATGTAAACTTCTTTGTAAACTGCATAATAGAAGTAGATACCCTTCTCTGTCAGGCTGAGAAATTGCTCAACTATTACTTATCCTCATTTGTATTTCTCCTGCATCAGGGCTTTGGATATAGTAAATGTATCTCATGTACACAATGAGGCAGCTGAAGGCAGGAAGGAAGTCAGACTGCAGTTTTCATGACATTGGAAGCAAATGCTATAGCACAAGATATATTAGTCAGCTAAGGCTGCCAGTACAAAATACTACAGACTATTTTTGTAATACAACAAAAATTTATTTTCTCCTAGTTCTGGAGGTTAAAGTCTAAGATCAAGCAAGGTGCCATTAGGGTTGGTTTCTTGCAAGGCCCCTCTTTGTGGCTTATAGACAGTTTTCTTCTCACCTTATTTTCACTTGGTAGGTGACAGAGAGATCTCTGATGTCTTTTCCTCTTCTTATAAAAACACCAGTCCTAGCTGTCTGCAGTGGCTCACTCCTGTAATCCCAGAATTTTGGGAGGCTGAGGCAGGTGGATCACAAGGTCAGGAGTTCAAGACCACTCTGGCCAACATGGTGAAATGCCATCTCTACTAAAAATAGAAAAAATTAGCTGGGTGTGGTGGTGGGCGCCTGCAATCCTAGCTACTCGGGAGGCTGAGGCCCAGAACTGCTTGAACCAGGGAGGCAGAGGTTGCAGTGAGATGAGATCACGCCACTGCACTCCAGCCTGGGTGACAGAGCAAGACTCCGTCTCTAAATAAATAAATAAATACACTAGTCCTGTAGGCTTACATTCCCACCTAATGACCTCATCTAACTTTCCATCCCTAAGGGCCCTATCTCCAAATGCAATCACACTGGAGGTTAGAGCTCATCAACATATAAATTTTGTGGCGACAATGCAGTCCATTACACAAAACTTAGAAGTTATTTAAGCAGAGCTATTCTTCAAATAAACACAGAATACTCTATGTTAAAAAAGATTTTTTTTTTTAGCACCCAGATTTTGGTTTCTAATACCATTCTGCAAGAAACTTAACCAAGATTCCTCAGAGAAATGGCTGATTCTAGAACTGAGACAGGAGCTATACAGGATGAGCCTAAAGAATCTTGTAGTACCAGAAATTAAAGAAGGGCTACGAAAAAGACACACAACGATGAGGATTGTGTATCAGTAAACCACAGAAGCCAACTGAAAGATCTCCCAATGGCTAATGTTGAAATAACTTCAGCAACAAAATAAAAAGTTTTATAAAGTAGAAAATAAATACCCATTATCTGCACTCAGTGTGGACATTTACTTATATGAGTAAATGATTAAATATACTAATGAATGGGGGAGTAGGGAAGGAAGAGAAGAAACAAGCTATGCAGAAGAATTCCAAATAATATATGTAGATACTCTGTCCTCAAGAAAGGTAGCATAACTCCTCACTCCTCAAGTGTGGCCTCTGCACAGCAACTTCCTTCCAAAGAGCACAGTATGGACAGGGAGAAAGAAGAGAGAAAACTTTACAGGGGAGAATTGTTTGAGATCTAAGTGGTACCCAGGCAAGTGACCCTTGATCAAAATCATAGTGATAAATCAGGCTGTGCTATGGTTTGGATATTTAACCCTTTCAAACCTCATGCTGAAATTTGATTCCCAGTGTTGAAGGTGGGGCCCAATGGGAGGTGTTTGGGACAGAGGGACAAATCCCTCATGAATGGTTTGGTGCCATCCTTGCTGTAATGAGTGAATTATTGCTCCATTAGTTCTCGTCGGAGCTGAGTGTTAGAAAGAGCCTGGCACCTCCCCTCTGTCTCACCATGTGACTTCTGTACATGCTGGCTCTACTTCACCTTCCACCAAGACTGGAAGCAGCCTGAGGCAGAAGCAGAAGCAGACATTGGCACCATGCTTCTTGTACAGCCTGCAGAACCATGAGCTAAATAAACCTCTTGTGTTTATATATTACTCAGCCTCAGATATTCTTTTATAGCAACAGAAATGGACTAAGACAAGTTCATAGTATGTACTGTTGATATGATGTGATAAGAATGGCATTTTACCTTCATTGCTTTCCTTCCAAAACCCAAAACCCCGCTCCAATGAGGAAAAAAAATCAGACAAATCCCAAATGAGGGATATTCTGTAAATTAGCTAACCAATATTCCTCAAAACTGTCAAAGCCCTCAAAAAACAAGGAAAGATTGGGAAATTGGACAGCCAAGAGGAGCCTATGGAGACATGAGAAGTAATTGTAACGTGATGTTGATGATGGAATCCTGGAACAGAAAAAGAACATTAGGTAAAAACTAAGGAAATCTGAGGAAGGTACGGATTTTAGTCATTAATGATGTATCAATATTGGCTCATTAATTAACAATAGGCAAAACTGGGCAGGCGGAATCTGGGATATTTGTGTACTACTTTTGCAATATTTCTATAAATCTAAAATTGCTCTGAAATAAAAATTTTTTTTAAGTGATAAATAGGCAAATGGTTGAAATTTCTTTTTATGAGGAGGACTGAGAGAGTACAACACTATGAGGAAAAGCAGCCACTGGCATGATCAGTAATTCCAAATAGGCCCTAGAAACATAATCCTGATATTAGAAAGAGTCTCAAAATATTTCACCCAGTTTCTGACTTTTAATATGAAGAGTTTGTAGCAGTACCTGACGTAGAGTAGCTATTCAATAAATGTTAACTATTGTTATAATTACTAATAATAGTATTATTAACACCATTAAGGACACCACCTACACAAGTGAAACTTATTTCTTCTGAGCATCTGCTGTCAGCAAACATGACCTTTCTTCCCTATCTAAGTGATGTAGCTTCTTCTTGCCTCTGCAGTGACAGGAAATAAACACTGGGCAGGGTATGAGGGACCAAGTCTGCTGTGAGATGATTCAGGCAAAAGCTCTTACATCAGCTGGTCTCCAAAAGTCATTACTCTGCCTGGTAACTCACAAAGGCATTTGAGGTTCACAGCCAGTATGTCATGACTTAAGAAAATCTAGGTATTTCCCTATCCCATGCACAGACACACTGGAAAATGATCAGAGTACCATTTGGGGAAGAGCAAGAGAAAGAGGCCTGTTGATTGCACTATCGGAGGACTCTTCCTTCTTACAGTGTCCACTCTGTTCAGGGGCTTCACTCTGTTCAGGGGCTCTGGGTCTGTGAACTGGTGCAGGGCAGTGATTTGAGGCAGAGGCCGTGGCTCTCCACAGTGGTGATTCTAACCAGTCCCCATTCATCAGCAATAGATTGTTATTCCTGTGATTTGTGTGTTCTTAACTTATACTGAGACCCTTTAGTAGTCTGGCCACCTATTTCAGTTGCAGGGGCATCATGATTAATTAACATGATAACTACTTCTGCAGATCAAACCATTTTGATGACAGCTGCAGCTACAATTATGCCCTCTTCCCCTGCTCACAGTGTTTATGTGCCTCTGCCGCTCTGGAATGCCGTAACACATCCCCATTGAAATTAATTCATTTTAATGGTAGAAACTCACTGTCATACCTGGTCTGCAGACAACATCCACCAGGATTCCAGGATTCTGGTGCTTGCCTTGCTAATGTATTTCCCAATATCTTGATAATGGGAATGTCCTCTGGAGCTTCCTAGGAGGCATGATTAGGGATGAATGGACAAATCACTTAAGTATATGTCAATATTCCTGCCACTCTAAGACTGGATTTTTTACAATGCACAGAAGTGACTTTTTAGTTTCATTTTATATAATGCACCACTAAATCCAGGATTCAGTCATCAGAGAGTAAAATGTTATATCCATCCCTAGAGTTTAAACTTTCACATTGAATAAGTCCTGAACAGTGTACCCGTATCAATAAATTCAGTTCAAACTTGATCTAACATTTTTAGAAGTGTTTCCCTCTGGTCTAACAGCTTAAGAATTTATTTATATACAAGTACTCTTATTTTCTTCCAATATAAAATGATAAAACTTGTAATTTTGGGGGTGAATGACACTTACTTCTACATCAGACATTTTGCCTGTTCTCCAGGGTCTACCAGTATTTTGCCCTGGAAGAAATGTGAGTTGGTGGGAGTAGGTCTTTCAGAGAATGGACAACAAGCCTGTGAGATGGACGAATTGGCTTATTTGCCTTAGGTCATGAAACTTACTAGTCTAATAATTGTACCCCACTTATACATATTGCTTCCTTCATGCATTCCTTAATTATATCTAGGCAAGAACCCCAAAAAGAGTAGGTCCCAGGTAAACAGTTCCTAGAGATTGATATTTATCTAAATAGGGCTACAAAACAATCACTCCCAAGATACAGGCATATTCATGTTATCTCTATTTGATATTTCATTATATTTAATATCTCTTAAGTCCCGGTTTTGCCGTTTGGTCTGTGTGTTTACTACTTTTCGTGGAATTCCTAGATTTCCATTGGTTTACTTCTGTGCAGAGTAAATATATTAATTCCTAAACTTTGCCTAGATCTTTTGAGAAAACCTATGACTTTTACCTGTTTCTGACATTTGCCAACCCTCACCTGATCCAATTTTCCACAAGGGAATGGCCTTCTATTCTGACTTAGGGAGGATTCCCTGATTCACAAAACAGTGTAATGGAACGGACCAATGACTAAAAACAGTTTCCAGAGTACCTCTATTACTGTATTAAGGCTTTTTCAATATTTATGGCAGAAAAATTTCTTGTGGGAACTCATGAAAAAAAGATTACTTGAAAAGATTTCTTATTTTATTTTAAATTCTGGAGGCCTTAAGGATTTTTGTAGTACAAAAGGGCATCCCATTTAGCTGCAAGACACTGCTCTGCACTGCTGTTTATAAAATCATGCTGGTTTGCTTTAGAGCAGTGAATGTGAAAAGCATTTACACAGAAGGATAAGAAATGTGCAAAAGCAAAACAGAGGGCTTAATGGGCTTTTTATTTGTATTGAAAATTTTAAGAGGTTCATGCTCAGATACTTCAAAAATATTAAATTTGCATGGCAGCTCCAAGGATGTAAATTTATGACTAAAGTATAATATATGTATAATATATGTTACAAGGAGCTTTTACCTAGGTATCTTAAGGCCAGTGCTCCTTTTCTTGTCATCTCTGTGACCTTGGATAAATCAATTAACTACTCCATGGGCTCAGTTTTCTTATCCATCAAATGAAGGTTCATTCATTCATTCATTTATTCAACACGTATTTATTGAAATTTAATAGGGGCAGGTTCTGTGTTGAGGTGATAACTATAACACCATGCAAACGAAATCTAGCTTAAAAATTCACTATATAGTAAAAGACAAATACCATAAATAAATAATTCGGCCCAATGTAATAACGGCAATCAAAATAAGACAAAATGTTTTGTGGGAATATGGATCTAACTTACGACAGTGAGATGAGGAAATTTTATAGAAAGTCATAGAAGAGTTTTGTTTTAAATTCAAACTATTAAATTGCAAGAAGAAGACGAACTTTAAAGGGTTATTGTGAAGGTTCTGTGAGCTGACAGATACGTCAGTGCTTTCAAAATTTTAAAATTTAAACAGAAGTTAACACAAACCAAAAAAACAAAAAAGGCAATTGCATATGAAGTGATTAAGTGAGTACTGATTAGCTTTGAACAAATAATTTACCACTTTGTGGCTATACTTCCACAATTTACTACTATGTAGTCATTTTATACTCAGGGTCTTTGTAATAATTATCTATATAAATAATAAATTAGATATTGATTGAGCTCCTAGTATGTTTCAGGAACAGTTAGGGGTGGGGTTTAACAACGTTTTTAGAAGTCCCTTAACAACTATTTTTTGATAAAGTACCTACTCCTATGTAGTGTATATTCTAAAATGAGAGGTAGATGCACAATAAACAAGCATAAATGTAACAAGGTAGATGTAAATAAGCAAACAATACTAAATAAATCACACGATGATAAGAATTTTAAAAAACAATAAATCTTGTAAGAAGATAAAGGATAAAAGGAAGAATGGTATTTTGAATAGACTCATCAAGGAAGAACTTGAAATGATATTTGAGAAAATAGTTCAATGAGGTAAAAGAATAAACAAATGTAATAGTTTTGGAAAGGCATTGCTTTAATGAATGGACTTCTTCAATGTTTGCCAGCACCTCAATTCCATCCAGTGTCTTTTCTTCCATCATACCAATGTAGCCGAACTCCAACCTTGGGTTAGCCCGGTAGTTTGTCTCCATTCCTATCCCTGAGTTGCTAAAAAATATCACACTGTCAAACAGATGACTCTACCATTCCTATCCAGTTGAGTCCTGGTCACTATCCAACATGTATTCTAATTTCTTCAGAATTCTTCCCCAATCTCCTATATATGATAGCTACCCTAAACCTTCTTTATGTTCCACCAAACTCTGAGACCTCTCCTCCTCTCTCTTGCTTCCTCCTTCATGGAGAAAAACTGTATAGAATACACTAGGCAGTTACTCTTACAAAATCTTGCCACAATCCTACAAAATTCTAGCATATACAACCTAATTTTTCTTTCTCCCTCCTGGTTCTAATAGAAATTGTGCTGCTTCTCCAATGTCGGCTCACTCCCTTCACCTGTGCTTTTATGAGGAATTTCACCCTCTCTCATATCTTCAATCTTTTTCTCTCTACTGTTTTTTTCTATCAACATTTAAGCACACTTGTTTCTTTATATAATAAAACAAATACTCTCTTAATCTCCACTTTTCATCTTTTAATCTAGTTGTTCATTTATAATTCATTTTATTTAAGTTAGTTAAGTAATTTAGTCCATTTAATATATAATAGCATTGTACTCGGCCCTGAAGATATATTAACATACAAAATATAAAATAAAACAAAAGCATGGTGTATGCTTACCAAATAATATCACTAAAAGATATTCAATTCAAAATTGTGATAAATGTTTTGAAGAAAAAAAAGACTACTGTAAAAAAGAACACCTCTCCTTTGGAATCCAACATAGTCTGGAAATTCAAAAAAGGCTTCCCTGAAGCAATGAGTATAGAGGGATAGTTTTTTAGGTACAGGGAAGAGCACATGCAAGGACAGTGTGGGAGAATCCTACAACACTGTATCTGGGGTGGAGAAGGCAAAGGAATATGGAAGCAAGAAGAACCTGGAGAAGTAGCTGTTTTTTTATCCAGAGCAAAGGAAAATCATTGGATATTTTAAGCAAGGCATTGGCACAATTCAGTTTAAGCTTGGAAACATTTGCTGTGGTACTGTACAGGGAATGACTTGGAGAATAAGAATAGATGAAGGAAGATCAGGTATTCCAGAATTCAGAAATTCAGGAAAGATATGATGGTAGATTAATCTAAAATGGTAGTAGAGAACAAATTGTGAATTCAAGACAAATTTACAAAGGCAAACTGAAAATGCTGGTGTATCATTCCACATAGGTGGGAAATAGATAATGGACGCCCAGTTTTCTGGTTTTTATAACTGAAGGGAAGGAGCTGACTGACTGAGGTAGGATATATTGGAGATGACCAGGATGAGGAGGATGGATGGGCACTGCTGGAAATTTGAGATCCATAAGTTTGGTTTCTACCACCTTGCTGTCCCCCCATTCCCTGCCAGAACTCCTCCACAGGATCCTGGAAACCGAGTGGCATCCCAGGAAAGTGTGAACACATATGCTTAATTTTCTAAATTAAATTCTGCTTACATTTTCCAATTATATATGCATAGTTTAAGCCATTTTTTAAAAAGTTCTATCTTTTAGAAAGTTATTTTTCCCCCTAAATAATGGAATGGAATGCTGATAAAATTAAAAGTTCCCTTCACTCAATCTGTTTCCACATACACTGTGTTTGGTTTATTGCCTGAATTTGACAGATGAATAATAAGATAATTTCAACAAATTTTAAGCAAATTATTGATGAAGACACTTCAATTTTTAATAAGATAGCGTGTCCTGCAGAGAAGGAAAGAAAAAATCATCTAGATATGAACTTTTTCAAGAGGAATTAAGAGATTACGAGGGAACTCCTATTTCCATGGCGACAAGTACATTCCTATTATGTCTTCCAAGGAGAGAGGTGCATTTTGATTTACAAGATTGAAAACGTTAGTAGCATAATATATGATATTATCAAAAAGTATACCATTTCTGTCCTGCAAGCTGTAATGCAACTAAGAAAGAGATGCCACACTCTTTGAAGTACCTAAAGTGGAAGGAGTAAAGCATGAGAAATGTTTGAGGTCATTTTTCCTGTCTGCTGTGGTCTGAATGTTTGTGTCCCCCCAAATTCATAGGTTGAAACTCAATCACCATTACAGTATATATTAAGAGGCGAGCTTTTAGATTATCAAGACAGAGCCCTAATAGGGATTAATGGCCTTAGAAAAAAAGGCTCATGGGAGCTTGTTTGCCGCCCCCACACACACAACGTGATGACATGTAGAAGGTGCCATCTCTGAGGGACAAGCCCTCATGAGACATCAAATATGCTGGCACCTTGGTCTTAGACTTCCCAGCCTCCAGAATTGTAAGCAATAAATTTTTGTTGTTTATAAATTACACAGTCTAAGGTATTTTGTTGTAGCAGTCCTAACGAATTAAGATACTATTATTTAGAGCTAAAAACCTGGGGATGCTAATCTGTTAAAAAAAAATCAAGCAATCAACTCTCTTTGTCTCTGAAAAGAGCATCCTTGGTGTGCTATTGGTTAAAAGTACCTCTAGCTGCTATGAGACTCATCCATGCTTCTAAACATAGATTATTTGATACTCTTAAGTATCAGTATAACACATACCCTTTGTGTTTAAATTAAACCAAGTCAGATTTCTGGGCCTTACCATCAAACAGATATTAACTTTTATGTAGTCTGTCTCTATCATTGAAGTATCAACTCTTGATCAGGACAGGAGCCCCAGAACTGAGTACTATGCCTGGTATATAAGAGGTTATCAATAACCACTTATTAAATGATTAAACACATGGGACTATGATGAAAATTGCAAGCACACTATCCAGCCAACTAGGCCTCAGTACTATGCTTACTGGTAGGAATCCCCACTGCCTAATGCCCTGTGAACCTATTTTCCAGAAGAGCTTTGGGCATTAGGACTCCTAGTGCTACAGCAAAAGAAACTACTATCAGAGCAAACAGATAACCTAAAGAATGAAAGAAAATGTTTGCAATCTATCCATCTGACGAAGGTCTAATATCCAGAGTCTACAAGGAACTTAACAAATTTACAAGAAAAAAGCCAACAATTCCATTAAAAAGTGGGCAAAGGACATGAACAGATACTTCTCAAAAGACATTTATGCAAGCATATGAAAAAAATCTCAACATTACTGATCATTAGAGAAATGCAAATCAATACCACAATGAAATACCATCTCATGTCAGTCAGAATGGCAACTATTAAAAAGTCAGGAAACAACAGATGCTGGCAAGGTTGCAAAGAAATAGGAAAGATTTTAAACCGTTGGTGGGAACATAAATTAGTTCAACTATTCTAGAAGATAGTGTGGCAATTCCTCAAAGATCTAGAATCAGAAATACCATTTGACCCACCTATCCCATTACTGGGTATATACCCAAAGGAATAGAAATCATTCTATTATAAAGACACGTGCACATTATGTTCACTGTAGCACTATTCATAATAGCAAAGACATGGAATCAATCCAAATGCCCACCAATGAGAAAATGTGGTACATATACACCATGGAATACTATGCAGCCATAAAAAAGATGAGTTCATGTCTTTGCAGGGAGATGGATGGAGCTAGAAGCCATTATCCTCAGCAAACTAATGCAGGAACAGAAAACCAAACACCTCATGTTCTCACTTATAAGTGGAAGCCAAATGATGAAAACACATGGACACAGGGGAACAACACACACTGGGGCTTGTTGGATGGGGCGTGGGGGTAGGGAGAGTATAAGGAAAAATAGGTAATACATGCTGAGCTTAATATCTAGGTGATGTGTTGATAGATGCAGCAAACCACCATGGCACACGTTTTCCTATTTAACAAATCTGCACATCCTGCACATGCACCCCAGAACTTAAAATGAAAAATTAAAAAAAAAAAGAACTCTTAACGCTAGCTCCTATACCATAGAAATCCATTATAAAGATATATCAACCAAATACATTAAACTAATTACATATCATTCAAGTCTAACTCTGATATTAGATGGGTTGCAAGCGTATAGAGAAGCTCAGACTCCCCATGGATGTTATAATAGTGTTCATTTACAATCAAGGCTAAAGGAAACAAATTTCAGGGATGATGGTGCAGAAATAAAAATAAACCTGGTGAATATTTTGTCACAAATTGGAGGCAGAAACAAGATACATTGCCCTCAACAACTACTGTGGGAGATACATGGTTACAGTAAAACAAAATTACTTTAGATACTAAAGAGCTTGGTAAAAGAGGACAAGAGAGAGGTTCAGAACCCACCACCCACCAAAGAAAAGTAGAACAATAATGGCTCTTCTTTAGTTAATAACTACAGTTTTTAACAAGCAAAATGAAAGAAAGAATCATACAAGAATACACATGGAAAAGAGAAGAGAGGGACAGAGAAGAATGAGAAAAGGAAAGTACATAGGAATAAGTCTGATGGAACCAAGTAAAAAATATGCATTTCTGAGAACAAGAAATTAAAAATCTGATATTGTGTGCTTAGTGCGGATTAGCTAGTCACTTCAGATGATTTCATTTGGTACCTATTTAAATAGCTCAAAATATTCTCCTAGTGTCTTAGGATTGATTTTTATTTAAATTATTTAGTGTTATCATTGTAGTTAAATAACATAGTCACTTATGCTCAAAAGCATGTGGTAAAACTGCTTTACAGGCCAGGTGCAGTGGCTCATGCCACCCAGCACTTTGGGAGCCCGAGGCGGGCAGATCACCTGAGGTCAGGAGTTTGAGACAAGCCTGGCCAAGATGGTGAAACTTTGTGTCTACTAAAAATACAAAAATTAGCTGGACGTGGTGGCACGCGCCTGTAATCCTAGCTACTTGGGAAGGCAAGGCAGGAGAATTGCTTGAACTTGGGAAGCAGAGGTTGCAGTGAGCTGAGATCATACCACTGCATTCCAGCCTGGGTGACAGAGCAAGACTCCATCTCAAAAATAAAAAAAAACAAGAAACAGACAAAATAAAACTGCTTTATTCAGTTTATTTCTTATGAAAAGTTTGAAGAGCATTTCTCAATTGATTTTTTGTAAGAGACATTCTCTTTCCTATCTCCCTCTTTTTTTGTTACTTTTATCTTCTCCAATATTACTGGGGCTTTCTCTTGTTTTAATTTGGATCTACATGTACTACTGTGTACAAATTAGCCTTATAAGACAAATATTTTAGTCTTACAAGGTTGGTAAGGTCTTAATAATTGTTGCAAACAAGATGTGCTAATAGAAAAAACAAATTTTGTATCTGCCATTAAAATCAGTGAGACGTTATACTGTTTTAAAGGAAATAAACTGGGAGAATTATAACTTTCACATAACTAGGAGCTAATAAACAAAAACAAGAACAGAAGCTAAATAAAATTCATACTTAAAAATAAATAAGCAAAACACTAAGAAATTTCCAGGGGAAAGTAATTATTGATTGGCTAAGTACAGCCAAAGAAATATATATATATTCTGGTATATTGAATATGCACTAGTAGCTCATTAATTTAATATATTGAATGAAATTTTCAAAAATATAGTAAAATTACCTTGTAGGGTTCACTGAAATTGCCTGAAGAGCCTTAACTCATATGACAAGATTGGTTAGCCTACTCAAATCCATAGCAAAGCTCTTTGACTCTTTATACTCCTTGGTAGGATTCAAATAATATATGCTGAGACTTATGGTTCCATATTCCTTTGGTGGGTTTTATTGAAATAAGTTCTATTTATAATAAAAAATAATAAAAATCATAGAGCTTAAGAAAATAAAGAGAAATAAAAAACCTTCTGGGCTTCATACATGTATATATATATATGATCGAATGTATTTTTTTTTTTTTTTTTTACCAGATAAGCGAGATGTCTTTAAAGCAAAATCTGACATGTTGGTGTTTATAACTAATGTTTCTTAAATCTAAAAAATGAATTCATGACTGTACTTTAAAACCATCTTTGCAGTGTTCACAGAGGCCATCTCCACTGCAACATTATTTCTGAATTTTTTATTTGCTGCCATGGGCTGTTCACATTTTCTCCATCCATTTATTATTCCCAGGCAGCTTTCTTCAGTAAATTGAAGAGCTTGTAAAAAAGTAAAGAAAAAAATTTAAAAAAAGAAAAAGAAATTCTCTACTTATGAATGTCTAGCTTTGCAGTTACCTAAACTTTTCTGAAAAGCTAAGAAAATTAGGAAAGAATGTAGAATTTTTCTCTAGGAATGACATTCTCTAGGAATGACATTGACCTGCTGGTCAATGCTTTCATGCCACCCTGTTAAGATGTCAAAACTATTTACTAGAGTTATCTCAGAATCTTCTTAGATTTTGGCCAAATTGACCTTTAAAATTCTCCCTTTTACCCAGTTACTCTCTCATCATAGACAGAGCTACTATTCAGTCAAGCAATGGTCTTTGGAGGCTGTGCAAGATAGGGCCTGAGAATGGCCAAGGTAATAGTCATGTCTCTATTGGCACATCTACTTTTCCTTTCAAGAGCACTCACTGTCCTCACATTTTTCTCATCCACCTTTGGTTTCATGGTAATCATTTTAATAACAGTCTTTGCCAACATTGTAAACTCTCTTCTTATTTTAGGGATTTTTATCCAACTTGTCTCAGGGGGAAATCCCGTCTTTCAGGGATCCCTTTTCTTCATTTATACGCCTGAGTAGACATCGTTCCCACAAACAGGTCAGAGTGATTCCACTATGAATTCATTATCCCCCACTTGTACTGGGATCTCCACAAGGCTCATTCCTAGATCCCCCACTGCCCTCATTCTGTAACTTCTCATCAGGTGATTTTATCTCTGCCTATCACTTCAACTGTCACCTATAACTAGATTGTTCTTCCATTTACATCTCCCGCTCAGTCTTATCCTCCCAGCACTAAACTGGCATTTGAACTATGTAAGACAAAGTCTCAGGGGCACCTCTAAAGCGTACTATATACAACTGAACTCAGGTTATCTCTCCTAATAAATAAAGTGCTTCATTTTTCCTCTATTTTAGACAAACGCAATACTACCTATTCAGTTATAATAATAATAATTGTAGGAGTCATGCTTAATACCTCCTTTCTATTATCAAGTCCAGTTGCAAGAATATGTGTATATTTGTTTGTATAATTGTGTGTATACACATATAGTCCCAACTTCTATTCTGGCACCCTTCAAACTGTTCTCACTGCATACAGACAAAGTGATAGTTTCCAAATACAAATCTGATCATTTATTTGCTTAAACCCCTTCAATAATTTTCCACTGTTGTTAGGAGAAAGATCAAAATCCCTAACATGATCTCTAGTGGTTTGTGTAGTCTAAAGTTTATTTTCTAGCATCATGTCACATTTATCTTCTTCTTCTCATTTGCCAAAACCTATATTTTGTCTGCTGAGAGTTCATTGGCCTGATGCTTCATATACTCTGTTCCCTCTCATTGGAGTGCCCTTCTCTCCCCTCTTCACTGACGTAATTACAACTTATTCTTCTTTATATTAGCTCAAGTGTCAATTCCTTGAGAGCTTTCCCTGCCTACCCAGCTGGCTTTCATTCCCCATCACAAGCTTTTGTAGTACCAGATAACTCTGTTCATCACACTTACCACTCTTAAAAAATGACTTGTATTTTTCTGTCTCCCCACTAGGCTCTAAGTTCCAAGGCAGCAGGAGATACATCTGTCTTTATACAGTATCGATTTAGCCCTAGTCCCTCTCATAGCGTTTAGCTAACATGTCTGCAAGTTATGGGAGTCAGTAAGTGAATGAGTGGGTGTACTTGTGTGTATAAATAGGTAAGAAATTGTTGAAGCTAAAGGCAGAGGTGGAATAAGAAGGTATCTTTGTGTTTTGAAATTATTACCCACTAATATTTGCTAAAGGCTTGCACTGGGTCAGGCATTATTCTAAAGATCTTACATTAATTAATTAATGCATTATCTAATTCGCCCCATTTTTCTTAAGAGAAACTGAATCTCCAACAGAAGTGGGGTCACAAATTCAAATTCAAGCTTGTCTGATTTCTGAGCCTGAGGCCTTATTTCCTCCCAATCTCACAGGTCTAGCTGAATTTGATCTTCTCTAGGGAGCTGTTTCTGATTTTGCCCATAAGAATTAGTGAATGTTTGGTCTTCACTCTGATAACTCAAGCTAGTAGTGTTATATAACACTTATTTATTTTTCACTTTTATCATGTTTAGTTGTTTATGTCTTATTCTTGAAGCAGTTACCAAGACTTGCAGTTTACAGGACACAAGACTATAAGTTACAACACAATACAGAGAGGATTCCCAGTGTCTAGAACAATAATTGAGATATGGCAGAGGGGCAAAAACATTAAAATGTCATAGAACATGCTCATCAAATTAGGACTGGCTGTGAAAAAATAATAGTTCCTAAAGAAATCTAGCTTCCAGAACTCAAATGTCAGAAAATTAATATTCAGTCAGAATGGGATATGGCTTAGACATTATGCTTTTATGAAGTTCTTCAGGCCAGCCACAGTGGCTCACACCTGTAATCCCAGCACTTTGGGAGGCCGAGGTGGGCGGATCACCTGGGGTCAGGAGTTGGAGACCAGCCTGGCCAACATGGTGAAACCTCATCTCTACCAAAAATTCAAAAAATTAGCCAGGCATGATGGTGGGCGCCTGTACTCTCAGCTACTCAGGAGGCTGATGCAGGAGAATCGCTTAAACTTGGGAGGTGGAGGTTGCAGTGAGCCAAGATTATGCCACTGCACTCCAGCCTGGGCAACAAGAGCAAATTCTGTGTCTAACTAACTAACTAACTATATAAATAAATAAATAAAAATTTTTTAAAAATAAAGTTCTTCAGCTGATTCTAAGTGTAGTAAGTTTAGGAAACTCAGAAAAATTTAAGACAGGAGTCCAGCAGCCCTGAGAGTTAGAGTCCATCACATAAGGCTACCATGTCAATGTGTCCCTGAATCATTATAAAATTTTGCATAGACTAGAAAGAGTGACAGAGAGGCAACTGAGAACACTCTATTTTAGAGTCCAGGAACTTTGTTTCCCACCATTTAATGTACTCCCTGTGACATTCATAAATTAAAGAGCCTAACCTCAAATCACAGATGGAACCAAAAGTAATATAAAATTTTTATTAATTTATTTTAATATTTATTTTATTTTCAAAATTTCAAATTATTCTACAAATAATATCTAAATGTGCATTCTCTCTTTAAACAATGTCCTTTAAAAATTCAAAGGATAGTTATCACTGGATACCCTGCTCCTTCCCAGTGGCAGTGGAGCCACTGGGTGCACATGTGTATTTCTTAGGGGTCCCACTGCCACAACTGGTGGCCCTGTTCCCTTCATTTGCAGAGCTGCCACACACCCTTGCATGCACCCCCGAAGGAACCTGAGAACCAGTCTCTTGGGCCTGCCATTGGCAGCATTTCCACCCCCTTCAGCAACAGAGCTGTCACATGCTCATGCATGTCTGCCCAGAGCCCCAAGACAGAACTACTTAGCATCAGCACTCCCCAGCAAAGCTATACCACAGCTTTGGTAAAAAAAAAAAAAAACTGCAGCCTAGGCCACCAAGGCACTTGCACATTGTTGAAGTGGATTAGAACTGAAGAAATCATACAGAAACTGTACAACTGCACTTACCCAGAACCAAAGTCAAAATATTCTATTTGACCAACACTATAGGACATATCTATAGGAGAAAGATTTTCCCTACAAAAACTACCTCATAAAACTGGGAAAGATGACTATTGCACCAGATGCAAAGATATCAATGTAGGAACACAAGAAAGATTTTAAAAGCAAGGAAACATGACACCTTTAAAGGAACACAAGAATTCTCTAGTTACAGACCCCCCAAAAAGAATATGTATAAAATGCCTGAAAAGGAATTCAAAGTAATAATTTCAGGAAACTCAGCAAGATACAAGAGAACACAGACAATTCAATGAAAGCAGAAAAACAATTAATAATTTGAATGAGAAATTTAACAAAAAGATAGACATCATTTTAGAAAAACAAATCCTAGAACTGAAGACTTTAATAAATGGAACAAAATATACAACTGAGAGCTTCAACAATAAACTACATCAAGCCTAACAAAATAGTTCTGAATTTAAAAATAGGTCTTTTGAAATAACCCAGTCAGTCAAAAAAAGATAAAAGAAAAAAAAAAAAGAATAAAGAAAGCCTAAGAGACATATAGGACATCCTTAAGCAAACAACTGTCTTCATTTTGGAATTTTCAGAATAAGAAGTGGAAAAATGAATAGAGAACCTATTTAACGAAATAATAGCATGAACACTCCCCAAGATCTGAAAGAGATATGGACATCCATATACAGAAAGCTCAAAGCTTCTTAGATACATTCAACTTGTAAATGGTCCTTTTGAAGGCACATTATAGTCAAACTGTCAAAAGTCAAAAACAAAAGGAGATTTCAGAAATAAATAAATAATAAAAGAGAAAAAGATGAAGTTACATGTAAGTCAATGCCCATCAGACTAACAAAAGATTTCTTAGCAGAAATGTTACATTCCAGGAGAAAATGAGATAATATATTTAAACTGCTTTTAAAAAATTTTAGTCTACCAAGAATCCTATACACATCAAAACTGTCCTTTTGAAATAAAGAAGAAATAAATTATTTTCCAGACAAGTAAGAAACTGAGGAAATCAGCACTGCTAGGCCTACTCTACAAAAAGATGCTTAAGGGAGTCCTATATCTGAAGGCAAAAACCTGATCTCTATCATCATGAAAACACATGAAAGTGTAAAACTCACTGTAGAGCAGGTACAAAAATGAGAAACAGAAAAAAAAAAGTTATCATCATAAAAACTGCCAAACTGCAAATATAAACAATAACAGAAAAAAATGAATAAAAGATATTAAAAACAATTTTAAAATGACAAGAGTAAGTCCTTACCTATCAACAAAAATGTTGAAGTTTAGATTCCCCAATTAGATATGGACTCACTGAACAGATTTTAAAGAAAAAAAGACCCAACTCTATGCTACCTACAGGAAACTGACTTCACCTTTAAAGAAACACATAGATTGAAAATGAAGAGATGAGAAAAGATATTCCATGAAATCCAAAACCAAAAGCAAGCAGAAGCAGCTGTATTTATATCAGATAAAATGGATTTTAAGTTAAAAAGCATAAAAAGAGACAAGGTCATTACATAATGATAAAGGAATCAATTCAGCAAGAAGATGTAGCAATTGTAAATATATGTGCACTTAACACTATAGCAATGATATATATAAAACAAATATTATTAGACCTAAAGGGAGAGATTTCCCCAATACAATAATAGTTGAGGACTTCAATACTTCACATTTAGTATTAGACAGATTATCTAGACAGAAAGCCAAGAAACATTAGATTTGAACTACACTAGAGACCAAATGAACCTAGGAGATATTTACAAAGTATTTCATCCAGTAGCTGTAGAATACATTTTCCTCTCATCAGCATATGGAACACTATCCAGGATAGACTGTTAGGCCACAAAACAAGTCTCAACAAATTTTTAAAAATCAAAATTATATCATGTATTTTTTCAGACCATAATGGAATAAAACTAGAAATCAATAGTGAGGAATTTTCAAGATTATCTAAATACATGGAAATTAAACATATTTCTGAATTACCAATAGGCCAATAAGAAAAGTTAGAAGAAATTTTTTTTAATCTTGAAAAAAATGAAAATAAAAATACAACATACCAAAGCCCGTGGACTACAGTGAAACATCTAGATTAGGAGTAGAGAAATTTTAAATAAGCAACCTAAAAATACTTCACAAGGAACTAGAGAAGCAAAACAAACCAAATCCAAAATTAGTAGAAGGAAAGAAATAATAAAGATCAGAGCAGAGCTAAACAAAATAGAGCCAAAAAAAAAAAGAAAATACAAAAGATCAACAAAACTAAGGATGTTTTCTGAAAAAAATAAAATATATCAACCATTAGCTAGACAAACTACCAAATATAAGAGAAGATCCAAATAAATAGAATCAGCCATGAAAAATTGATACATGACAACTGATATCACAGAAATTCAAATGATCATTAGAGACTTTTATGAACAACTATAGGACGATAAATTAGAAAGACTGAAGGAAATTGGTGAATTCCTGGACACATACAACCTGTCAAGATGGAACCAGGAGGAAATCAAAAACCTAAACAGATCAATAATGAGTAGCAAGATTAAATCAGTACTAAAAAGTCCCCCAACAAAGAAAAACCTTGGATCAGAGAGCTTCACTGCTGAAATCTGCCAAACTGGTAAAGAACAAACATAAATTCTTCTCGAACTATTCCTAAAAATTGAAGAGGAGAGAATTCTTCCCAACTTCTCTACAAGGCCAGCACTACCCTGATACCAGAACCAGACAAGAACACAACAAAAAAAGGGAATTATAGGCCACTGTGTCTTATGAACATAGATGCAAAATTTCTCAACAAAATACTAGCAAGCCAATTTCAACAACAGATCAAAAGGATAATACACCATAGTCAAGTACGATTTATTCCAGGGGTACAAGGAAAAGTCAATATATGCAAATCAATAAATGTGATACATCCCATCAACAGAATGAAGGACAAAAGCCAAATGATCATCTCAATAGGTGCATAAAAGGCACTTCATAACAGTTACCATCCTCCATGATAAAAACTCTCTCTATATAGGTATAGAAAGAATGTATTCAACACAATAAAGGCCATATATGACAAACCCACAGATATCATCATGCTAAATGGAGAAAGACTGAAAGATTTTTCTCCAAAAACTAGAACAAGACAAAGATGCCTACTTTTACCACTTTTATTATCACAGTACTGGAAATCATAGCAAAAACAATTAGCAAAGAGAAAGAAATACGGGGCATCCAAATTGGAAAAGAGGAAGTCAAATTATACCTCTTTTTAGATGACATAATCTTATACATTTAAAAAAAAAAAAAAAAAAACTAAAAACTTCACCAAAAATCTCTTTGAACTAATAAACAAATTTACTGAATTTGGGGGCTATAAAATCAATGTACCAAATTAGTAGCATATCTACATACCAGTATCAAATTAGCTTTAAAAAAATAGCCAGGTGTGCTGGCTCATGCCTATAATACCAGCACTTTGGGAGGCTGAGGCAGGCGGATCACTTGAGGTCAAGAGTTTGAAACCAGCCTGGCCAACATGGTGAAACCCCATCTGTACTATAAATTTTTTTAAAAAAAGTAGCTGGGCATGGTGGTGGGTGCCTGTAATTCCAGCTACTCAGGAGGCTGGGGCAGGAAAATCGCTTGAACCCGGGAGGCAGAGAGGTTGCAGTGAGCTGAGTTCACGCCACTGCACTCTAGTTGGGGTGACAGAGGGAGACTCCATCTCAAAAAAAAAGAAAGAAAAAGTATGGATGACAGTAACATATCTCCCAATTTGTCAGGTAACTAAAGATCATTGAAAAAAAAATCAGGAGTCAATAGAAAAAGTATTTTTTCTTTACATTCTCTATTGGCTGAGACTAGAATTTCAGACTTGGACTGTTATTTTTTGTAGGTTTTTAAAATGTTTAAATGTCAAGGATTTCTACATTTTTATCCCCTAATAAGCCTCCAAGTTTAAAAATCAGATTCTGAGGGCAGATATAAAAGGCTGAGATATCACCGTGTTCAAGAATTTCATAAATGTTCTTTCATTTCTCTTCTTTTACTTCAATTTTTTTCCATTATTTTTTAAAAGAAAATACTTGAGAGAGGTGGTGAGGTAGAGTTATCGTCTACTCCTAATACGAATTTTAGTGGGCATGCGTTTTTAAGCAAGGCCATTAATGTCTTAAAGTTCAGATTCAACTAATGCAACAGTACTAATTGAGGTTGACTTTATGTAACTAAAATAAGAAACTGTTTATTTGCTTGATTACTTACCTATTTTATTATAAGAGACTGGGGGTGATTTTTTTCCCTCCCAGAGCATGCTGTGAACATTTATAGAACAGAAGACTCTGAAAAGCAGAATATCCATCATTCTGACAAGTTCTAAACCCACGGCATGTTTTCTGGTGAACATTTAAAGATCACCCTGTCTGTAAGAGTTAACAATTCTATAATGCTTCTTGCTAAAATAATATCCTTATTAAATTTGTAACAGAGTAATCACATTTTAAACCCATCAGCCCATTTTCCTTACTAGCTTCATCAGATGACCTTTCACCCCTGACCCCCACCCTTACCCCCAGGTGATAAGGTGGCAACCCCACTACCTTATCTTTATTAATTTTGGTCCAGCATCATTAATGTTAATTGACTCCTAGATTTCATTCTTACAGCAACTGAAAATGCAGACTGAACCTTATATTTTAACAAATGGTGACTGCAGAAGCTATTTATTGGTGATTCAAAAAAATATAGTTTATTCCTCACTTGAAATCTCCAGATTAAAAAACAATACATTTGGAGATTGATGGATATAAGGAAAGAGAGCCATATAATAGATTGTATCATTGCTTCTGTATGATGACATTTCTCAAGCAAAATTCATAGAAAAGTGGGTCTGTGCACAGCATTTCACTTTTACTGATCTGTTACAAACTGCTTTTCTTTCACACCCTCACTTTCCTTTGTCTTTTAGAATATTATTGTATTTTGAACAAACCAACACATCTTTTTCTTCCTTAATCAGAACAACTGATACCTGTCTTATTCACTCACAATTCTAGGATTTATGAATGTCCACAAAGAATTTGTTGCATTTTACCTGAACTTTAAACTCCCACTTAAAATATGCTGGCCTTTGGTAAATGCAATTTTTTTCCCCAGAGAGTTATGTTAATAAAATATTATTTGAAATTCTTCTACGTACAAGAAAAAAATATTTCATCATTCCTATATTTATAGCTAAATTTTGCCTCTAAACATCAGAAGAACAAAATAAAAAGTGGCCTGGGTGTGTATGTGGAATCTAGTTGCCTCCCAGACACATGAGACAGGGCAGGCTATGGCAAATCCGACTCTGAGAGCTCTGGAGCTGAGTTTAACAAAAGTTATGGGGAAAAGTCAGTTTTTACAAAGAGATTCGTATACTATTAATAATGTAGGATCCATACACAATAGAGTCTTTGGTATGAAATATACCATATGTTAGCTTCTACTGGAGATGCATAATAGCTCAGGTACTCAGTTCCCAAGTGAAAAGAGAGAACATGCTATATCATGCTATCAGGATAAGTTTCATCTTTTTCTTTGAGTTGGAATCTCTCTCTGTGGCCCAGGCTGGAGTGCAGTGGCACAATCTTGGCGCACTGCAACCTCCGCCTCCCGGGCTCAAGCGATTCTCCTGCCTCAGCCTCCAGGGTAGCTGGGACCACAGGGGTGCACCACCACACCCAGCTAATTTTTATATTTTTAGTAGAGAACGGGTTTCACCATCTTGGCCAGGGTGGTCTCGATATCTTGACCTTAGGTGATCTGCCCGCCTCAGCCTCCCAAAGTGCTGGGATTACAGGCATGAGCCACCACGCCCGGCCTATCTTTTGTTTTGTTTTTTGTTTTTTTTTTTTAAGCAAATTATTATCACACATGGTAGATGCGAATAAAAGGTTCTCTTTTCCTTGGGAAGATATCCATCCAAGTTATCACAATCTGCTAAGCTTTTGGACTTACTTCTAAATGGTCAAGTATAACATATGGCTGAATACTGATTAGTCATAAAGCATTCTCATTAGTTAAGTCCCAATATAATATTTTACAACGTTACTTACAGTCTATCACTGTTCCTGTTTTTTTTGTTTTGTTTTGTTTTGGTAATTTAATTATTTGTTTTGTTTTGTGCAGCAGCTACATCTGGGGATCTGGGGATATCTACTCCTTCAAAGACAAAACCCACAAAATTTAAATCTAGGATTGTTGGTTACCTTAGATTTGAGCAACAAACTAAATATGATGCCAAAATTTGTTAATGATAGATGAGGTACACAGGGTTGCTGTTACAAATTCTACTCATTCTGTATCACACAAGAGAAACAAAATCCAACATCAACAACCATAAGTATATCTGTATCTAGGCATGTCTATGCATATGCACACACACACACACACACACACACGCATACTTATATATTGCTGTGTGTCTTTATTTATATTTAAACTTGTTGAATAACAATGTAAACACCGGCAATCAACAGACACACCAAATATAGTTTCTAAAAGTCTGATGTAAGTATTTGTTGTGTGTTAACAAGGCAGTATTCTTTGATTCTGTGTCCTACAACTTCATATTTATTCATACATTTTCTTTATTACATATAGGTTAGAGTATCACTCTTCGTTATTACTAACAGTGAGTAGTTTCCAGATAGTCTGTGATTTCCCAGGGCATCTTGGCAGGAAAGTCAGTAATAAGAAAGTCATCAACTAGCTGGGCGTGGTGGCTCACACCTGTAATCCCAGCACTTTGGGAGGCCGAGGCGGGTGGATCACGAGGTCAGGAGATCGAGACCATCCTGGTCAATATGGTGAAACCCCAGCTCTACTAAAAATACAAAAATTAGCTGGGCGTGGTGGCACCTACCTGAAATCCCAGCTACTCAGGAGGCAAAGGCAGAAGAATTGCTTGAACCCGGGAAGCAGAGGTTGCAGTGAGCCGAGATCACGACACTGCACTCCAGCCTGGCAACATAGTGAGACTCCGTCTCAAAAAAAAAAAAAAAAAAAAAAAAAAGTCATCAACTGATTCAAAGTCCAACCATCCATGAGTCAATGACAAGAATCAAAAACAACAGCAACAAATACTTAAACTTCTAAACTGAGGAGAGAGCAAAGATTACCTGGTGGCCATCAAGTAGACCATTTGGAGGCAAAGCCCCTTATCTAAGAAATTCAGAAGTAATTAAACTTCCCTATTATCTAAAGCCACATCTGGTACCCGGCTTCTTTCTCAAGAATTTATAAGTAATTAGAATTTCTATTCATCTCCTGAATGTGAGCATGTCAAAACTCATTGTGCAACCTTGCTGACATCAAGGCACTAAAATATCTACAAATGTAATCATCTACCATGACCTATGTGACTAATGTTACCTCTAAGTTCAGACCTATATGACTAATGTTACCTCTAAATTACCTCTAAATTCCCACTTTAAGGTGCATAAATACCCCTAAGGAACATCCACTACAGCGCATTCAGTCCTCTCTTCCTGAAGCACCCTGCTGCACTCTGCTGCAGCGTTCTTTCTGTCTAACAAAACTTTCCTTTTCAAACCTATACTGTTGTTGGTAAGTTCCTTTACCACCTACAAGCCAACAACTCTCTGCTGCTTAGGCTCTGACGTGTTGCTGGGGATGAACTTTCAGTTCTACATAATAGAAGCCCACAAACATTTTTTCAATAAAACTAATGACGCAGGATTTTTCTCGGTCACTTCGCCATCCAGGGACCTCTGGGCAGCAATGTCCCGACCTGGGCCTTGCTTGGCCATGCTGCCTGCTACAGGAGGCAGCCCACCTGCTTGGCCCACCTCGGCCACATCTAGCTTGTGCACTGGCTCCGTCTGTGGCTGGGCCAAGCGTGACCAAGCACACGTGTGTTATAGCCCCTACCCATGTTTGGTGGTTCCTGAGTTCTTGTTCTGCATCCAAGAATGAGGATACGCTGACAATTGAAGGGTAGCAAGGACGGAGAAGAATTTTATTGAGCGATGGAACAGCTCTCAGCAGACAGGGGTCAGGAAGGTGGTCCCCCACCGGAAGTCTGGTGGTTTCTCTCAGTGTGGCTGAGACAAGCGCTTTTACGAGCTCAGAGTAGGGGAGTGTGTGCTGATTGGTTTGTGAGTATGCGAAAAAGGTTAAAACAAAGGCATCACTCAAAGGTGGGCACTATAATGTAAAAAACAATTAGGGAAGGATAGGTATATGTAAAATAGGTGAAGGGTGGGGATCAATCTGAGGAAAGTGTACCAAACAGGAAGACAGGTTCACAATGCAGTCTGTTGTTTTACCTAGGACTTGTAGCTAGGCTTTAAACTGTTTTTGGCTTGAAGGTGGGATTCCACTGGGCGCGTGCCCTGATCTGCCTAGGAGTTGTCTGCCTTCTACCACTCTCAATAACAAAAATTGAAATTGCACAAATCTTTCAATTATGGATGATGACAAAAACACTATTTAACATTAACAGAGCTTTGCCATTTTTAGAGGTTGGAGTTAAAGGCTGACCATGATAATCCCTTTAAAGTAGCCACCACAATTAACTGCTACCTCTTATCCCACAAATTATAAAATATCTTCCTATCAGAGACATCTCAAAGCACTTTGGGAGGCCAAGGTGGGAGGATCACTTGAGTTCAGGAATTCAAGACCAGCCTGGCCAACATGGCAAAACCCGTCTCCACTAAAAATACAAAAATTAGCCAGGCGTGGTGGCATGCACCTGTAATCCCAGCTATTTGGGAGGCTGAGGCAGGAGAATCACTTGAACCTGGGAGATGAAGGTTGCAGTGGGCCTAGATCACGCCACTGCACTCCAGGCTGGGAAACAGAGAGAGACTGTCTCCAAAAAAAAAAAAAAAAAAAAAAAAAAAAAAGGAAGTAGAGCATCTGAATCAATGTTTTAAAAGCTAGATCTTTTCCTTACAGGAATCCAAAATAGAAATCAAAATGTTTTACATGAGGATAATGGTAATTGCTGGAAATGGGAACCAGTGTTGCTCTTTTTTCCAGAATGACCGAAGTGCATATCCTTTCAAATAAATCTTTCTACCTTGAAAGGTTCTTGGCAGGTATAACAGTTCCATTCTAATACAGAATGTACATATTGTTCAAGAAGTTTATTTACCAACTGTCAAATGAAAACTTGCATGGGCAAAGTAAAAGAGACAAGACTTCATTTAAGGCTATCACAATAGGGTAGATAGGCCAGAACTCAGTCTGAGCTCAAGTCTACTGAAACAAAGGGCTAGAGAATTTTTAAGAACTGGGGTGGGGTGAGGGTGGAGAGAGATAAGGTCATCTATGTTTGATAATTGGCCTTACCTAAAGGAAAAGTAAACTCTCCTGCCCTCCTGACAAAAGGTAGCTTGCAACAAGTGTCCACTTAAAGTAGGCTTCTACCCTCCCACAGTGACCAGGAGATAGGACCTGGGAGATAGAAATACTGTCTTCCTTGATGATTACATTTCAAAGGGATGGCTCCCAGATCAAAATTAACATCTCAAAGGGGCAAAGAAAGAATTTGCAATGACAGGCTTTCTACAGTAAATGTTCTTAAGAAAGGGATGTCAAAAGCCTACAGATTGAAAGAAGCTTGCCTCAAGTTTGGCCAAGCTGAGGGAAATGTTGAGACTCGTCTTGGTCACCTCTTATAAAGCATGTTCATTGTTCCTTGCATGTAAAAAGTGTACAAGAAAATTTCATAGTGTAAAGTAAGGCAGAAAGTCTAATGCTAATAAAAACACTTTATTATTTTACAGTATTTTTAAAATAATGATATTTTCCCCCATTAACTCTACACTGGTCTGAAATTTTTCAGTAGTATAGTAACCAATTTGTAAGATTTCAGGGTCTAGAATGAAAGAATACTAAGATAAGGGAATGACAAAAGTCATTAAATATTCTTCAGTTCAATCAACTTAATTAGCCACAGAAAAATCTTGTTCCCCATCCCCTATGTGTCCTCACAAAATAATTTTTCTAAAATATAGTTATTATCTTCTTAATAATAACAACAACCACCTAGAAATGTTTGCACTGTCATTTACACGTTAAGATATCTTACTTCAGAGACTTTTCTCCTAGCAGCTTGCTAAAATCTTATAAATAAAATAATAGTATTTATAATAAAGGAGGAGTAGCGAAGAAGAAAATGCGTGCAGTGTTATGAGCCTGGGGCAAGTTTAAATGGAATACCACAGCTGAAACATGTGCTTGCCTGGAGGAGAGAAACAGGAATTAGAAGGTCAGAGAGAAACAGAGAAAAGAGAAACAGAAGGAAATAAAGGCATTTTTTGTTTTTCAGTTTACTCCAGTACCAGTTCCTCTCCTAATGAGATTTAGTTTGCAAAAGATTTACCGGGAAATATTATGCTTCTATTCAAAAGGACTGTTTGCATATATAAAAACTGCAGTTACTTTATTGAAAGCAAAAAGAAAACAATTTATTATTTACTGTAAAAACAAAAGCACTACCATAACAATGTAATAGCAGAGCAAATATAATAAGAAGTTAAGGCAATTCAGTAAATGAATGGTACAATTCTATTTAAATTTAATCGAAAGTCTTGACAATACGCACTAGTAAATTTAGTAGTAAAAACTCTTTGTGTATCCTGTTTTAGAACCTTTACATACATTTATTCCCTTCATTTTTTTTCCTTGAAAAATTTGTCTTTGTAAGGTCACTTTTGGCTCCAAGTGATAGAAAAACAACTTGAGCAGTTTGAGAAGAGTGAGAGGAAAGCAAGAAAAAAGCATTTATTGAGGGTGGATGATGGAGAGGAGAAAGTGGTTGCCCTGATGAAATTGAGTTTTTAATGTTTTTAATATATAATCTTGGTTCACTTTCACAACAAGTTTATGATGTGGAAATAGAAATAATCTTTGTTTATAGATGAGGAAATAGTAATAACAGGAGCTCATCACACTGGCTAGAGGTGGAGCTGCCATTAGACCTGAACCTTTTGACAGCAAAGTCTGTTTTTTTTAAGCACTGGGACCAGGGAGATTTTATAAACATCCTGGGAAGAAATTATGTCTAAATGAGTCTTCAGTTAATGTTTTACAAAGATTAACAACGAAGCGAGGAATAATCATATCAGCCCTTTTAGGAAGTGAAAGGGAGACATTCGCCTATGTGGGGATTTTCCAGTCTTGTCTTGACAGAAGGTACCAACAAAATAAAGCACAATTCTTTCTTTTACCTCAGCAAATAGTGCAAAAAAGTCACATAGCAGGCATTGATTTAGCCTTCAACTGGCATCTTCTAAACTAGAAGTGAAAAAAAAGCTTAAATTCTTTGGGATGGCTGGCAAAACCCTAACTCCTTGCTTATTGATTTTTATGTTATTGCTCCCGGTTATGAATTGTGGATTTAAAAAAAACAACAACATTTCTGATGGCTAATAAAAAGAGAAAGCTGGGAGAAAAATCCCCCTCCCTAACCCATACCACCCTATTAGTTTCTTTTTCTTTTTTATATTAAGCTATAAACAGAATTTTGGGGGAAAAGTATATAAAAATCCAATTTGTATCAGAGAGGCATGCGTAGATTCCAAGATATAAGACTCTAGGAGAAAGTAAAAAAAGGTACCTTCTACTTCTCCCAGAAGCAAGTGGGAGAAGTCATTAACCTTTTCCTTGCCAAAACATTGTGTACTTGATAATCAGTAGTAAATTTAAATCACCAAACACTAAAAAGAATTTGTGTGTTTGTTTTCATATATCCAGCCCACTATAAGCGTAAAGTTTCACAAGCTGATTTTCTTATATCATTGCAGGAAGCTGAAATATAAGGTGTTGAATTGCTTCTCTCTTATAAAGAACTACAGCTCATGTGTTGTTTTTATAATGGCTCATTGGTCCTAAGTCAATCTTAATATGTAGTTTTAGTACTCTTAAATTATAATTTGACAAATAGCTTTCTAAAAATTATGTAAATAGGGAGAAATCAAATTCTCTATATACATACATAAAATAATGGACAGGTTTTATGCATTATAGGAAATGAAAACTTTAAAAAATATTCTCTACTAAATAAATAGTAGTGGTATTTAATTCAAAAATCCTGGGTGAGTCTCATTAGAGTAATAGGGTCTTTAAGAACAAGCACCACCATTCCTGAGACTTAAGTTATGATAGTGAGACGAGGTCATCTAACCTCCTTTCTGTCAGTACATTAAAGAGCTCAGAGATGACTAGTCTAGACTCACAGGCAGCAAGAATGAAGTGGAAAGCCATCAAAAGATACAAGATTGAAAAGCACCACAAACACAAGGGATAGTAGAATTATCAGCTGTATAATTTAGAAACTGAGGCACTAATAATGACCACTTCCTATAAAAAATCCAACAGCAGTAAAATTTCAGAATGAGCTCTGCCAAATTCCTTTGGTGAAGTTCTTTTTATAGCACATATTTTACATGAATAAGTGAATACATTAATTTAAATAAATCTGTGCATTTGTTTAATAGGTCTAGAATATGAATCAGAATTTCACAGTCACATGTAGACCAGGATAGATAGTGCTGTGTGGGGTTCATTGACCTCCCCTGGTATTAACACTCAGGTGCCTAGCACCATGCAAGGACCTTTCTATATGCTAAACTTCATTACATTTATCCTGGAAAGAAAGTGTTGTTTTTTTTAAATATATCTTTAAAATACACAATTGTAATTCATACAGATTAATTAACTTCCCTAATACCACACAGCCAAAACGTGGCAAGCTGGGATTCAAACCAGTTTGTCGATCTTCAGTAACCATGCTTTTTCTCTCATTTGCTGCTGCTTAATTTGCTAGAGTCGAAAATAGAAAAATTAGTCTCTGACATTCACAGTTTTTTAAAGCATTCATCTGTAATTTTCACTTTGTCAATACCTGGCATAAGATTCCTATGTTGTCTTTTCTTTATATTTCTGTTTCTATCCTGTACCAAGAACACACACACACACACCCCTCTTTCTTTCCCTATCTTACATTTTCCAGCCAAGTAACTAATGCTTTGACATATTTCCTCAAGTACCTCTTCTTCTCTCCTGGATGACAGAAATAACACAAATTCTTGCACTTAAACAAATTAAATTTTGTTACAAATCTCTCCCTTCTCATATTTGATAATCTGTACATCATATCTTCATATTGAATTATCCAAGGAATGTCCAATTACTCCTCCATAATCTAGTCAAACTTTTATTTAAATATAATCCATATATCTTTTCCTCCATGCATTTTGCTCCACATTTCAATTCTTTAAAAAGGTTATTATTCATCAAGTTCTATAGTAAATAGAGACATACCTTAGTGAGATTATCACAATGCAACATGAGAAGTGCTAAATCATAGAATGTTGGAAAATGAATAATTTCTTTCTTAGGAAGGTAACTCCAGTATTAATATGAAAATTTAAGAGCCACAAAGAGTGTATTAGTTATCTATTGCAGCATAACTATTTATCCCAAAACTTTGCAGCTTAAAACAACAAACACTTATCATCTAACACATTTTCTGGCAGTCAGGAAAGCAGGACCACTTCAGTTGGGTGGTCATAGCTCAGGGTCTCTCATGAGGTTTCAGTCAAGAAGTTGGCTGTGGCTGCAATCATCTGCAGGCTTGATTGGGGCTGGAGGATCCACTTCTAAGATTGCTCTCTCACATGGCTGTTGACAAGAGGTCTCAATTACTTACCACATAGGCCTCTCAATAGTGTCCCTATGACATTCAAAGGAAGAACAAGAGAGAATAAGAGAATGATCAAGACAGACATTAGAGTGTCTTTCCTAATCTCATCTTATAAATAATATACTATAAGGGCTGCCAATCTTGTTATGATATGGAAGGGTGCTAGACAAGAGCAGCAATAACAGGAGATGGAGATCACTGGGGGCTATCTTGGAGGTTGGCTGCAAATCAGGAGAAGACTGGGGCGAGAGAGTCCAAGCTCTTGAAATCTTCTAGAGTCTAAGCTCTTGAAATCTTCTAAGCCTAAAATGGCAATCAGGTAATGTTTCTGAGACTAAAGCTATGGAACAATTTGCATGGAGTAGGATAAGGAAGAGAAGTTAAACTCAAATCTCAGATTTGTAACCTTAGGCCCTCACTGATATCATTAACCACAATACAGGACATGAGAGGAAGAAGGATCTAAGTCTGGATTTTTTACATGTTTTGTTTTATAAGTACGAATATGTGCCTTGAGATGGAGACATGCAGTAGGAAGACATTCTTCCTGGCCTCAAGATGTTCTGAAATTCTGCTCATCTTGCAAAACTTACCTCAAATACTACTTTCTTCATTAATAGTTCCATATCTCCAAAACCTGAAGTTATATCTCTTTTTATGAGTCCCTGTAGCATTTAACTCCTTCCTCAGTTCTTATTTCACTCTGTTTTATATTAAACTATGCAGCCTATCCTTATTTGGGTGCAACCTGCTCAATCCACTTGGACTATAAGTTTTTTGAGGGCATGGGTGACTTAATACATCACTGACCATTCTGTAGTCTAGTTTAGCACTTGACCCATAATAGCCTTTCAATGAATATTTGTTGAATAAAATTAAAAATGTCATCCCAATGGAGATTTTATTGGGCCGATTTCAGGCACCACAAATTCAGCTACGTAGAAATTGTTTATTAAACTGCTGCTGGTGATGATGGTGGAATTTGGGAAGGAGGAGTTCTTTGCGGTGCTATTCACAACATAAGAGGGATGATGCTTTTTCTGTCTGTGGAAAACCATACCCAAAGTGATTGCCAAGAATGTGTCAATTACCCAACTGTATTCCAGGTCCACAAATGATTTTCAATTATTCTGTGACTTTGCACATTATACATAACCTTTCTTCATTTTGATGTGCCAATCTTTAATGTATTCCTTTGGATTATAGAATAATTTAAATGATTTTTGCTGCAACTTACTGTTTAGAGGACACAATTAATAATAAGTGGATTTGGAAGATAGGACAAAGGAAATCAGTTACATGCCTGTGTTTATTTTTCACATTCCTGGACAAATTACTGAGACAACATGAGAATCTAAAAACCATCTCTGTTCTCCAGCATCTGGATGATTTTCAGATAATAAATTAAGCTCACAGGACTCTCATTCCTTACTATATCAGTCCCTTCTCACACTGCTATAAGGACATACCTGAGACTGGGTAATTTATTAAGGGAAGTGGATTCATTGATTCATGGTTCCAAAGGGCTGGGGAGGCCTCAGGAAACTTACAGTCATGACGGAAGGGGAAGCAAACATGTCTTTCTTTATATAGCGGCAGCAAAAAGAAGTGTAGAGCAAAAAGGGGAAAAGCCCCTTATAAAACCATCAGATCTCGTGATAACTCACTCACTATCATGAGAACAGGATGGGGAAAACCACCTCCATGATTCAATTATCTCCACTAGGTCCCTCCCGTGACAAGTGGGGATTATAGGAACTACAATTGAAGATTAGATTTGGGTGGGGACACAGCCAAACCATATTAGTTACCTATAAAATTAGGAGAGAGTAAAAGCTCATCCCTGATTTTTTAGCAGTTTAAGTATATGATTCCATTAACCGAAGAGTAGAGTAGAATATTCATAGCTCATGCTTGTTTGCTTTTTTTTTTTTTTTTTTTTTTGAGATGAAGTCTCACTCTGTCACCCAGACTGGAGTGCAGTGGCGTGTGATCTTGGCTCACTGTGACCTCCTTCTCCCAGGTTCAAGCGATTCTCCTGCCTCAGCCTCCCAAGTAGCTGGGACTACAGGTGTGTGCCACCATGCCCAGCTAATTTTTTTGTATTTTTAGTAGAGATGGGGTTTCACCATGTTGGCCAGGATGGTCCGATCTCTTGACCTCGTGATCCACCTGCCTCTGCCTCCCAAAGTCCTGGGATTACTGGTGTGAGCCACTGAACCTGGCCATTTGTTTGTTTGTTTTTTTAATGAAAGCTTTTAAAAAATACTTTTAATTTCATAACCATTTTTTTATAATCTGAAAAGTAAGGGCATAAAGGCAAAATGTCATGTAACTAATATAAGCAATCTTTACTTCCTTTCTTCTATATAATTTCTTTCCTAGAAAAATAAATATAATTTTCCTATGAGTTAATAATTTAAAATGTTAGAAGTAGATTTGAACCATTAACCAGGATTTCTGTTATTTCATTTTAACATCATGACAACTCTCTGTGCTATAATTAGCTCCATGTTTTTAAATCAGGGTACTGAGCCTCAGTAACTTCACCAAGGTCACAAAGCCTACATCTCAACGAAGGACAGCTCTTCTAATTCCAAATTACCTGTTATGTAAGATATGTAGCAGGGCTCAACCAGATTGCTGTGGTCTACACCTGCTGATTAGACTCGTATCTTCTAAACTTTCTCAAAATTCTTTTTCATTGTGTTCACCAGAATTTGCTGGTTGACTCCCCACAAATTCAATCAACGTTAGCATATGCCTCGCAACTTCAGAAAATACCTCCTCATGCCTCCTGGATGGCTTTCTCCTACTTTCTATTTTCATCCCATAGATTTCACAAACTGAGCTACATATGGCTTTCCAACACAGTAAGGAACACTCTTCAGATAATTTAGTTTCCGTGCATTCTTTTTGAAGGTAATCTTTCTGTACTAAATAACATAAGGCAAAAGAGGAAAGAGTTTTTAACTCTTCAAGAATGCATTCAGCATAGAAAAAAAAGAGAAGTTTCAAAGTGATATTTTACCACTGGGAGGCTGTTTTGAGTTGCTAGGGTGTAATCTTCCAATCCCAATAGATTCATGTGTTTGCAAAAATGTTCATGTGTCCTTGAAATATTTTCTAAGTTTCTGTTATTATGCTCTGTAAAGACAGCATAGGTGAATCTGCAACATGATTGGGATGTATTAATATGATTTCATTTGATTATGAGAAAACTTTCCTCAATAGTCAAATGACACAGAACATAATAGAAAGTCTAGAAATTGACCCATAGTTATATAATCGATTGATTTCAATGAAGGTTCCAAAACAACTCAGTGGTATGAAGGTAGTATGTCTATATATTTTGCTAGAACAAATGGGTATCTGTATAAAATAATAATTTTAAAGCTAATCTTTATCTCACCTCCCCCACCACACACACAAAATAACTTACAATGGATGATAGTAATGTCAGAGCTAAAACTATTAGGCTTCCAGAAGAACATGTCAGTGAAATCTATGTGATATTAGGAAAGAAAAAGGTTTCTTAAATAAGGAAAAATGTACAAAATATAAAAAGTAAAATGAAAATGTGGATTTCAACAAAATATGAAAAGTTTTGTTTTTCGTAAGACAGCTAAGAAACCAAAAGTCAAGCTACAAACTGAAAGAAAATATTAGCAAAGTATATACTTAACAAAGGGCTTATATCAAGAATATATAGAAGGACCTCTTTAAATGTAGTAAGAAAAAGAATTGTTATTAAAATATGGGCAAAATATTTGAACAAGCACTTTATAGAAGAAGATGTACAAGTGCTCAAAAAGCACACGAAAAGATGTCCATTATTAGTTGTATAGGTTCCCTGGAGTTATTGCAAGAAAGTACCACAAACTGTGTATCTTTAAACAACAGAAATGTGTTGTTTTATAGTTATTGAGGTTAGACATCCTAAATCTAGGTGTTGGCAGGGCAATGCTCCTTGTGAAATCTCTAGAGGACCCCTTCTTTGTCTAGTCTAGCTTCTGATGGTTTGTTGGTAACTTTTGATGTTCCCTGGCTTGCAGCTGTGTAACTGCATAACTGCATAACTGCATAACTCCAATCTCTGCCTTCATTATCACAGAGCATTCTATTTTTCTTCACAAGGAGATCTTCTTGTAAGGACACCAATCATACTGAATTAGAGACCCATCCTACCCCAGTATGACCTCATTTTACCTAAGTACATCTGCAATGACCATATTTCCAAATAAGATCACATTCTGAGGTACTAGGGGGTTAGAACTGTAATATATCATTTTGGGGAGCACACAATTCAACCCACATCAAATATCAGGGAAATAAAAATAAAAATTTCAGTGAGATAATTTTTAGATCCACAAGAATAATGAAGGTTTAAAAGTTTGACAATACTAAATGTTTGCAAAGATGTGGAGCCACTGGGATCCTCATACATTGCTGGCGGGAGTATAAAATAGTGCAACAACTTTAGAAAATAGTTTCTTATAAAATTAAAAGTGGCCAGGCGCGGTGGCTCACGCTTGTAATCCCAGCACTTTGGGAGGCCGAGGCGGGCAGATCACGAGGTCAGGGGATCGAGACCACGGTGAAACCCCGTCTGTACTAAAAATACAAAAAACTAGCCGGGCGTGGTGGAGGGCGCCTGTAGTCCCAGCTACTTGGAGAGGCTGAGGCAGGAGAATGGCGTGAACCCGGGAGGTGGAGCTTGCAGTGAGCCTAGATCGCGCCACTGCACTCCAGCCTGGGTGACAGAGTGAGATTCCGTCTCAAAAAAAAAAAAATTAATTAAATTAAATTAAATTTAATTTAATTTAATGTACACTACTGATAAAACCCAGTGATCTCACTTCTAAGTATTTATCCAAGAAAAATAAAAACACAAATATTTGCACACAAATGTTCAATGCATCCATATTTATAATAGCCAACTCAATGTCCATAACTGCTGAATGTTGTGAATATCCATATTGTATAATATTACCCAATGATAAAAAGGAACACGATATGAATACATGCTAAGACATGAATGGATTTCAAAAAATATGCTGAGTGAAAAAAGTCAAATATAAAACACTATATTCTGTATTATTCCATTTACCTGAAATTCTAAAAAAGCAAAACTAGAGTGACAGTAGGTCAATGTGAGCCTATGGCTGGGGGCTGAAAGGGTGAATCTACTATGAAGGGTCACAAGGAAACTTTTAGGATAGTGGAAACCTTTCTACATCTTGATTTTGGTGGTGATTATAAGACTACATGATTGCTTAAAATTATTAAACTGTAAGTTAAATGAGTAAATTTTATTGCATGTAAATTATATCTCAATAAAGTGAGACAAAGGTGAAGAATTAGGAAATACCAAATTTGTGAACTCATGTATGTGGCCCAATACTATGGCTAATTTAGTTAATGCTTTCACATTTTTTTAATCCAAATTTCAATCTTCAAACAAGGAACAACCTTTAAAATCAATATAAGTCCTTTTCATAGTTTGAGAAATTGGCAGGTAATATTGGAATGGTAAGGCTCAATATAGAAAGCATCCGCTAAACATAGTCTGATTATTTTTTTATTTTATACGTTAAAAAAAAAAAAAAAAAAGACTTCATTGTCTCACTGCTGCCCTGTGGGGCTAGAGTGGTATCATCTTGGTAGGAAGGTAGTATCTGCTGCCATGTGAGTTGTAAGCACAATGGCTGACCTCTAAAAGGCACTTTCTATTTGGATGCAGTTTTCTGTATCAGCAGGAGCTATCCACTGATTGGATCAGACATCTGCCTTCTTGTGGTTCAGAGCCTCAGAGTTTGAAACTGCCTTGTCCCACTACTCATGTAAATTTTGTTTCACTAGTTGGAGCCAAGCTTCTTTCCTCAGAGCCTTTATTCCCCAGATTGAGTGTACTGTCTACCATGCTACCATTTCCCGGGGGTCTTTGTCTATGCTATGCTTTTGGATGAGAGCAAACAAATTTCTGTTTCTAATTCTCAGTGAAATCAAACATTCATAAAGAATATATTAAGAATAAAGAAACGAGGGCTCTCAATGTTACCTCTTATCCTCTCAACTACCATCCTTTCAATTTTCTGGAAGCCTTCTGCCATCATAGGCATTTATATTAAATTCCTAAAAGTCACACCTTATTTATTTATTTATTTATTTATTTATTTATTTATTTATTTATTTATTATTTATTTATTTATTTATTTATTTATTTATTTATTTATTTATTTATTTATTTTCACAGACAGGGTCTCACTCTGTCACCAAGGCTGGAGTGCAGTGATGGATGCAATCCTAGCTCACTGTAACCTTGAACTCCTGGGCTCAAGCTGTCCTCTAGCCTCAGCCTCCCCAGTGTTAAGACTACAACTACATGCCACCACGCCTGACTAATTACTTTTATTTTTATTTATTTTTTACTTTTTGTAGAGACAGGGTCTTGCTCTGTTGCCCAAGCTGGTCTCAAACTCCTGGCCTCAAGTGATCTTCGTGCCTCGGTCTCCCAAAGCACTGAGATTACAGGCATAAGCCACATGCTGAGCCTTTTATTTATATTTGAAATATAAATAAAAAGTGTAGAGGGTGAAGTTAAAAGGAAGTTTGCTTCTTAAATGCTTTGCTAATGTTCTTTATCATCAAATCTAATATATTTATTTTATAGATAACACGAAAGCAGGTACCCTGATGAATACTTTGCTTACAATAATAAATCAAATGGCTAAATCTGCCTCTAGAACTTGCTTTTGTGTTTTGCTAAGAAATAGAAAATGTGGTTGTTTTACTTTATTTAAAACCATATTTAAGTGTAAACTGGCAGACTTGCCTGGAAATAATTAAAGATTATATATATTTATTATACTATTAAACTGAGAAGAAGAAACCTTTTATGTATGTATACACATATATACTTATATATACTGCTATATATGTGTGTATACACAGTCACATGTGTACACACAAATACCATATTTACTTTATTTTTATACTTTCAGGTCCTCTTAACCTCTGGTTCTATATCTATACCTATATTATTTTTCTTTTCACCCTCTCTTCATAATGTGTGGGGACCTTAAAACACAAAATGCTTTTTGCCACCGCTAGAAACTGTCATCTTTCCAGAGCCATTTTATGAAGTAAAATTAATTTCTGTACCAGCAGGAGTTATCCACTGATTGGATATCCACTGATAAGCCATTTTACAAAGTAAAATTAATTTAATCAATTAATCTAAAAATAATAATTATGGCTACCACAACTAAGCAAAATTTCTTCAAATACCCTCCTTTCTCAGTATCACTAATTTCAAAGAACAGAGGCAAAGACTGTCAATAATTGGGTTGTGTTGGGTCCAATTATCTTTTTAATAATTAAAAATAATAATTATTATTAATAACAATCATATGTTCTTGGGAACTACTGAAATCCTTAGGGCACTTATTTTGGGGGAATTTCACAGACAAAAAATAAAATCACTTAGCAAGAGTCCAAGAATAAGGTGGGAAAAGCAATGGAAATAAAATTAGGTTTTAAAATACATGTATTCCTGTAATAATTCAATATCCAGGTGGAGGCAGATGTTTTTGTTGTTTTTGATACAAGGTATTACTCTGTCACCCAAGCTGGAGTGCAGTGACGTGATCTCAGCTCATTATAGCCTTGACCTCCTGGGCTCAGGTGATCTTTCTGCCTCAGCTTCCTAGTTAGCTGAGACCACAGGAACACACTACCTTGTCCAGCTATGTTTTCTGATTTCTTGTACAGATGGGGTTTCACCGTGCTACTCAGTCTGGTCTTGAACTCCTGGGCTCAAGTGATCTATCTGCCTCAGCCTCCCAAAGTGCTAGATGAGCCACTGTGCCCAGCCCAGATTTTTTTTTTTAAATCGGATTTTTATGGCACCCTTAAATGAAGCAGATTTTTTGTTACTATGTCCCTTTGAATGCTTCAGGGAAAATAACAATCAATGTAAATTCAATTTTCCTAAATGTTTGCTAAAGTTCATAGAATTACTAAACATGGTTTAATTTCAACTCACTGAAAGTTTCACTCAAATGATTAATCTTGAGCATTAGCTGACCCATGAGGGTTGTCAAATAAAGAACTAGCCCAAACTTAGGAAGGAAAGACTTGATTCAAAACGTCTATTGCAATGTGTGAGGGGAACTAATGTAATGGAAAGGAATCTATCATAATAAGGGAAGGGGGATTTGTGATATGGGAAGGCAAATTATTGCAATAAAAAAAGAAGGACTGGCCAGGCGCGGTGGCTCACGCTTGTAATCCCAGCACTTTGGGAGGCCGAGGCGGGCAGATCACGAGGTCAGGAGATCGAGACCACAGTGAAACCCCGTCTCTACTAAAAATACAAAAAAATTAGCCGGGTGTGGTGGCGGGCGCCTGTAGTCCCAGCTACTCGGAGAGGCTGAGGCAGGAGAATGGCGTGAACCCGGAAGGCAGAGCTTGCAGTGAGCCGAGATTGCGCCACTGCACTCCAGCCTGGGTGACAGAGCGAGACTCCGTCTCAAAAAAAAAAAAAAAAAAAGAAGGACTGTAGCACTAGTGAGATCTCCAACCATGAGATCTATGTGTCTCAAAAGTCAGGTAGAAAAGGCTTTTCTTTTACAGAGGGGAGTAAACAAGTTTGGAAAAAATCATGTGGTGTGGCATGGGATGAGTATGTGGCATGATCAGACAGTTGAGCAGAAAATTTTTCTTTTCTGGCAGCTGATTCTCAGAAGACGCCATTAAGGAGGTTGTTCTACAGTGCTTCCTTAAGCTCAAGGGTGGGCCAAAGTTTGGAGACCTTGGGGAAAGAGAAAAGCCTGACTAAAGTTTGGTTGTTTATGATCATTTTACCAAGATGGTTCAGTGGGGACAAAGAGTGAAGCTAATCATTTATGAGGCAAAGAGTAGGAATTTGAAGAGGCTTGTCATAGGTAACAAGGGGTTCACTCTCACGTCTTTCCTGAGTCATATAGGGAAAGGAGGTTTGTAATAGTAAGCAATTTCCTAGAATACAAAAGGAGGTGGAATTTCTGTTTCTGCTTTTCAGGAGCAAAGGGCTCAGGTAATGTTCAACATTGTCAAGGCCCATTCAGATGAAAACACTATCTTCTTTAACTATTTATTGTATTTGATACAGTGTTCATAACTGCCAAAAAAATTAATAAATTCCTCCTAAGTGGTTAATCTGACTGTTTAGGTTAGAGATTTGTTATTTTTTTCTTTTTCCTTTTGTAATCTCAGCCATCATAAGAAAACAATAGGTCATTCAATTATGCCTTTGTTTATTTATTTGTTTGTTCAACCAATGAAACTAGGATAGTGACGTAGCAAAAAGAGTAACTGGACAGGGATCAAATTAGGTGCATCAGGCTATAAACAGGAGATGGGAAGACTTTCAAAGAAGACCTGAGGTTTTTAATGAAAGCAGATTTTGGCTTCCCCACTGTCCCTGCAACCACTTCTAAAGCTTCAGTTGCTAAAGGATCCTGCTTTAATGCCTTCCATCCCCCACTGGTGTGAGCTTTGGTCCTAGTGAAGAGAATAACATCAAAGAAGAGCCTGCCAAGCACTCACTGCCTTTTTCTGAACATCGTAGGACAACACTTGCTCTTTCCTGGGATATAGCTACTTGTCGTGAGAAGTGATACTGAGAAACTGACAGGCCCAAGTTCACCTTTGATTTTGTCATTCCAATAAGGACATCATTTGGGTTGCTTTTTTTAAAATTAAATACTCCAAAGTTTTATTACACAATGGTGTAATCTCTTTAAAAAAACTGCTACGTGAGCATAGATGTTTGCTTCCCCCAACATTAAAGGGATTTTTCGTTTCATGAAAGGGTTTACCACAATATTCATTCACAAATAATTTTACCTCATGAAGTTATAATTTAGAATAATCAAAGTCCTATTAGCTGTGTGTTAGCACTGAACAATCCCAATGTGAAGGTTTCTGAATGGCAATTTTATCCGTTAGCTACAGTGGGAGTTTTGGGCTTGTTTTACTGTTCACCCTTCCAGTCCTCTTCTCTGTTCTGCTAGATGGACAACAGGGAGGAAAATGTTTGGCATGGAAACAATTTCAAAAACAAAAGAAAATGTAGGTGCTGTGAATATGTCTTTCCTGTAGAAGTAATGTAGCTATGTCAATACCAACTTCAGAGACTTTATGATCCAAGCATTTAGATGACAGGGTGCCAGGCATTTTGGTGGTAACATAAAGTCAAGTCTCTTACCAAACTTCGAGGTGATAACATAGTACAGTGGATATGAATTTGCAGCTGCATATAGTGGCATGTGAGAAAGTTTATGCTTGCTTTTCACTGCTTTGAAGGTAAACCTCACATCAGTCTTTCTAGAAGATTCCAAGTGACCAAAGTGGCTTCAGCAGAGTAAAACATTCACCACGAAAGACCACACCAGTTTCAGTCCACACAGACTGCCATCATGGGTTCATTATTCAGCCCTACATGGTGTGTGATATCTACTACCACTTCTGTCCTACTTCTATTCTATTATTGGATAAGGAGAACATTGCCAAGGCAGGGAGCTAACGTCCAGCCTTCCTAAGTGTCTTATGTACACATCCTCTCTAGATATGTTGCCATTGCTTCAAGTCCCTGTAAGCAATAGTTGTGGTCTCCAAATGCTACTCACTGCCTAGCTTCAAACATTTTTCCCTCTCTTGCTCTCTTACCCAACCAAAGAAGGAGTTCCTTGTTATGCTTACCAGGAGCACTCCAGTTACTTTAGACTTTTACAAAAGCTAAAAAGATGGTCGTGTGCAAAGGCCCATAAGACAAGAAAACACAAAGGCACTACCTTCTAGAATGGCAGAGGGAAAAACAGAGAACAAAGTACGAGTAGCTCTTAATCTCCCTGGTTCTTCCACAACAAAGGAAGCAAAACATAAATTACCACCTGAATACCTTTTTCTGCCACCTTGGATACTCAAATGTTGAAAAGGAATCACCTGACTGAGGCCCCAGAGGAGGACTCAGTGCACAAAGAATTCTCATCCTCTTCCTTCATCCAAAGTGAGAGAGGCAGATGGGTAGAAAAAAAATCATGTAATTGGATTCCCACTTGGGCCACTGACTTTAATATTATGTATATATGTATAGATTTATGCATCACTATCACTTAATTCTATGTCTGTACTCTCAGGTTTCCTCATGTGTGTATGGAAGACTTTCAAAGAAGACCTGAGGTTTTTAATGAAAGCAGATTTTGGCTTCCCCACTGTCCCTGCGACCACTTCTAAAGCTTCACTTGCTAAAGTTTCAGTTGCTAAAGTTTTCTAACTTGATTGGAGTGGTCTTCAGAAAATCCAGGAAATAGTAGGATATGCCAACTAGGTGTAACAGAGATTCCAAGAAAGGCTGGGTGGAAAATGGCAGTAGGTCATGGGGCTGGGGGTGAGGAACCAAGGAGTAAACTGGTTCTATAGGCCTCAACAAGTCTATAGGCCTGTTAGAACATAATCCAGTCAAATTATAAGCATCTTGTTTTAAGGAATGAAAGCATTATACAAACAATGGCTATATGTATGTGTATGTGTGTGTGTGTGTGTATATATATATATATATAGAGAGAGAGAGAGAGAGAGAGGGAGAGAGAGAGAGAGAGATGGGGTCTTACTGTTGCAGGACTTTTCCTTAGTTCAGCTAAAGATGGGGTCCTTTGTCCCATGGCCATGAAAATTTAGGCTTGCAGGCAATTTGAATGGTGAGTAAGATAGAGTTGTATTGTATTATTCCTGTATAGGAATAACAGGAGGAAACAGGGACTCTCACAAGGCCAGAGTCCCTGCTGGAGCACTTCCTGCCCAGCTGATTGAATCCCAGGTTCCACACAGGAAAAGGAAGAGCCCGGCTCCTCCCCACTGCAAAGGGCGTGAAATTCTGTGGCTCCACCCCGGTGTGCAGGCTGCTTGGAGTTTCTCCAAGGACTCTCTCCCACCTGGCTGTCTCATTCCCCCCTCTGAAGAAGTACATCTAACTGCCACTAGAATAAAGATAAGGATAAGGACGAAGACCAATATTAACTGCTTCCTGCTGACAGGGGGCGCTGTTTTGGGGAAACTGCAGTCAGAGCTCCCTCTGAGGCCTCTCTTAGAGTTCCCAGCAGAAGGGGCCATCCTCCGAGGTTCCGGTTGCATGACCGTTTGGAGTTTGATGGCCTGAAGGCAAGAACAGACAAATCAGGTTATTAGCAAACGTGCATTGAAACAAAACAAAGAAGGGGTAAGGAATGCTCAAAAATCCCAAGGCCTTTTACCACTTTGTACAGGGAGAGGGAAGCCAAAACCCTGACCAACAAAAAACTTGACTCTTTTGCTGGCATGTTGGGCTTCTGAGTTCCCTTCTCCTGAGCCCAATCCTAAGCCAATGAGTTTTAGGTTTGGAAAATTAACCCTTTCCAGTTTGGAGGATGCATCTGAGGAGAGTGTCCCCTAGTGCAGAGACACAATTACCTATGTGTGAAGAGAGGACAGAGGAGGAGAAAGGAAAAAGATATTTTTTTCAAAAGAGTCCCAGGGGTTCAGGATGCATTCAAAAGGGTTATGTCCTATGGGAGGCTTTGGGTACCAATCAAGACTCCGTAAAGGTATACACAACACTATAACATGGGGAAACAACCATTCGAGTTTAAGATTTTGGTGCTTATGCTTTAAGCCTTTAATTAAATCCCACCTTACTTGTTTAAGAAGCTTTCCTTATACCTTCTTTCCATAGTTTGCACCTTCAGGGTATTAGAAAAAAATTAAAATGTTTATAACAAGCTAATTCAAGTGGGAGTGTGAAGATGACAAAGATGGATATTTGGAAGAGAAACTTCACATACTGGTCTATCAGCTGCTTGCCATTGTTTGGCTCTCTGGTATCCTTTGTGTCTCTCAGTGTCTAAGAAATGGGGCTTCCTTTTATCTTCAGTCAAGTAAAATTTAGTTGTTCCTATCTTGACAGGTTAGCTCATTCAGTTTCTTCTGTGAGTGAGCCAATGGCCTCGTGAGGCAAGATAAATAACAGAGGTGAAGGGGGTTGAGCCAGAGTCCAAAAATCCCAATCCTGTTTCCGTACCTTAATAACTTTGAGATTGCGCAAAGTCATTTAGTATTTCTGTATGTGTTTTTTATTACAAATAATATTAGAAATATTATTAATAATGCTCAAATATATTAAAGGGTAGTCACAGTGACCAATTGATACATAGTATGTAAGTGCTTGGTAAAGTAGTATATAAATAAAATAACTAACTGTAGTATTAAAATAAGACACATCTGATGACATAATTTTTGGCTTATTGGTCCCAGGCATTTTCAAAGTTCTCAGCCAAAATGATTCTAAAAATGATGAAGCTAAGGAAAGACGGTTTTGGGAAGAACCTTAAACAAATGTAACCACAGGTTGTGAAGGAAGTGACTTCGTGGATATACGCCTGGTGTGGCAGAAGCATTTTTTGAGATACTCATTTGTGTTTCTCTCCCAGCGTTTTCCTTCTCCCTTTTTGACAGATAGGATGCTGGGTGCTCCCTTGCATAAGGGCAGGGTGGTGGCAGAGTGGAAGTAGGAGTAACCATCAGTGTTACTTCCTGGCTTTTGTTTTACACAGACCTAAAGTCATTGAAAGGATTATTTGAAATCGTCTGAAGACCCAGTGCTTCTGAGGGAATCATTAGTATTGGTTCTGCAAGTCAACAGGGAGCCAGTAATCTGTGGGTTAGGAAAGCAGAAGACTGATATCATCCTGGCTTCACATGAGGGGGTGGCAAGAAGTCAGAGGGAAATGGCTGCCTTGTTTCCTAGCTTTGCGAAGGGCCCCTTTCCTCTAGCATGAGCAAAAGTTGCAGAGCCAGGGACCCCAGGACATCATGTAAATGGGATGAATGAATACCTTAGCAGTAGATGTGAGCTGTTTCAATAGCTGAAGCAATCTCTCCAGGAACTAAGACCCTGAGAACTGTCGACTCCTTTAAGTAGGGACAGCCCCAACTGGACTCACTTGTGATTTGCATAAATATAATTAGCACTGTGGTATCAAAATTAGATTGATTTTAAGAAAAGTGTTGTTTTTTTGCCCACTTGAATTATAAGATGTCTTAAAAAAATAACAATAATGAAAAGGAAGCCAAATGAATTAGCAAATATACTTTTTTCTTGTCCAAATTAATCTGCACTCAATCCAATTGCTTTAGTAGATTTAATTATTATTCATTGGTCGATTAAATCTATTTAAGATACCATACCAGTTAATATTGAACACAGTGTATGAACATAGCACTGGTGTGGAAATAATTTAGTTATTGCATGTGATTTAATTATTTTTATAATACAAATAGTTCTTAGTCTGTGTGTTTCTTCACCATCATGGTGTGTGCCTGAATAAAGCAAATCTCCAAACCACAATTGAATCAATCATCATTCCCCAACAACATTTTTATCACAGATGTTAATAAGTAATAATATGAATTAAACTGAATCTGCTCTTTTTATGTATAATCATCGGTATGGTTTGGATATGTATCCCCATCCAAATCTCATGTTGAATTGTGACCCCCAATGTTAGAGGTGGGGCCTGGTGGGAGGTGATTGGATCATGAAAGTGGATCTTTCATGGATGGTTTAGCACCATCTCCTTGGTGCTGTCTTATAATAGAGTTCTCAGGAGATCTGCTTGTTTAAAGGTGTGTAGCATCTCCCCACTCTCTCTTCCTCCTACTCCAACCATATGAAGTGCCTTGCTCTTCCTTTGCCTTCCGCCGTGATTGGAAATTTCCTGAGGCTTACCCAGATGCAGAAGCCGATATGCTTCCTGTACAGCCTACAGAACCATAAGCGAATTACATTTCTTTTCTTTATAAATTACCCAGTCTTAGGTATTTCTTTATAGCAGTGTGAAAATAGACTAATAAAGAAAATAATGGAATTTTAAAGCTGAAATTGATCTTACAGAATATCTAGCCTCCACCCCCTTTCCTATTTAATAAATATGAATATGGAACCCAAAATTTGACTAGCATATCTAAATTCACAGAGCACAATAGTGACAGGAAAAGGATTAGAACCCAGCATTTCTGACTTCTTGCCTTTATTCTGTATTTTACTTTGTAAAATTCTATTTACCACCTCTGTAAAAATGATCTTATCCAAGGTAATTATATCTGTAGAAAAACCAGCTTTAAATGATAATATTATATTAACCACAATTTATTGACTTTTTACTATATGTCAGGCACCATACCTGCTTACATTTTCTCATCGTATTTTTTAAACAAACCTACGAGGTAGGGAGTATTAGTTTCTTAGTCCATTTACTGTTTCAATAGCAGAATACCTAAGACTAGGTAATTTACAAAGAAAAGAGATTGATTTGGCTCATGATTTTGGTGGCTGGAAAGTTCATGATTGGGCAGCTGCATCTGGTGAAAGCCACAGGCTACTTCAACTCATGGTTACAAGAGGAAGAGGAGCAGGTGTGTGCAAAGAGATCAGTGGTCAAGAGTTTTTCAAAAGAGAGAAATGGGGGAGGCTAGACTCTTTGTAACAACCTGCTCTTGTGGGAATCCATTCCCGAAAGAGTGAGAACTCACTGACCCCCGAGACAGGGCATGAATTTATTCACGAGAGATCTTCCAATATGGCCCAAACACCTTGTACTAGGCTCACCCTCCCAACACCACCACATTGGAAATCACATTTCGATATGAGTCTTGCCAGGAACAAACCATATCCAGCTGTAGCAATTAGTGTTCCAATTTTACATGTTAGGAAACTAAACCCCAAGGAAGAGGAGTCAAATGGCATGCCTATTGAGTGCAGAAACTCCTATTTAAACATAGGTTGTCAGACCCCAGAGCTCAATCTAATAGGATTCAATTTTCAAATTTTAGAAAATTGACCAAATTAATGTGTTAGTTATTCATTTGGCAAACATTTAAGTAAAATATTTAAGATTTCTATGAGCAGCCACTGATCTAGATACTGGATGTAGACTGGTAACTGAGAGCAATGAAGTCCCTGACCTTGTATACATTGTTGTTTTTGTTTTCTGTTTTTTGTTTTGAGACGGAGTCTCACTCTGTTGCCCAGGCTGGAGGGCAGTGGCATGATCTCAGCTCACTGCAACCTCTGCCTCCCAGGTTCAAGCAATTCTCCTGCTTCAGCCTCCCAAGCAGCTGGGACTACAGGTGCCCACCACCACGCCCAGGTAATTTTTGTATTTTTAGTAAAGATGGGGTTTCTTCATGTTGGCCAGGCTGGTCTCGAACTCCTGACCTCAGGTGATCCACCCACCTTGGCCTCCCAGAGCACTGGGATTACAGGCATGAGCCACCACGCCATGCTCGTCTACTTTGTATTCAAGTATTTGGTGTTTTTAGAGCTCAAGGAACAAAGCTATGTTTGGCTCAGTTGATGGGAGGTTTAATTAAAGGAAACCTGGAAGATTGGAAACTCCAGGAAGCAGACTGCACATCTGCACAGCCAGGCATCCTGAGTGTTCAGGCCACAGCAGCAGCTCTGGAGCCCTCAGGAACTCTGGTCATCTGATGTGATATTCCCTTTGCTAGTGCTCTGCCATTTTGAGGATTTAGCAGAGTCCTCTCTCTGCCCTGACTTACTCAGTCTCTGAATGGTTGTCAAAATTCCCAGGAGAGAATCTGACTAGATCATCTGTCATGTGACCCAGGGCAGGCCTTTTCAGTGCGGCTGCCATGTCAGGCCACATCGTGGATTGCAGTCAGCTTCTGGGTGGCTGCATTCTAGTCAGGTGCCAATTCTTGTTGAGCCGGCTCTGGCAAGGGTGCAGGATCACAACAGATAAAGAGTAAGAAGAGGAATTGGCATGATGGAGCTCAGAGAACCGTTGCCAGCAGAATAGCAGTATTTCAATTCTATAAATTACAAAGGCCTCTTTTTTTTTTTTGAGACGGGGTCTCGCCCTTTCGCCCAGCCCGGAGTGCAGTGGCGCAATCTGAGTAGCTGGGACTACAGGCGCCCGCCACCGCGCCCGGCTAATTTTTTGTATTTTTAGTAGAGACGGGGTTTCATCGTGGTCTCGATCTCCTGACCTCGTGATCCGCCCGCCTCGGCCTCCCAAAGTGCTGGGATTACAAGCGTGAGCCACCGCGCCCGGCCAAAGGCCTCTTCATGATTATTTTGGCTATATGAAACCATTCACTCGTTTTTAAAAGTAGACATTTATTGAGAGTTGGCTGAGACCTGGATAGGTGGAGTTGTATTAAAAAATACATTATTTTACTCATCCTATACTTATCTTGATAAACTCATTTAAGTGAGAGATAAAATACAAATTTTCACACAGAATTTATAGTTCGTCTTACTTTTACAGAATTGTTTCTGATATTCTCTTTTTCATTATATGTAATACATTTTAAAGTATTAAAACAAGAGGATTTAAAGATGAAAAGGATATAGTTCCTATCTCAAGAGTGCCCAAGGGAGTCAGATAAGAAAATAAACAAGGATAATACAGAAGATAAAGATGCACTTTAGATATTATGGGTTTATACAACAAAGGTATCTTCTGGGGCTAGAGCTGGGAGCGGGCCAAGGTTAGAAAAGGCTTCTCAAAGAGAGAGTGACACCGAAACTGCACCCTGACAGGCAAAATGAGAGGCGAGGTGCATGCTAAGCAGAGAAAATCCAGTTGGCGCTCTGTATCCCTGAGTTCCACATCCATGGATTCAACTAATCGAGGATTCAAAATATTCAGAGAAAAATGCGTCTGTACTAAACGTGCAGATTTTAAAATTGTCATTATTCCCCAAACAATACAACAACTGTTTGCGTAGCATTTATATTATATTAGATATTAGAAGTAATCTAGGAATGATTTAAAGTATACAGGAAGATGAGCGTAGGTTATATGCACAGTTTATATAAGGGACTTGAGCGTCTGTGGACTTTGGTGTCCTCTGGAGGTTCTGGAACCTATCCCTCACGGATACCAAGGGACGATGATCATTCAGAATATCTACAGTGAAGTTTGTGGACAGTGGTGGTAGTAAGAGAGGACTTGGAAAGAAAAGAGGAGGGATCCCTAATCCCCAAACTATTTTTATGTCTTTATAAGGCTTTTCAGAGTCCTTAAAGAATTTTCAGCAAAAAAAAAAAAAAAAAAGAGTTTTAGTTTTAAAAATTACTCTGACAGTGGTATGGAGGAACCAGTTTCAAATATAAACCTGGAGATCAGTTACAAGTATGAAAATATAATTGTTGGAATATTACAGTATGTTGCATTTTTCTTTTGGCATTTTCCTCCCTGCATTTCCACTGAAGTGGCAGTCTTTTCTTACCTATTTGCCTCAGGGGAGGACTTCAAGGAGTTAAAATCAGATGTTCTCTTCTCTGGCTTGTGTCTTTCTAAATTCAGAGTTTTTGTAGAGGTTATACTAAGTGTCTTTGAAACCACCAAGCAGGGAGAGAGAATATTTTAAATGAGAATAAAAAAGGAAAAGGAAACAATTCCCAGCAAACAAACAAACAAAAAAATGTGCAAGTATTTTCCCCTACCCAGTAACAGTATGAGCAGGTAGCAGGTGCCCCGAGGGCTGGCTGCAGTGTTTCTCATGAGCTACAGGGAAGATTCCGCCAGCCCTGCCAGACTTGAAAGGATCACTGTGAGCTTTACCTTGAGGATATCAGAACCCTCCTGGATTGACTAAAATCAGGGGTGATTGTCCATTTTCTGAGTCCTGTTTAAGACATTTGGGTTCATATGTGGCCCTGGGAGACCAGGGTGTTACAATAATTGTGATATTCTTTTTCCCCCATGATCTGAATCAGATGAATGCTCAGAATCAGGTTCATTTGATTAGAAGAAATAAGTAAATGTGCCAATACCCATTTAGTACCTGAACTCTTAGTGGCCACAGATGGCTGGGTAGTTATCCAAGCAAAAACTAATGTGGGTCTGAACTAGCTTACTAACAGAAGAGAAGAGGAGATATAGATAGACTCAAGAACTACTAAGACAGTTATTAAAACTTGATGATTAGTTGTGCATGTGGGTTGTAGCCACCACAGTTAGTGCCTCACCCCTTTGCTCTGAGTCTACCCCAGAGGTCACTTTTAGAAATGTCCAAGGCCCCTGAGAGGGGCTGTCTAGAAGAACTGAGCATAAACACCCCTTTCTCCTTGATTTTATATAATCGACTCTAGGGGTAAGTGGCTTAAAAATGGGGAATTATAAATACCTAATGAGTTATTAGGAACCATATTCTTAAAGTACAGATGTCTTTATCAGATCAGAATAATTGGTCATTGTCCCAGAAATTCAATTATCTATGTCTAGAATATGAACAAAAAAACCCTGAGTCTTGACTCACTTGTTAATTCAACAAACACCTCTTGGTAACCTCTTTATTGGGCGTTGAGTAAAGTGCTAAAAATTCAGAGATGAACAAGATACACTTTCCTTGGTCTTAAGTATATCTTAGTACACAGAGCTACAAATAGAAATAAATAATTCCAGAGGAAGAAGTATTTGTTTCAAGTGTCAAGTAGGATGTAGGAGCAGGGGAAGGAGCCGTGGGGATTAAGACTGGTGGTGATGCAGACTTAGTTCATACTGAGGAGTTTGAGCTTTATTCTTTATTCTGTAGGCAATGGTAAGCACTGAGCAGAAAGCCTAAACAAATACAATACTGGTAGTCTCATTATTTCTTTTGAACCTGTTAGCCTGTAATGCCATGGCTTCTTATGTCTGGCTACACGATACTACTGCTCATAATTGAACATTCTCTCTCTCTCTCTCTCTCACACACACACACACACACACGCACACATACACACACCAGATACCATGGATGGTCTCTGTACACACTGCAAATATTCCCCAGCATGCAGGCTAAGAATCAGGCAGTGTTTTTGTCTACATCATTTGGAGTGTGATCACTTTAGCTGGGCAAATGCTGTGTTTTACCCTTCCTAAGTCAGGCATTGCTGGGCATATACAGGAAATCATGTGGCAGGCTTCACTGATAGACCCGAGGCTTGATCATTTTAGCCTCCTTGAATTTAGTAAGACATTTGCCATTGATAGCTCTGGTTGATTGTGAAAATTGCCATCTTCTGAGGACATAAGAAAAATCAAGGCTAGCCTGACATAATGAGCTGGGTCTTTACACTTTTCAAAATGAAATCTTGAAGACATAAGAATGATTTTCTCCTTGGATAGTAAAAAATACATAGATGTGAAGTCAAAAAGATCTAAAACTTCAGCTTCATCATTTAGTTGATGGGCATCCTTATAAAAATGTATCATACTACCTTAAGACTTAATATTACTACTGGCATAGATAGCATAGTAATAACAGCTTCATAATTTGGTAGGCATTTAATAATCTAATGTATATAAATAGTAACTGTGATGGTTATCTGTGGCTAATAAATAATCCCAAAATTTAGTGGCTTAAAGCAACTGTTTTTTTTTTTTTTTTTTATGTTCCTGGATTCCGTGATTCAGGAATAACTTGGATCTGTTCCATTATATCAGAACCTCAGCTGGGAGGCCTCAAACACTGGGGGTGAGGCCAGGTACAATGGCTCACGCCTATAATTCTAGCACTTTGGGAGGCCAAGACAGGAGGAGCCCTTAAGCTCCGGATTTTGAGACAAGTCTGGGCAACATAGTAAAACCCTAATCCTTATAAAATAAAGTAGCCAGGCATGGGTGACATGAACCTATAGTTCCAGCTAGTCAGGAGGCTGAAATAGGAGGATTGCTTGAGCCTGGGAGGTTGGGGCTGCAGGGAGCCATGATTTTGCCACTGTACTCCAGCCTGGGTGACAGAGTGAGACCCCATCTCTCAAAAAGGAAAAGACTAGGGATGATCAGACAGCTAGAAGCAGGTATATCATCTAGAAGCACCTGCATGTGAGTCACGTGTCAGACTGTCATGTCTGACAGTTGATCTGATGAGTGGCAGGGACCCCAGTGGAGGCTATCAGCCAGTAGACTCATGTGGCTTCTCCATGTGGCCTGGACTTTCTCATAGCATAGTGGCCTCAGACTTCTTACATGGTGGCTCAAGCCTCCAGAAATGAGCTTCCCAAGAGAACCAGATGGAACCAGCATTACCATGTATGACCTAGCTTCGGAAGTCATATAGCTTTCCTTTGCTGTAGTCACAGTGCTATCCAGATTCAAAGGTAGGGAACATAGGACTCACCTCTCAACTGGAGTGCCAAAGCCACATTGTTTTCAAAAGAACACACAAGATAGGAAAATACTGTTGTGGCTAATTGGAGAAAATACAATCTGTTACAATAACTGACACATGGTAGCTCTTCATACAGTTTCTTCCTTTTCTACTTCTCAGGGCTGTTTGGCCAAGTTTCTGTTCAAGGAAATATACGTTTTGTGTTCTTTAATTCAACCAACAAATAGTTAATACCAACTATGAAGATCTTTATTATAAGAGTTTTTTTAGTATGTAACATGTATTGGGCACTATTTGAAGCACTTTACTTACATTGCTCATTTGATTCTTATAACACACTTATGAGGTAGGCATTATAGATTATGCCATTTTAAAGAGGATCAAACTGAAGTATGGAGAAATTATGTGACTTTCCTATGTAAGTTGCTAGGCCAGAATTTGAACCTGAACAGTGTGGCTCTGGAGGTCACTGTTTTAACCATTCATATACTGTATCTTGCCTTTACCAATGTCTAGATCAATATTGTGATGCATCAACTTATTGATTTGTGACATTATTTTATAATGTCTAAAAAAGTGGAAAAGTTATTTTACAGATATGAATAAATTGATTTTATTTAAAAAATTAAACTACTTTAAAATATAGCTCTTTTGGGAAGTCTTGGGAGTATGAGCACCATATTCATACATTATTGCTGGGAAAAGACAACTAATTTGTTTAGGATGCCTTTTAACGTGTCCAAAACTATGCTAGATTCTTTCCTAGAAATAATGGCATATGGTAGGTACTGTTATTCCTATTTCATCAGGCACAGTATTCTCTCTCTTTCTCATCTCTATCAATCTCTGTTTTTGTTCAATCACTAATTGTTATTCCAATATTTATTGTGCACTTTCTCTGTATCAGGTACAAAATAAAGATTATGGGCAAAATACTCTTAGGTCACAGTAAATATATGGCCCCTGCCCTCAGTGATCTTAGAGTTTATCAAAGAAGGTTGATAATTAAAGAAGCAATTACAATGAAGTTGTAAAAAATGCTGGGATGGTGCAATTACGGGAATGAAGGAGCCCACTGCAGGAGACTTTCCCTTGTCCAAGGACGATCAGAAAGACAACCCGGTATAAATGACATTGAAGATTAATTATAAAGGAAGGTAATTAATGAATAACAAACAGACTCTTTTGTACATTTTCATTTATTTCTTTCCCAAATACTAAAAGATATTTTATTACTGAAGAAGTAAGAATGAAAAGTAAAAGTAACTCTCTCACAGTTATTCTGGAATAACATGAGAAACTGGTGATTCCAACCCAGATTTTTCTGACTCTAAAGCCTAGAGCTTTACTCTGTAGCAGTGTTCAAAAAGTTCAGTGCTTTAATCACCAATATTCCTGGCACTGTTATACTGTAGAAAAATACAGATTCAAGAGCCCTACCTGACCAGCAGAATGAGAATCTTGGGAGCAAGGCCCAGCAATCTCTGTTTTATTTACCCTTCAGGTGATTTTGATGCTCCTGAAGTTTGAGAACTACTGTTCTAAACATAATGAGGTAGAGTAAATAACTGTAGGTTGGACAGGGTTACAATCCTCAAGGAGTTTAAAATCAAATAAAGAGATAAACAAAAATAAAAATGAAAGTAGAAAAGGTGCCATGGGATGGTATGACTTGGTAAGAGTTCAGTATAAGGGAAGTGAATGTGCTGCTTGCATAATCAAGAAAATGATCAGGAAAGACATTATAAAAAAGATGGCATTGAATGGGGACATGAAGGCTGGGGAAAATCTTGATATAGTAGAAGAAGGCTGAATTAGTCCATTTTCATACTGCTGTATATAACTGTGTGAGACTGTGTAATTTATAAAGGAAAGAGGTTTAATTGACTCACAGTTCAGCATGGCTGGGGAGCCTAAGGAAACTTATAATCATGGTGGAAGGTGAAGGGGAAACAGGCACCTTCTTCACAAGGCAGCAGGAAGGAAAAGTGCTGAGTGAAGGGGGAGAGCCCCTTATAAAACCATCACATCTCAGAGAACAGCATGGGGGAACTGCCCTCATGATTCAGTTACCTCTACCTGGTCTCTCCCTTGACATGTGGGGATTTGGGGGATTATGGAAATTGCAATTCAAGATGAGATTTGGGTGGGGGCACAAAGCCTAACCATGTCAAAGGCCTTCCAGAAAAAAAAAAAAAAAAAAAAGGAGCAGCCCTAAGCATTTACATACGTCAATGAACAAGTAGAAAATGTAACCTAAGTACAGTCTGTGTCCCAGGGCAATGACAGGGTGCTTGTTAGAATGCAGACTCTCAGGCCCCACCTCAACCTTCTGAACCAAATGCTTGAAAGGAGCTTGCCTTGTCCAGATTAACTAAGCTCAGTTGGAACTTGTGTTTTCAATTAGCCATTGGGGGAAACAGTTTGAGAAGCAGTGATCTTGTTTGTCTCCGAAATTTTATGAATGAGGTAACTGAGGTCCAACATGCCTGATTTGCCAGGTAGAATCCAGAGACTAAGCGGGGACTGGAACTAAGACTTCTTATGGCTGTTCTAGTTTAAAGTTAGGAAAACAGTTTTGCAGGATCCAGGGCTACAGGTCAACTCTTCTAGGCAATGACAGAATAGGAATGGAAAAGTGGGGGTGGATTAGAGTGACATAGGATTTATAGAATTTATTAGGAAATAAATTTGATATAAGCCTTGAGGCAGACAAGTAGATCAGAAATGAATTTTAAAATTCAGATTTAAAAATTTTATTTGAATAAAAGCCTTCTACCAAAATAATATCATTATTGTTATTTGGAAGAGAAAAATGAGTCAACAGGCTAAGGTCATCTTCAAATGAATCATGCTCCAAAGTTACAGATCACAGTATGAATTAAAGGGTAATTATATCTCCTATAGAGATTCAATATTAAGGACCCCTACTTCCAAAGAAACGTTGTATCTGGAAATGTGAAGCAGAAAGTAGTACCACTAAAAATATGTGAACAGTGGCAATGTCCAGGCAGCTTAGACTGACTGTGCCCCTTGGTAACCATTGTCATTCAGCCAAAGAGAAAATTTAAGTCAGTTGAAGCGTCAATAAAGGGAGAGCCCAAGGGTAGATGAGCAAAAAAGGCAGCAGAAAAAGTGCAAACTACAGGGAAAGTGAGGCAAAAGGAAAAGAGGCAGAAGTGGCTTAGCAAGATGTGTCTGCAGAAAACAGAGTCACTAAACCTAAAGACAAACCAGCCTTTGATGAAGCAGGAGGGAAAGAAGCTAGATCTGACTCCCATCATATCTACCTGTGATATCTGTGCTCCCTGTACCTCCCTGAACGCCTCTCTGCATATACCATCTGAGGGAATATTTTCATCAATGATTTTGCACATAGAAGTTTTTAATAGCTGTGGAAAGGCATTTTTTTTTAAAGTGAATCCTACCTCATCTCCTTTTTTAAAACATATTTTTTAAAACAGAAAATGCTTATTTAAGAGGTGAAATCTCATACTGATTTTTTGTGTATGCATACAAAATAGTGAGATACGGAATTCATGGACGTTTTGTCTTGTATGCCAGCTTAACATTTTACTATTAAATGACTAAAAAAGTTTGAAAATCATTGTTCAGCAGGAGAGAATTATAAAGGCTTGTAAAAACAGGCATATATTTGTCTAACATAAAACTCAGAGCTGTGAACTTTGTGTTAATTAGCACACATCTCTATTTCTGGCATGTTGTATGCAAGTTAACAAATTTTGTATTCCAAATAAACAGTAAGAAACATAGACATTTTATTTAGAGAATTAGATTTCTAGGAAATGACCTTTCCAGGCTAGTGAATGTAAAATATTGAGGTCGCTGGAGAAAAAGAAAAAAAAAAAAGTTGGCACCTAGGGAAATTGGAATATTTAAAAGTATGCCTTGAAGAGCTAAATGACCTTTACTTTTTCTCACTAAATATAAAATGGTCACCTGCGTCCAGATTATACATTTATAGAGAGAGTTCGATTTGAGGTATTCAAGCATTTAGACTTAGGGCATTTGACTTGCCAAAACTCATAGCTTTAAAATGAAAGAGAGTTTATCTGTACAGCTAATGCCCCAGGAGAAAACCAAATGAAAAATCACTGTGATCTAAGACATATCAAACACAAAGCAACCACCACTTCAACATGCAAGAGAACTTTGTAGTTAAAGAATGCAGTTTCTCCTTTTCTCTAATTTGCCCAAATAACTAAGAGGTATTGGGGCTCAGAAAATAATACCCCAAAATGAAAACCTCAGAAGCAGCCACAGAAGCAAAAGTTTTTCTCTTACCTTTTCCTGCCCTCCTGTCTCTCGGGCCCATTCCCCACTGAGGCTAGCCATACAAGCTAGAATCCCTCTTCCCCAAGACAGGTCATAGAAACCAGAACCCCTCTTCCCCCATACCTAGTTATAAAACCTAATAATATTACTCAAGTTTTCTCTCTGCCTTTCTGTGTAAAAAGTAGCCAGAAGAAGTTATATGACCTATCTCATTTGACTGTAGGTCATAAGACCCCCATTCCAGAAATGGTTCTGCCCCACACCCAGAAAGAAGAAATTCATGCTCAAAGAGGACAAGAAGAATCTAGACAGATTGGCCTTGCTGGGCTTCCCCACTCAGTCCATTACCATTAGATGAGACCGTTTTTGTCCAATCATATTTCTACACAGCTTTCCATACTTTGCTGAAGCTAAACATAAAAATGGACTACTTCCCTTCTGTCTTTGGGTCTTCAGTCTGAGGTTCTCATGTATACATGTTAAATAAATCTGTATGCCCATTCTCTTATTAATCTGCCACATGTCAGTTATTTTTCAGTGATTCTTCAGAGGGCGAGGGGAAGCTTCTCCTTGGCACCCCATAGAGGTTATATTAACATTAAGCTTGAGAGAGATTGTAGTGTTTCCATCTTGCTAACACCATATTTGGTTAATCAGATAATTAGAGGTGCTTCCTTAGTACTTCTCTCTTGAGTCCTATAAGGGACAAAATTATTTTTCCTCTACTCTCTTATTAAAGTTTAGAGTCCCTGAAGCCTGCAAATTAAATTAACAAAAGACAGATTAACAGGAGAAAAAGTTTTATTCATGTGCATATGAACATAGTAGCCAACAAAAGAAGGAGCTGTTAAATGGTTAAAGGTAAGGTTTACATACATAATTTAGGAGAAACAGCCTATGGGAAGAACAAATATGTTTCTTTAGGAAAGACTAATGTGTTTCTTTTTTTAATGCATTGCAATAAAACTTCATTTATAAACACAAATGTAAGCTTTATACAATTTTTACATATCACAAAGCACTGTTTCTTTTTCTGTTTTTTGTTTTTGTTTGTTTGTTTGTTTTCAGTTGTTTAAAGCTAGAAAAAACATTGTTAGGTCAGGCTGTACAAAAACAGGCAATGAGCTGGATTTGGTCTAGGGATCATAGTGTGCCAATGCCTGGCTTCCATTCTTCTTATGTTTTTGCTCTGCCATTTTCCTTTTCTTTTTTCCTGTGCCTCTTGATTACTTATTTGTCTCTCCCTTCTTTGTTTTTGACCTTCCTTCATCTCACTGCTGATTCTCCTATATCTTCCTTCTTCCTTCTTTCTTATCTTTCATTTCTTCCTTTCTTCAAACACCATAGTGATTTTCTTCTATTTTCCTAAGCACTGTCATCTTCGGTGTTAAGAGTTTCCTGAAACTGAGCTTTACTTTCAGAAATAAATAGATGGGATTAAAATAACATTTAAAACATGGAGTCCTAAAATTGTTACATTATGCCCTCCCATTTCCCTTCTTCTCCTCCTTCTCATCTTTTTTTTTTTTTCCAACCTTTATTTTAATTTCAGGGGTACATGTGTAGGACGTGCAGGTTTGTTACATAGGTAAACATGTAACAATAGGTGGTTTGCTGCACAGATCATCCCATCACCAGATATTAAGCCCAGCATCCATTAGCTATTCTTCCTGATCCTCTTCCTCTTACCAACCCTCACCCTCTAACAGGCCCAGTGTGTGTTGTTTTCTCCCAACAAGTCCATGCATTCTCATCTTTAGGTTCCCACTTATAAATGAGAACATGCAGTATTTGGTTTTCTGTTCCTGCATTAGTTTGCTAAGGATAATGGCCTCTAGCTCCATCGATGTCCCTGCAAAGGACAGGATCTTATTCCTTTAATGGCTGCATAGTATTCCATGGTGTATATGAACCACATTTTCTTTATTTGGTCTATCATTGGTGGGCATTTAGGTTGATTCCATGTCTTTGATATTGTGAATAGGGCTGCAATGAACAGGCATGGGCATGTGTCTTTATAATAGAATGATTTATATTCTTTTGGGTATATACCCAGTAATAGGATTGCTGGATCAAATGGTATTTCTGAATCAATGTGCAAAAATACCTAGCATTTCTATACACCAACAGCAGGCAAGCAAAGAACCAAATCACGAATGAACTCCCATTCACAATTGCCACAAAAAGAATAAAATACCTAGGAATACAGCTAAGAAGGGACATGAAGGACCTCTTCAAGGAGAATTACAAACCACTGCTCAGAGAAATCAGAGATGACACAAACAGATGGAAAAACATTCCATGCTCGTGGATAGGATGAATCAATATTGTAAAAATGACCATACTCCCTAAAGCAATTTATAGATTCAATGCTATTCCCATTAAACTACCACTGACGTTCTTCACAGAATAAGAAAAAAACCATTTTAAAAGTAATATGGCATCAAAAAAGCACCCAAATAGCCAAGGCAATCCTAAGCAAAAAGAACAAAGTTGGAGGCATCATGCTACCTAACTTCAAACTATACTACAGGGCTACAGTAACCAAAACAGCATGATACTGGTACAAGCACAGACACATAGACCAGTGGAACAGAATAGAGAACCCAGAAATAAGACTGCACCACTACAACCATTTGATCATCAACAAAACTGAAAAAAAAAAAAAAAAAAAAAAAGCAATGGGGAAACAGTTCCTCATTTAGTAAATGGTGCTGCGAGAACTGGCCAGCCATATGTAGAAAATTGAAACTGGACCCCTTCCTTACACCATATACAAAAATAAACTCAAGGTAGATTAAAGATTGAAATGTAAAACCCAAGCTATAAAAACCCTAGAAGAAAACCTGGGCAATACTTACAATTCAGGGCATAGGCATGGACAAAGATCTCATGGACAAAGATGCCAAAAGCAATTGCAACAAAAGCGTCAGTTGGCAAGTGAGATCTAATGAAACTAAAGAGAATCTGCACCACAAAAGCAACTATCAACAGACAACATACAAAATGGGAGAAAATTTTTGCAACCTATTCCATATGACAAAGGTCTAATATCTGGCATCTATAAGGAACTTAAACAAATTTACAAGAGAAAAACAAACAACCCATTATAATGTGGGCAAAGGATATGAACAAATACTTCTTAAAAGACAACATACATGCAGGCAACAAACATATGAGAAAAAGCTCAACATCACTGATTGTTAGAGAAATGCAAATCAAAACTACACTGAGATACCATGTCACACCAGTCAGAATAGCTGTTATTAAAAAGTCAAAGAATAGATGCTGGTGAGGTTGTGAAGAAAAAGGAATAATGTTTTTACAGTGTTAGTGACAGTGTAAATTAATTCAACCATTGTGGAAGAGTGTGTTGATTCTTAGGAGAACAGATGGAAGATATGAAAGTTTGTGATAATGTTTGTCTATGCAGGTATGAGTGGTCTTTCCATCTTCTTCATAAACTCTCCTGGAGAGGAGATTCAGGGAAATGTACTTTGGGTCTCCTTCTGGGAGTAGAAGCCTTCCCAGAGAGGGATTTTATGGCAGTCCTCAGTTCTCAGAAGTTTCTGATTTTTGTCAGCTAAGGGAAGCTCTGAGAAAGCTTCTTCCTGCATCTGTGGAATGTCAAATTTCTTCAGCTTAAATTAATCTTTATACCAACCCTAGGGTTTCATGTAGGTTCCCATAGTCTCAGACTGTTTTTCAAGCATTTACTCTCCAGTGTTATAAAATTATTATTCCTCCTTTCTATGCTATAAAAGAAATACCTACTTGATCTCTAAAATATTTTTTTAAGTTATTATTATGAAAACCAAATTTCTCTTCTTACCCTCTCCGTTTTTCTGAGTCTTGATAGAGTTTGAGTAACTTCCCTTATTATTCAACGTTTTGCTTTACCTCAGGTTTTGTTTTGAAGCTCTTTTGGTATGGACTATTCATGGAAATGCCCACATTATTTAGACCACTGGGAAGGTTTTCAGCCTAAATTCCTTAACTGATGTTTCCTTTATTGCATTAGAAGCATGATTATCAATGTGAAACATAAATATGAAAATAGTAGAAGTTGCTCCTATTGGAAATGTGTAGATAATGGAGTGGAAGCAAATTAGTGATAGTTTGAAAGACTGGCAAGTTCAATTCCAACTTCTTTCAAATGAGCAGCGAAGGAAACAGAATATTTCACTCCCCTCCAATATACTTCTTTGGTGTATTTTGAGTCGGCTATTCAGAGGGGCTGAAAACCACAGAAATAGCTTTGAAAAGCTGTCCTTTTGTGGGGAGATTTGCATCTGTAAAGGAAATCTATATTAGTGAAATAAACAGCAGATGCAAACAGGCTTTCTCCGATGTCTCCCTCCCCCACCTCGTCCAGATCTAGAACAGATTAACTCAGAGGAAAATAAGACTAAAAGTTTGATACTTCTGAAGGTGCGACAGAAATACTCTTACCACGGGCTTTTGTCTATTCTTTCTGAAACCTGCTACCTGAGAGATTTTATCTGCGTAAGAAACAGCCTTGCTACCTATGCTTTCCTTCCTTCACTCTCCCGTAATCTGTGACACCACTTCCCTAGTCCCCTTTAGAAGTCACAGTCCACTTCTTCCTGTAACCTCAGGATGTTGTAAAAAACGTCAGTCATCTGGCCGCTCCTTTGAATCTCGTATTTTGTGTATGGCTTCCATGTTTATGCACCTTCATAAATTTGTATACCTTTTCTCTTGTTAACCTGTCCATTACCAGCTTGTTTGATAGGCTCAAATTATTGAAACTTCAGATGGGGAAATACATTCTTTACCATTACAATAGCAAGGTCTTATTGGTAGTTTGAATATACATTACAATTTTTTTATGTGGACTTGGTTTTCTGTTGCGAATGAGTAATGTTACTTCTCAAAGAGCTTTGGCCAACTAAGACTGTTAGATTAAAAAAAAAAAGATATTTCCATAATTGGTATCATTTCATTTAGAAAATGTGTAAGTACATGTAAATATGAGGGCCTCAAAGTGCAGCTGGTCATCACACGTCAGCTATTCAATCCCCGTGCTTTTTAAATTTGAAAATTAAGTGAAATTTGTTATCTTTTTTGACTTGAAGCAGCGGCAATGTCATCACCAGCGCCATTTTTTCAAAAAAAGTTAAAAATTAGAGATCCCAACATATAGTAGCACCAATGTTAGATGGCCTTTTTAAGAAATATGAAAGGAATGTAGAAGGAATGTGTTTTAAATCTTCCAAGAGAGAATCGCAAGGTCTTAACACAAAATAAATGCAAATCTGGAGCTACTCTTTGTTGTTGAGGATGACATAACGCAGTCAAGAAAAAGACATGCTGTGGGCTCATAATCTGTATCCCTGATCAATCTGCTCTTGTATTAAAGACAAGTTTACATGGAACAGCATCTTGGCTTTGGATCATAGAACAATTTTCTTTTGTCTAATAATCCATCCCTTGCTCACTTCTCTTGTGCCAAGAAAAAAAAATCAAAATGTGTCACTAGCATAAAATGTTGTCAGCGAGGCTGAGGAAGTTCTCTGTGACAGGGAAATCTTCCTTGTCCCAACTTAAAGCAAAACATTGTCTCCAAGAGGAGAAAGCTCAAAATCAACATCTGTAGTAACACTTGCACACAGATTTTTGAGAACTAAACTGGCAAAAATGTTCCTCTGTGGGTTTTCAGTTTGTTTTGAATAACTCTGAGGCTGTCCACAAAGATTCTACAAACACAAATATGTAAATCGAGGTGAATGGAACATTATTTCATAGTCCCTTAAACATGTATACAGTGATTAACTCAAAATTCTATTTCTAGGAATTTGTCCTAAGAAAATAATGTATTATGTACATGACAGTCCAAGGCAATGTAAATATCCTCAATAAAAAGTTTGTTTGAAATTATAATACTTCCATACAATAGGAGAATATGTAACTATTACAAACAAACTTTAAAAGACTATTTGTGAAAGTGAATAATGTACATGATATGTTTTAAGTGGGGAAAGGCCATTAAGTAAACATATATAGCAAATGGTGTCATATTTGCAAAATACTTTGTGTGGGTTTAGGATTTGTATATGATATGATATCATATGATCATTATTTTTTATTTGTATTCTCCGATTCTGTACTTTCTCCTTTCCTTTAATGTGTAAGTATTATATATACAGAATAAACTTATTTTAGAAAAGAATATTCCCAGCATAGCGATGGTACTGCATTTGTGCTGTAGCTGCTGACTTTCTGAGCATTCCCATCAAACCTGGAAAGGTCAACTTGGCTGGCTTCTCATTCATTAAGGACCTCAATGCAAAGTTAGTCCTCTGGTTTCATCCATCAAGTGAGAAAAAGACAAAACAGCTTCCTATAGCAGCTTCCTCCAGTTTACTGTCCCCAAGAAGCAGAAGAAAAACTTTCCAAATGTCGCACCTGCCATGTTTTAGAACATCAAGAAATAATGCTCACCACAGTCTCCCTCAACCATGGGGTTTTGTCTCCATCCTACTCCCAAACATGTTGACATAGATATGAGGAAAGAGTTAGCACACCGGTCCTGGTTGCTCAATCCTAGCATGTCTCCAGGGGAGTCTGGAACTGTGATTGACCGTTGGCTAATGCCTGAGAACGTGGCTCTTAGAATACTCTTTATGTTACTATTTAAGGATGCCGATACACCTGGAGCAATGGGGCATAATGTACCAACTTGTCAGGACTTGTCAGGATTGATTTACACAAATGTCAAGATTGATGATGTCCCTGGTTATATTGTTGGAGTCTTGAATTTCAGTTACCATGGTTGGTTGCACAGCAGGACGCACTTACATGACCAGTCCTCCATAAAACCCTTGGATCCTGAGACTTGAGTAGGCTTTTCTGGCAGAGACACTTTACACGCATCTCTGCTGCTCCCAGCTGTAGGAAGAAGCATGTCCTGTGTGACTGTAGAAAGGGAAGGACTTAGAAGCTGGCATCTGACTTCACTGAACCCTTTTTAATGCTGTATTAGTCTGTTCTCACACTGCTATAACTAAATGAAACTGGGTAATTTATGAATAACAGAGGTTTAAGTGACTCACAGTTCCACAGGTTGTACAGAAACCATGTTGAGGCCTCAGGGAATTTACAATAAGAGAGAGTGAGCGTACGTGAAGAAGGAAGTGCCACACACTTTCAAACAACCAGATCTCCTGAGAACTCACTCACTATTACAAGAACAGCAAGGGGGAGTCTGCCCCCATGATTCAATCACCTCCCACCAGGCCCTTCCCCGACACATGGGGATTACAATTGTAGATGAGATTTGGGTGGGAACTCAGAGTCAAACCGTATCAACTGCATATCTTTGTTTTTTCCTGTTGTTCTTGCTCCTTTGCTCTAATAAAACTTAGCTGTTGAATATAACCTGTTATTGAGTCTTGTGAACTTTTCTGGTGAATCAGAAAACAAGGGTGGTAGTCAGACCCCCAAAACAAAAGCTCTCCATTTCACCCACAACTCCCAGAACACTCAGTCTGTGTTGCCAGTTTTGTTCTATATCAAGAAAGCATTTGATGTTTGTCTGGAATTCATCTGTTTAGCTATCTTGCTGAGCTGAATCTAAGCGGCTCACCCCATTGGCCTTGTCTCCATCTGGGCTAGTAAGTTTGCACTTCTACACCCTCAGCAAAGGACCTCACTGAGACATTTGTGAAGCTGAAACCTACGATAGTGAACTAGATAGCAATATAAATACTGGTGAGATTTCCATTCTGAATACCAGAGAGAATGCCAGAGAGGTGCACAAGCGGGAGACTGTGAACCTGGTGGCTGCAGAGAAAATGGACAGAAAGAAGCCAGAGTGCGTAGGTTCCCAGCAGCTGCTTTGGTTCTTTTGGTCCTTTGGTGTCAATCAAATGGGGACAGTTATTTGTGAGGTACAGTCTGTGATGCTCACTTTCACTCACCTAGTGGCTTCTCATACCTGAAGAGTTATTAATTGCCACTCACATTTGTTTCTGGCTCTACATACTTTGTTCCTTCATCTGTTCTTCCTGGAAAACAATGTTAGGTCATTCATCATTTGTTAAACCCCTCTGAGTTGTCTGAGAATTTTATGTGTTAGCCTTTATATATAAGGCTGCTGTGGAAATATAACATTTTAGCTATTGCTATGAATCTATCTACTAGAAAATCAACAGCTTTCATTTCTATGTTTGTCTTTTGCACACAGGCCATTCTCAAGTCTCCTGTCAAGGACCACATCTGTAGTTGAAAGATGACATTTCCCAAGTATTTAGATTTCTGGGAGTTTCTTGAAATGGGATAATAACAGTGGGTGACTGTACAGTGCAGTTTTGTTTTGTGGACTCTTGGAATTTGAAATCTATGGATCAGGTTATAATAATGGCCTTTCACTGTAAAAATAATAATAATTTTAAAAATATACTTAAGACTTTTTTAAAAGACTTAATTATTTAAAAAAGAAAACCAACTACTGAAACATGATTTAAAATGAGATTCTTTAAGCACATGATTTCATTTGGAACTATTTTATTTTGTTTTAATATTTTCAGTTGAGCTACCATTCTCATTCCAAGTAATTTTAAATTGGCTTCATCTTAATCCTCTGGTTGATACTACTAGACTTTATCATCCAATATTTTCTCTTCTTTATTTGCCTCAAAAGTCAAGCTAGACTGGGCACAGTGGCTCACACCTGTAATCCCAGTAATTTGGGAGGATCACTCAAGACTAGGATTTTAAGATCAGCCTGAGCAACATATCTATAAAAATGAGTAAAAAAAAAAAAAAAAACAGGCGCAGTGATGTGGGCCTGTAGACCCAGCTGCTTGGGAGGCTGAGGCAGAAAGATTGCTTGAGGCCACGAGTTTGAGGCTGCAGTGAGCTATGATCAAGACACTGCACCCCAGCCTGGGTGACAAAGGGAGATCTTGTCTCTAGAAAAAATAAGTCAAGCTGAGCATCATCTGTATTAGGCAAGACACTGAAGAGTACCTGATTATCACTTTGTTATCTGTTCTTTGACAACAATGGCAGGACTGCTACTAAATTAAGTGAGAAATCTAGTTCACACCAGAGATCAACGTTAAAATCTTTTCTGCAATATCTTTTTTATTCTCTGAAAGAAAGATGTCAATATTTTTCATTATATAATTTTTCAATCTATAGAGTGTTTGAATTTAGCTCATAAAATTAGATAACACTGGGGAAAAAATTGTATTTATCACATAATAGTAAAATTGACCCATCTGAGTACTGGAGAATGAAATGCCTTAGGACGATCACTGCTTGATCTGTCATTCACTGTGAGTTAGGGAAAATCTAGCATAAACCAGAGTGAGGCCAATCTATTTTTGTAGAATGTTAAGCAATTATATTCCTATTATTAACTGTAAAATGCTTTCAAAATTGCTCTACAAAGTAGTACATTATATCGAATACATTGAATATTAAAATGCTCTTTTACTAGAATTGTGGCAATAAGCATAATTTTATTATTAATATAAAGATTTTTTAAAAATATCTTTTGTTTGTTTTCCAAATAACATATGGACAGTCATTCTTCCTCCCCAGCCATGTCCTTCCCCACCCCGAAACTCCAGAGAGCAAGTCACTAAACACCAAGAGTTTGGAAAAAGGAATGAGCCAAGATTAAGTGTGGGCTGATGGGGCCCCGAGAGGCAAATGACCAGAAACTCAACACGTGAGAGCTCCTAGCAATCATGGAAATGACACAGTGTGCAAGATAGGAGACAGAAAGTGTCTAAACTGAATAATGAGAAAAATGCCTACTAAGGCCCTACTGAAGAACCAGTAGGAGAGTATAGGTCTGTTCAGAAAGGCAGTATAGCCAAGAGCCAGTTGGATCTTGGTTGCGATTCTAGCCGTAGAGCCTCCCAGCTGTGTAACATTGGTTAAGTAGCTTAATACTTCTATATTTCAGTTACTTTAACTGAAAAGGAGGAACAATGACAGCTTGTGACATAATATTTTTTAAGTGCTGTCTTGTTCCAGTTTTGAGATCATGGCTAAAAACTCAATGCCCCTTCATTGGCAGTTTGCTAAGCCCATGTTCTAACCCCTTTCACTTTATAAGGCTCTAACATGCTTAGTTTCAAAACATACCCTCAACTGCCAGAAGCCCAAGTGCCAAACATTTAAGGATGGTCCCTTCCTCCTTGGGCCTGCAGATTATTCAGAATAATCAATAGCAAGCTTTTGAAACCTATCTAACTCTACCTGGCTTGCCATACATAAGCTATCTCCCTTGCTATTAAAATTTTCCCCAATCGTATCCCACTGTGTTGCCCTGCATGACAGTCTCCTCTCCTTTGGAGCTGTAGGTAATAAAGAGTTCTGGCCCCTACCTATTCAGGGGGTCATTTTACTGTGCCCCATTGTCATCAGAATGAGTTAGTGCATGAAACTTGTTTAGTATACTGCCTACTACATAGCTGTTTTGCTGTCCCTTCATGATTCTTTTACTCATGAGGAGTTCCTCTTCAGGCTACAAGATAGGAAACTGCCAAGGCACCATGGGAAGAACTAGAGAAAAGAAACAACAATATTTTCACTTTTAAATTCACTATTTAAAAAAATAGTGATAAGATAGAACCCACTCTTCACAATACTCCTCTTTCCCCACCAATCCCACTTTTCAACTTATAAAGCTCCTCTGGTCTGGGGAAGAAGGATGAGGATAAAGAGGAAAATGATAGATTCTGATCAGTGTCTATGAGCATACAATTTTCTTTTGCAAACCTCCCCTACGTTAAGTTTGGGAATGCAAACTATTTCCTACTTTCTGCAGGAACCTTGAAAAGTAGCCTGACAGAGTTTCACTTCCCCTTGAATTGGAAGTAGTCGGGTTGATAGAGTCATAGTAGCAAGACCAAGTTTTCAGAGACCAGAAGTCGTGTGAGGAAGAGTATTTTACTGTTTCTTCTAGAAAGGTTCAGAGGTTTTCAGGAGCACCTGAGGACCATGGTCACAGCAGGGGCATATGGGAGCGGAATGTGCACTAGACCAAATGGTCAGGTACCAGATGGGAATCTCAAAGGGAGACAGAGGAAAACAGTGATAATTATCAACAAACAGAGCTATCGTGTATATCCTAACAGATGTTATCATCAGATATTGACCAAGGACTATCTGGTCAATATCTCTGTTATCATAATGCTACATCAGCTGTGTGTCAGACAAATTTATGCTCACTCAATATATATGTGCTCCCACAGCTGCCTTGAACTTGGGCACAACCAGGTGACTAGTTTCAACCAGTGGCGTCTGAGCAGGAACGATATGTCACTTCTAGGCTGTGCCAATTAAAAGTCCCTGTTTGTGCCTCCAACATTCTTCTCTCTGTTACGATGATTATGGAGGTAACATGTAGAAATTGATGAGCCACAAGATGAAGTAGTCTGGTCTCCTAAGACATCATTTGGAAGAAACCTGTCAAACTCACAGGCAAATTAAGCTTTTATATTATAAGCCAATAATATTTCAGAGTTAGGTTACCATCACTGCAGAAACTTGTAAATACTTAGTACTAAAGGCCCTAGAATGTACAGGCCACCTCAAAGATGAAGTGATGAGGAAAAACCCTCAATTGCCTGAATATACTCTAAATTGATTCCAAAAAATTCTTATTTGCTTATGTTTTCTATATATGTATATGTTTTCCTCTTCGAATGAACTGGAAATTTGGGAAAGGTGCTAAGTTTTATAACCCAAAAACTATATATTTATTGCTCGTCTGAGTTTAACTGTGTGAGGAATTAATATTATAATGTGATTGCAATGTAGCAACAAGAAATAAAGTATTTTGATGTCAAGTAAGTTTGTGTCCCAGCCGTACCAATTTTTGTGTGGCTTTGAACAGGTTTTTTAATCTTTCTAAAATTTCACTTTCCTCATTTATGAAAAGAGGAAAATAATAGTACCTAACTAATAAGGTTGTGGTGAACATTAAGATACAATGCATACACAGGTTCTTAACAGAAAGCCGGCATGCGGCAAGCATCCAATCGGTGTCTACTATTATCTTAATGTTGTTGTCATGATGGCTATAAATCCACACAAATATAATAGTTCCGTACTAAGCAATAGCAGGGTGATTCTCTAAATCCCTAAATACATGAACAAAGATGCTATAGAAAAGATGATGCTTAAGATGACTGAATTGAGGTGTTAAGATCTGATCAGGATACTTTCTGGTATGTATATGCCTCTTGCAATAGGAGTCAGTGGGCAGCTAATGAGATAAGTCTTTAATGCCTAGAAGCTTTGTTTTTCTGTTTCTAAAAGAGGCAGAAAACTGATTATTTTTTTAGAGCTCTCTACTTGTCTTGGAAAGATAAGTAGAAACGGGTCAAATATTTTGCAAGATGGGTATTTGTCTTTTGAAAACCTATGGGTAACCTACAAGAGCAGTATTCCAATATTCATTCACATGTCTCCTGTGTACCATTTGATTTACAGTCTCCTGATTGCTATCTTGTGGTGAATTGTTCTGTTTATAGCTTCAAAATTGCTATCTGGGTGACAGTCTTCTGTTTCTAATCTTAAATGGTTGTCTAGTGGCTTTGCTCCCCATGGCTTATCATGCAGCTTGATAACACTGTGGAGGGAAATACAATTAGCTAACTACGCACCTGCTCAGTTTATAGTTTTATGAGTCCATCTTGTAGTATGATATACATTATGGGGCTTGTGATAGAAGTTCTTGAAAATAGAGATTTTGTATGAAGTTCTGCAATATATCAATATATCTTTAAATATTTTACATCTCTTAATATATTCTGTATATATATATGTGTATACTACATCTCTCTACATATTCTGTATATATATGTATGGCTGATATATGCGTCTCCCCATAGGGGCTGTTTAAATTAAGCAATTGTGAATTCAGGATTTTAAGACTATAAAGCAGTAGAGAGTAGCTAGAGTCAGAATTGTGATGTTCATTTTAGCCTTGATATCTCTTCTATACCTCTTTATATACCTCACAGCTTCTCTATAATTTCTTCCTCTCATCATCGTCATTTTAAATGAAACTTTGACATGGGATCAGGATCAGATTCTACACTGTGAGTATTTTAGAAGTTTCCAGTGACCACTTAGCCTATAATAAACTCTAGAAAATTTACCAACTTATTTATAAATTAGGTATTTTATGTGAAGTTTCTCCTCTATTAACACGAATATATGCCGTAACATTGCTAGAGATAAGTGTAGTTATCTGCAATATTCTCTGATATATGTGGGGGAGAAGTGGGTGCCTTACCAAGCAGATTTATAACACCTTGGGCAAGGCACACCATCAGTAGGCTGTCCACATGGTGGTGATTTTGTTGTTGTTTCAATTATTTTACTTGTGATTATGTTGCACTTATCTTTCTAGAATGAAAGAAACCTCATCCTCCATTATAGATAAGTTGCTCCCAGGTAGTTTGAGGATGTGGAGTAAGGTTTTTAGTTGCATCAGAAGAGCAGTTGTCAAGGAACTAATGAAAGACCATTGAAGGTCTTGACCTTCGTCAGTGTGTCAGCTTTATGCATGCTTTCATCAGAAGGTGGTTACTCCTTAGCAGAGGAAGAAAGAAAAGTGGTAACTAATTAAAGAAAGATATTTAAGTCGGAATATGCAGCTTTGAGAGTGAGTGCCATCACTTACTAATGGTTGTATGATTCTAGTTTACACTTGTTATTTCAGTTTTATTTTCCTTATATGGGTGACTAGGATCATTCTAATAATACTTACCTCAAAAGGGTGTAGTGAGCCAAATGAACCAACATATGAAGAATTTTATAAAATACTATGTAATTAGTAAGTAGTATAACTGCAGTAAGTTAGCATGGTGCCACTGGAAATTTCAATTGTACCTTAAAGCATTAGGAACACAAGTTGTTGCTCCTCCTTTCTCAGTTTATAGTTGTTTAAAATGCATAGTGCCTTGACATATCTTACCCTGAACACTATGAAATCACAGTGATTTCAGATGAAAGGGCCAAAACATATAAGGGAGGGTATGTGTGCAGGTCCATGCAAATAGCAGGTGTTATTAACAAGATATTGGAAGTACCACAATTGAACAGGTTTACGAAAATTTACTCCAATATATTATGCTGAAAATATATTTTTTGTCCACTGACTCAGTCAACATTCTATACAGTCAAATAACCACAGTAGTTTCAAAGAATAATAGAATCTCTAATCAGAAGTTATTGGAATTTTGAAATTCTTACACTTTGGAGGCATGGAGTAATAAATGATGTTTAAAATAAAAAAGTTATATAATAAGAAAATGTTGAGAGAGGATCTTGTTCATGTCACCAATGTCTCTGGAATCACTCTCACACTGTTATGTGGGCTTGTCATAAGTCACCAGTCAGTTGATTGACTATTCAAGGTCTCATTCTCCCTCCCCACCGCAAGGACAGTAGTAACATCGAATATTCTTTATAGCCAAGGATTGCCAGGATCCATTTTATAAACTGCAATGAGGGCAGAAAGAAAAAAAGTATGTAAAAATATTAATGTTGTTTGGGTACAACCTACAAAATATTTTATATATTTTTTTATTCTCAGAGAAACAAACCAACCAGAGTTAATTAAGCATAGTCGGCACAGATGAGTAAGTCTGTACACATCAATGGGCATATGCAGTGGATGGTAAAAACATATGGAACATATCACATCCCAAACACCAAAGAGTTCTGAGGAATAATTAATGAGCTGCATAAATATGGGCAAAACAAGCCCATTTTTATATCTTCACATTATTAAACCTAGAACAAATCTTCCTCTCCGCTAGTTGGTTTATCTTATAAAAAATTTCTGACACAAAAGAGAACATTTGTTTCATATTTTATTGAATTTCATTTATATTAAATTAAAAATATATTTCTGACAGATTCATGTAACAAAAAGGCAGAACAGTTTTCAAATTGTTCAGCTGGGATGATCAGTATGGAATGAGGCAAAGCAGTTCGCATTCTATAATTGCCTTGTACAGGTACAATTCTTTCCCAAGAGCCAAAGAGGATCCTTGAGAACTAACTGAAAAGCCTAATTACATAAATGTAAAATACTGTTTCTCCCTCATTCTCAAATAACAACAGGAATGAGGGAAAGGAAGGAGGATGGGTAAAAGGTTGGAGAAGAAAGAATAAGAGAAAGTATACTAAAAATATACCTAACATTAAAAAAGTTAGTATGTGTTAGGTGCATAATCCTTCATCAATAACATAGAAAAAAATCAAAACATTACACCACACACAATTGGCATATCCTATTGTGTAAGCGAGTGCAGAGGTTGAACACATCACAGTAGTGCTGAACACAGAATCACAAGTAATGTCAAAATGATAACTTCCAACCAAAAAAGAAACAATCACAAGCCAATTACTTATATACAAATCAACCCTAAAGACAATTATGTTCCAAATAAAGATGTCCACAAAAGAAAATCAAAGCAACATTATACTTATTTACAAATGCAACTAGCCGTGTCTTTAACAAGCTATAAAAATACTATTCACATTTTCAAACATACAGTAGTATTTTTTGTTTGTTTATTTCAAAAAGGCAGCTAACTTTGAATGCATGGATTTAAATAAAACATTGATGGCTTACCAGCAAGGTATTTTTGCACCCCAATCCTTTGAAGATACTTCACAAGAGAGAGGGCTTGTTTTCTGCTTACAAGTTAAGACAATAAGGAAATGAGTACAAATGTCTATACCTTAAGCCTCTGCCTTTTCAGTAAAGTGACTCCCTCTCTCACCCAAACTGATGTCAGTAAATTACTTTTATGCATGTATAAGATGAATGTTTGAGAGTAGGTTTAAGATGACTTTTTTTGTGCTATGAATCGTCTTGCACATTGATCTCATTTTCATTTGATCTTCTTGTAATGGTGCTCAAGAAAGAGATGAACTAGTCATACACCATGGGAAAATGCGGTTTCAACATGCAGCCACGCAGTCCCTGGTGCTCTCAACATGAGGAGACACACCAGCCAGGGACACATGCATTCAAAGTTAGCTGCCCTCACACAGCTGCTCCGTTTAATAATCGACCCATTTAACAGCAGTACCAGTTTATGCTACATATTTCAAAGTACCTTACTTTAAAAGAACACCTTACATATCTACATTTAGAAAATAACTTTCGTAGTTGATTACTGGAGTAATCCCAAAAGGGTTCTTGGAGTGCTATGGTTGTAGTCCCCTCACTCCCCCCTCCCAACCCCTGAGAGATCCAGAAATATACAGGAAAATGACTCTCACATTAAGGGAAAAGGACAACCCCCAATTAACTAAAAAATCTGGAAATAACATTTGAAAACCAGATTCATGTCAATATATAGGAGGTGTGATTTGCTTTCCTTCACAAAGGCTATAGGCCTGGGGGAAATATCTACACATTAGGGATAAAAATAGCAGTAAAGGCAAGGTGGTTTGGACAAGTTGGACTATTGCCTACAGGTGTGAATCTTTGTTTTCCTATATTTGTATATCTGCACAAATATAACCACTTCTCATGATATAGGGGAAGCTCACTAGAGCGTGAAAAGAAAAATGTCCATGAAGAGCAGAATAGGTAAAGGATGGCATTCTATTAAACAACATGGATTTTCATTAACATGAACTGTATTCATTATGTATTTGTTAGATGGATGAATGATCCAAAAAAGAATTGCAGGTGGTTCTCAAAGCTGAATAGCCTTTACCTTTATAATAGTAAGACTCCTCATTTGGGAGAAAAAAATTTACAGCAGCTACAAAATATTTACGATTAGGAACAAAATAAGATGAATAAAGTAAATAAGTTAATTTACTGGCAAAAATAACTTCTTGGTTATATGTACAGCTTTTATGTAAAGATTAAATCAAGTTCTACCAAGGGTATGTGGATATATGTGAGTTTCAAGATTCATCACAGGGCTAACTCGTCTCAAATTCCTGTAGGGAAGGACACAGAGAATTGATCTTCATGGGAAACCATAATTTTAATAGCTTAAATATTCTCTATGCAGTAGTTTGCTAGTTCATTTAAACAGTGTCCAAATTGCTAGAATCTCTTATGAAAAAATCAGGCATTCGAGGGCAAAGATGAAGTCAGTATTTCACAAAGTGGGGTGTGGGATCTCAGAGATCCACTATGGCTTAAGAAAGGAACAGGACAGCATCGGGGGACTACGTTGAACCAGGGTGGTAGAAAGGGGAGAGAGTGGTGCCAGTTGTGTCAATGGGCAAAACAGGGAAGGATTCTATTTTCCTCTAAAGGTCAGAGAGAAATAAATTTTTCTGTGATTCCTAACAAGGTAATCACTTACTTGCAAAGCTGACTGTCAAAGAGTATTTTCCAGAGGAAGCATGTGAACATGCCCCGTGAAATTGGGGCTTAGAGTCATTTTAGCTCGTGACTATAGAAGCATTTACTTCTGCCCAAAATATCACCTGGCCAGGAATTAAATGAGGCAGGGACCTGCAAAAGTGACAGATCCTACATTTTTGGACCTCTACAAAATCAGTGAGACTCGAACCGAGTATCTGAAATTTCTATGATTTTAGAGAGACTTTTAATGAAAAGAAAAAAGCAGCTCACACTGCTAAAAGATATTTGCCCACACAAACACAAGGGCCCCTGGCCCGACACAATGCCCACAACAGCTTCTTGTTTCCAACTGCAGAGAGAACTCAGATCTCTCTCTGGGATCAGAGAAATTGTATTAATTCTACCCAGAAGTATAAAAACTGGCCCCATTGTAATATCAGTAATAATGAGGCCTCCACTGATAATGATCTTTTAAAATTATACCTGATCTAATCTGTATAATATTTGTTCTTAAGCAAATAGCAACCAGGGGATACCGGTCTGCGTTTATATGTTTACATGGGGCAAGGCTGTCCTTCAAACTGATATACTCCAAAGTCCATGTACACAAACAGAGGCACAGCAGGATCCTCTGCCCACAGTATATACAGTAGAAGTTAATTTATCTGTTGTGTTTTTTTTTTTTTTTTTTTTAACTACTAGAAGCTGATGCTGTAGGATCAGCTCTAGGATCCTCTGCCCACAGTATACAGTAGAAGTTAATTTATCTGGTTTTTTAACAACTAGAAGCTGATGCACCTGGATTTCTCATTTGCCCTACAACAATCATCATTCTAATAACTGAAGTCCAAAAGAATGGCGATGCAGTAGTTCGAAACGCTTGGTTTAGCATTTATTTATCAGAAAAATTGTGATCCTTTGTTGTCATTTCTGGAGGCAAGAGGGCATGGTGAGAAAAGAAAGGACATATCACAAATTAACTGTATTTTGTTTGTTTGCTAAATGACACCACTCTTTTTTTGTCTCTGCATAAGGTAATAGAACATTTACATTTTCTTTACTTCATCTTGAAGACCCTTACTTAGTCATCTGTAACATGTTTGCCTGTTAAATTCTGCAAGGTGGTGTTTAAAAAAAAATAAATACAATTTTCTTTACATTTAAAAAGTGATAAAGGAATAAGAGAATGAGAAAAAATTGTTCATTGTAATGCTTTAAAGCAAGTTTTCACAAGTGGAACCATATATGCCTACTTTCAGCTAAACCCAACAAACAACAATTTTAAATGGCAAACTTATTTTTTTACTATGCAAAATCCATCCTACATTTTTATATCCTGCATTTAACTTTGCTATATTATACTTGTGGTTAGTTTTCTAGTTTGATTTATTTAATAATATTAAAATCATTTAACATCTGATAACCTAACTAAATCTACATCTTATAGCATTATCATGGTTCTGTCCAGTTATATACATGCTTTCATGATCACCTTTTCTATTACCTTATGAACTACATATACTAGTTAAATTATCAACAATTACAGATGGATGAATAATTCCAGTTTTGAAATAAAGGTTAGATAGCTCTAGAAAAACTTGTATTTACATCCTTCCCTGTCAGGCTTAAACAATTTTAATTTTCATTTTTGATACTTCAAGAAGCACATTAATAGTCCTTCCAACTTGATCTAGCAGCAGAGCCTCACGGTCCTTTTCTTGATTTTTCCTTAGCATTGTAAATATGCACAATCTTCATGCTGTGTCTTTCCTTTAGAAGGTATTAGCTCACACACTATAACACTTAGAACAGTATTTCTTCTCTTAAATTAGATATTCAGTCCTTCTCCCTAATCTACAAAAAAGAATCACTTGATTTTAGTTTGTGTGTTTTAATAGAAATTTGAGTTTTGCATTGTTTTTCATGCTATTTTAAGAATGTTACTGGAGAAAGGATTCTCATCCTAAGCTGTGCTACTAATACTATGCAGAAAACCAAGAGCTGCTTGGTAGTCTAACACCTTTTGTGGTGCAGATGCTTTGTGGTTCTGGATCTACCCTAGATCAGAGGCCATCTTTCCTCACCTGTTACCACTTTCTTTAGGCAATCATTTAACTGCAAAATTTTGCCATACCTGAAAATAGGATTGCCCAAAATAGGTATAATCTACAAAGTTGGGTAATTTAAAAAATATAGTCAGTGTAATTTTAATACTAATTTGTCTCAGATTTACACAATTGATTCTGCAAATTTCAATTGCTACAATTGGCCTCTGGAATCTGATATCCCCCAAAGCACTCTGAAGACTTTAACTGACATTTTAAAATTCTACCCTACTGGGCTAAATAAGTTATTCTCTGGAACGAATGAAACTTTTTTTCTCCCTCTTATACATGCTGAAATATGTTTTCCCAGGGGGAACAAAAAATAAAACAAAAAACGCTCAAACAACTGAAGTCAATTATATACTACAGAAATCATTCAAAAGAATTATAAAGTGGTGCTATTATAAAGCATTTGGGTCATTTTGGATTATGCCTACATCCGTCTCTAGGTATCACCCAACATGTAAAAGTCTTGTGTTCTTAGGAGGAAAGAGACTACATTCACTAAACACATTTGTTACTTTAACAGTTAAAAGTTTGTTTTAACTATTTATTTTTTCCTTCTCCAAAATGAGTGATTCTGCTTTCTATAGCCCACTAGAAACCATATGCATATTGTAAATCAGAAAAAAAGTCAAGGTATAGTATCCAAAAAGAGGGCTGTGATGACTCGATGCAGATTTATTTAGAAAGGGAGGCTTATATTCAATTTTTCATAAGTACTGATATGAGATCCCTTTTCCTAGAGACTTCTCTGAATGGATAGGAGAGCTCTGAGCTATTAGATTGTGGCCCCTGAATCACTCTGTGTCTTTAACCCTGAAAAGTTTGAGGGTGAACTTCACTAGAAGGAATCTCACAAACCCTTCCCCTGCTCTACCATACTTTTTCAGCTTGCCTCACTTCTTACAGCTTAGAAAAAAACCAACTCCAATGTCTCCAATATTCTTGGCCAAGGACCACCATCTGCTTTTGGTTTAATGGTGAAGTTAGAATCTAGATAGGCTGATTAGTCAGTGATGCAATATTCTCCTAGACCAGTTTATGTTTGACTATTATTGAACTTATCCTATTTGTCAACATCAACAACGTGAAGGATGTTTAACTTATATCCCTAATGAGTTTAAAGGAGATATCTTACAGTACAACTGATTATACGACAGCTGTTCACAAAAGAGACTATGCAATCTGATTCTCTGAACGCATAGAAAAATTAAAATGTCATTCTAATTAAATCTCCTAGATGATAGAATTTTGAAGTTGGGGATGATATTCCATTTATCTGAGTGTTCCCCACAAAACATGGTGCTTTTAGTAGACACAGATAAAGGAGGTTTGGATGGATGGATGGATTTACTTGTTCAGAATAGGAAGAAACACAAATTTCTTTGGATTTTTTTTCTCTAAACTTTCTCTGCCTTAATAGGTATTTTTACTCTAATTAATTAATCTTATACTATTGACTCTAATTTGGTCCCAATATTTTAACTTTAGAAAGAAATATTTTTAAAAAATCTAAATGACTTGGGGTAGAATTTTCAGAAAAGGGGGACTTATATCTAAGTTTCCTAATTATTGATGTGCGGTCCCCTTTACTTGGAGACTCATCTCTGTCATTTGTTCCTATCCTTCATCTCATCAGGTATTCTTTCAAAATGATACATAATAATGACGATTCTAGTACTAGATGCAGTATATGAAGAAAAGGAATTATATAAAGTATCAAAAGATTAGTGTGTTGGATAATAAAATAATTGCATGAGAAGATTTTTCACATTTATTTACAACTTTTGACCCAAGGACCTATCCATAAGCTTTGAATGTTTGTGTTTTTCTTTTTATTATACCAATTTATGTGCAAAGAGTTACCTTCTACTTCATATAAATAGAGTCTCATACTACAAATTCCATGGAATTCAAGCCAATCCTTACTCGCATTCCTTCTTATGAAGTATACGAACTGAACAAATTTCCTTGCGTAGCAAAGGTGATATATGAAGATAATGTGCTGGCCTCTCATCATAGTCCCTGGATACGGTTGCAAGGTTCCTAATTTGCTTGGTTTGGCATTTCCACGTCTTTATCTTAGCTCTTTTTAAAAAAATGTACTTAAATTAGTTAATTTGCTGGTTGCTTCCATATTGCTTGATTCAAAATCCAAAATGGAGTTCAGAAAAAGAACAAATAAAATTACAGCTTAAGTGCAAACTACGTTTCTGAGTATCTGCCAGGTAGACATACCCAATCCAGTGTGTTTCTTCCAGTTCAATAGATTCCCTCATTGGGCCACCCCTGAAAGTATCAGTAGTTTTCTTGAACCACACAGAACTGACTCTTAGTTTCCCTTCTACTCTTCAGACAACCAACGGCCTATCAAGTAGTGTCATTTATGGAGAAAAAAAAAATGTTGAAAAATAATGGAAAGGATGAGGGTGAAGATAATTTGATAGCATGAAAAATATTAGCCTCCCTTTCTTATTTTAAAGATTGTATAATTAAAGTAGTGGCCATTTCACTATATTAAAATATTTCTTGCTTAAATTCTGTGAAGAAGCTTTGATGTAAACATCTTTGCAATTAGAAATTAAAGCCAAAAATAGGGGAGCAAATATAAAGGAATTGGTCAGAGCAAAACAAAATGAAAAAAACCAAAAAGTCTTGAAAACATAATTACTAGTTATAACTTTGATGGAGATTTTTAAATTATGAAAGTTGAGTTGGCCATTCTTACTTGCTAGGACAGAAACTGTTGGGGAAAGAAACTGGATTCTCAATTTCAGACACTATCATATGTTATAGAAAATGTTATTCTTTTGTTCTAATAGAAACTTTATTATGATTTCCAGGGATGCTAAATATGCACACATCAGTTCCTGCAGATAGGAACAGATAGCATGGGTGTTTCAACCATCTGCTTTTTAAAAAAAAAGAAGAGGAAGAAAGAAACAAAGAAAGAAAAAGAAAAAGAAAAAAAGTGACAGCTAGTTTGATAGTAGGCAGCATTGCCTTACATTTTCTGGTCCTTCTCTAGCTGTTTCATTCTCCTGACCAACCCATGCAGAGAAATGAAGAAACATTGTGGTTCCTCCTATCTTTCTCTTTCAGTCTTTCCCTCTAATGTTCAAGTTAGATAAGCACATAACTATCATTGCATCTCTATATCTTCCACTGGGAAGTGTCAAAACTACTGGCCTTGGGGTAGAAGGAAGACCACCAGAGAAAGAGAGGGGGGTGGGGAAATTGGAGCGGGTGTGTCTCTCCACCTAAAAACCACAACTAAGCTTACACCACAGTATTCCGGTGTCTGTAAGGTGGAGGCGGCAGCACAGTGCCTGGCTTCAGGGAGAACTCAGAGAGGTATTCAGGATTCTCTGCCACAATAGGCCGGATCCGCCCATTCTGTTTATAAAAATATTTTGTGCTGTACTCTTGCAGGTAGTCTGGGTGCTGAAGGGTGCTCCGAGGTGGCAGGCTGTGGTTCCAGTAGTCAGGGTTGTCAAACGCTTTCTTGGCCTTCTCTGGCACTGACAGTACGTTGTTCTTCAGGTACTCAGCTTTTCCCAAGGTGTTGGCAAAGGTGTTGAGGTACAGTGGCTCATTCACATACTCATCCTCGGCCTTGGGTGGACCATTGGATGCGTTGTGATATTCGGGATTATCCAACGCTTGAAGGTCTCCATTTTTTCTCCGAGAAACAAAAGGGTTCTCCTCCACTGGATTCAGGTATTCTAAAGGAAGAAAAAAATATCAGCTAACCTCTAGTTTCTGGAAAATATTAATCAGACCAAGGTTATACATAATGGTTAGCTTCTTTGTCTAGAACAAAAAACCCCACAGATTTGTTTTCATGATTTCTCACAAGTATTTGTGGGTCACCACTGTCTTATGAAAAAAAAAGTGGGTCGAAAATGTTTATAACAAAACAAGAAGCCAACGAGTCCAGAATCAGCATTTCTGTCTCCTAAATTTTTCTTTCTTTCTAATTGCATTTGTCTCTTCTGCATATGGGGCTGGTTGTTTCAATGTTTTTGTCTTCTAAAAGTTATTTATATTAGGAAATAAGACTACCTATTAGGATTAAATAGCCTTTAAATATACAGACAACTTAATTTCTATAGAGGATATTGAAAAAACAAAGAGTCTATAGCTGAGTTCCATGCCAAGATGAATAGATGGAGTGAAGAAATCATGTTTTTTAGTCTCTATGGTTTGCTATGATTGCCTATACTGGTAACAAGGATTTGATTGGAGATGCCTCTGAAAAAGGTTTTACACATGGAGAAGAAAGCATCAAAGGAAAAAAATTCAACTGAAAAAGCAAATCTAACAGATAGCTAACATGCCTCTAGTTGATTTGCTTGACATTACATATACTTCTACTTAATAATAAAGTATAATTATAATATTTCCATTGACCAATCATAATCACAAAATAGCAAACTATCAGCCTGAATCATATAAAATAGCCATTTTGTATATTGAAACCAGTCAATTAGTGCCTATTTTGTATGGATCAATCTAATAAATCCATCTAGTATAGGTATTGGCCTAAAAGGTGCTAATAATTTTCACCATTCTCCTGAAGCTTAATTCTACATCTATGTCTATAATATAGACTGCACATAGACATATACACACATATATTGTAGGTTCTCTAATAGTCCTCTCTTTTACTATATACACAAAGCCCCAGGCTATTCCTATTTTGAATTCAAGGCATAAAGAGGGCACAATTCTTTGCTGAGAGGCCATTCTGAAACAAACTTTCTATCTCTTATCCTTAGCCCAATAAGCAGAGAGAAAAATCCTATTAAGCCAGCATTATTTTTCTCCAAATATATGTATACAGAATAGGTAAGTATTTAGCATCATTTATTCAACTTAAAGGGCAGTAATGAATATCCCACTATCATATATAGGCCTTTACAAGACACTATCATTTCATTCTCACAATTCTGTGAAAAAGAAGTACAAGACTTATTTTTCCAGCTTTGTAGACAGAAAAATGAGATTAAATGATGTGTGCAGGATACAATTAGTGTTGGGATAGAATTCAGGTCTTCTAACTCCTCTTGCATAATCTTCTTATTCTACTGCACTGTTTTTTATTATTGCCCCTGCAGGAGTTGGGTGAACTTTATGCTTAGTAACAAGTTTTAATTTGACAAGTGTATGAAAACATTTATAAGGAATGCAGAATTTGGTCTCTCTTACCAGATTCCTTAAACTTCTTAATTGAAAGAATAGGAATGTCTATACTAAAATTCTGTACTCTCTGAGTACGAGGTTAGACTATAGCAATCTTTCATAGAAATGGAGCTTAGTGTTCAGAGATAAAATCTGAGAATACAGTGTGACTCTATAGGGTGACTTGCTTTTCTCTTAACCTTACATTACCTTTCCTCAATGCAATCTACTTATACATTGTCCTAATGCAAACTTATATAGCTGTCCAATAACTTTACGGTTGGAGTGAAAATCTCCCCAGAAAAGATTCTTCTTTGGGGTGAATCTGCCAAGTCTTCGCAACATCTACATTTGTGTCATTACTAGGCTACTATGAACATCCAAACTCTTCATTACATTTTTATATGTATAAAAGTTTTACATATGTAAAAGTTTTATCTAGACAGATATATTTTAAAAGGTTATTTACAATTAGAGATCACTAAATTTTACTTTAAAGGAGAGAATATAACCATATAACAGGCCCTTCTCAGAGTCTTAAAATGTAGTTTACTGTTGACACTAAAGACTGCGAGAAACATGATCATTTTTTAATAACAATCATCTATCTTCTCTGTTGTGATACTGTTAGCATAGAAGAAGAAAGGCTGTTTTGTTGCAAAATTGAAGCATTATTTGATTTGGGTGCTTAACATTTCTACTACTAAGTTTACAAAATTATTGTTATGCTTTGTAAAACCACAAATTATTATTTTCAAATCTTGGTGGTATGCTTGTAAGTATATACAGGGTCAAAACTTTAATTTTTGAAAAATGTCATACAAAAACATAATATTTTCCTATAATTAACTAGGTTGTTTAAATGTCGTCATTTAAATGAGTCAAACAAATCTTTCATTAGTGCCATCAAAAGCATCAGGCACTTCTGCCAACAATACCAGTCTTTATGATCTCCACAATTAAGTCTAATAAAGCTATGGTCCTGATGCTTTGTAGTATGCTACTTCATGCTTTGTAGTATGCTACTTCATTCAAATATTTCAACAAAATATGTTTAGAATAGTGCTTCTCAAGACTGATTGCTGTATGCAGATAGCCTGGGGATCTTGTTGAAGTCCAGATTCCTATTCAGACGGGGCCTGCCTGAGATTCTGATTTATATAAATAATAATAAATATTGTGGATGCTGCTGATTCAGGGACCATACTGCAAGTAGCGGTAGCCTAGGCCTTTACTGGGTCACAAATGTTGCATTGGTCAGCTATCTGGCAATTTCTATTCTGTACTTTGTTTATCTTGATGGAAGTGAACTTCGAATGGCAATCATTTCTGAATAATCAGTTCATACCTTGTTTGGGTTTGTCTCGCATAGGAGTCATGTAACCTTCCTCATCCAGCTCTCCTCGTGGGCTCCGTTCTGGGGCAAACACGGTGGGGTCAGCGCTGTACCTCTGGGTGCTACTGTCCTCTTGGACATGGGGTGCCACTGGCTTGCGTAGGGTGCCATTACAGCAGGAGTCATCAAAAATCTCAGCAGTAGCACCCTGTGCCACAGGAGCTTCTGGAATTGTGCTAGTTGGGGCTCTGTAGGGCACAGACACTCCTTGTTCTGCAGCAAAACCTCCATCTCGGTATACAAACTGGTTCTGTTAATAAGAGAAACATATGTGGAGAGAAGGTGTTGTTAGAAATAGTTTAAAAATGAATGTTAATAGCCACAAGGATATCAAAGCCAGTCTTTCAGAGAATAGTAATAGTATTTATTTTTTTTTTTTTTTCCCTAGTGGCTAATGAATTTGAGTTACAAACTAGAAACACCTAAAATTTCCACTTTTCTTAAAAGATAAATCATCGGAAAATAATTTTGAAATACACATTTTAGTTTTATTACCCAACTGAAACGTATTCTAATAAAAAGTATTTGATGCCCTTTTCCCACAAGTGCCTATATTTAATATAAATTTCAAAGTGAATTTTTATGATCAATGCAAGTGTCATTAATTATAGACAGTTGTCATTAAGAATAGAAGTACATGGATATATTTTGAATAATCCTGTCTTTATTGCCTTCTAAAATTCTGTGGTTATTATGAATTTGAGGCTCTAGTACCTAACTAGAGGATCATCACTATAATTCTGACTTTTTAGTACATGACCTATAATCAGGGAAGTAAAGATCACCTCCACATCCGGAAGCATAATTTATATGCCCAGGTAAATCCTTCAGATAAAAATTGAAAGCAACTGTTGATGCATATCTCAATTTCGGATTATCAACTGAGATAAAAACACATCTACAAAGGCAGCTACACAATGTACAGCAAATTCTGAACTCACTGTTGGCAAAGGCAAAATGAGGAAATTATGCAGAGACGAGAGAGGAAACATGGTAAGCAAAGACCAAAAATCCTAAAAGATGAAGGTTGATTGTGAAATACTTACTCCCGACATGGGGGTGTAGGCAGGAGGAGGGCTGTGTCCAATTTCACTCTAATAGGAAAGAAAAATGGAATGATGGATATAATAAGAGGCGATATGAATGAAAAAATTAAAAAAAGAAACGAAAAAGAAAAGCCACACGAGTCGTATGAACCAAAGGGGAAAAAGTGCACAACAGTGAAGCTTCCTAAGCAGCGCAATTGTATGCATTCTGACCAGAAGCAAGTTTATGTATATGTTTTGAGGAAAATAAATATTTTAATTCAATCCCTGAAAAGGAAAATTATACAGAAAATGCAAAATTTTTCAATGGATTAGAAAAGTAAATAATAAACATTCTTCTGATTAACCCTAGAGGAAAGGAAAAAGTAGTAAATGAATTATAGCTGTAAATGGGAAAGTTTCCTTCTTTACATGTCAAAAGATTGAAATGGCCATATTATCTGCTATTATTTTTTCTCTTAGAATAAATGTTTCTGGAAGGAGATAGCAGGAGATTTCGATTTGCCTGGAATAATTTTTGCTATCAAGCTACATTTATTTTTCACCACTTCAGCAAAGGGTAAACTCCTTAGCCTCTCCTGATTAAAAGGTATATGCTATTTTATCTTCAGTCTTACATTTTTTTTTTAAGAAACAGCAGAAAATTTGGAAAATCAATTCCTTTCCTGAAAACATGCTTTAGATTCCCCTTATGTATTTATAATGAGTAAAAATCAGATTTCAGTTAAAGAAACAACAACAAAATACATCTGTATTTTTATAGCTAACGCTCCATCCTATGGGCTAACTGAAAGAGGATATAAAAATATAATAAAATATGAAGGACAGGGTTCCTTAGGGTAAGGAAAAAGAGTTGTATGATACTAATTCTGTTTCTTAATACAAAAATACATTATTAAACACATTTTTTGAGAACCTACTGTCTATGTACCAGGCACTTTTCTAGGCACAGGGATAATGCAGACCCAAATCACTTGATTTTATGAAGCTTATATTCTCTGCAATCCAGCTTTAAGTAAACAGAGATGACTAAAATAAACCTCTAAGATACCTTATATCTTTTTTGTTTGTTTGTTTGAGACGAAGTCTCGCTCTGTCGCCCAGGCTGGAGTGCAGTGGTGCAATCTCGGCTTACTGCAAGCTCCGCCTCCCGGGTTCAGGCCATTCTCTTTCCTCAGCCTCCTGAGTAGCTGGGGCTACAGGCACCCGCCACCACACCTGGCTAATTTTTTGTATTTTTAGTGGAGACGAGGTTTCACCATGTTAACCAGGATAGTCTCGATCTCCTGACCTTGTGATCCACCTGCCTCAGCCTCCCAAAGTGCTGGGATTACAGATGCTTTACATCTTTTATATGAAACAGATAAATATTATTCCAGGTCAATGTTCATATGATTTAGATTCATGAAGCATTCTAAGAAGAATATGGTCCCATGGAGATTAAGTGTTTCAAGTAAATCAATAACAACTGGATAATATAATCTCCCTTAACTAACTTAGACTGCTGGACTAATCAAGAGACATGGTCTGAACCCCTATAGTGAGTTTATATCCTAATTTTCCCCACAACTATGGTGGTATTAGAATATTATCTATTTTCTTCTTTAGTAACATAACAACACCTCAAAGATTATGGCATGGAAAGTCAGAGATATATTTAATATGCAATACATAGGAGGTGCTACTGTGCAACAGGCAGATCATTTAATGACCTGGGCTCCAGTTCCAGTGATAAGTGGTGTGAATTTGGTGAATCATGAAACCTCTCACGCCCTTGTTTTCATTCTTGGCCTCCCTATTTTATTATTAATAAATATGAAGTAAGATAATGTATATAAATGAACTTTGTAAACTCTACACTATTATAAAAAGGTAAAGGATATATCACATTTAAATACTCATATCCGCTAAATTGAATTTTTAAAATAAAGCAATCAGGATGCCAAAGCTACTCATCAAAGAGGCATTGAAAAATGCTCACCTGTTCTCTAATCACCTTAAATATAGGCATGTTTTACTATATTTTAGGAATACCTGAAATCCAGTACATTTGTTCATAAAATTTGAGGAAAGAATTTTTTATAGTCCAGTGATTTGTAATATAGAGTGATAGTACAGGAAATATGGAACTGACTGGTGGAACTTTACCAAATTACAAACACTGGCCTTACCCTCATCATTAAACACCAATTATTTGGCAAGTATTTAACAAATATTTACTAAATCTCTACAGTGAAAGCACAGGCACTGTAGTACATGCCGGCGATACCACCATACACTAAGAAAGACATGGCCACTGTCCTTCTAGAATTTACACTATCAATTATAATCTAAGATTGTTGGAAGAAAAGGCAAGAATGAAACAAGGCAATTTATTTCAATTCTATGATTATATATTAGAATGCAAGGTATTCCGAAATACTCATAATTACTAGTGCTCCTTTGACCTCTTATCTTGCAAAAGTTGCTGTACTGGGTAATGTTTGACTAGAATTACAGCTGAGGAATGAGTATTGATTGCACATTTTGCCTTTTACAAAACCTGAGACATAAACAATCAAAGGAACAACTTACAAGTCATTCTTCATCAGGAAACAGTTTATTATCTATATTCATTATCTGGGCTAGAATGGCTTCCATTGTAAAGGCAATGGATTAAAACAACTGGGACTCTTGCAGTTAGTCTGTTCTAAGACATAAAGTGAGGCCATGCCCTATTAGAATGCATCCACTGTCCCTGCTTTGACAAGTCTTTCAGTCAGCAACCTGCCAACTCTATATCTGGACAAACTGCCAAATAGCATCACAGTAATAGGAGCATCTTCATGAATTTTCCTGTCTTCAGCATTAAAATGGAAAAAATGCTAAGCAAAACCCCTTTAGCATTCATTGTTTTTAGGGCTACTGGCTGCTTTTTATGCTTCTGTTTCCATTTTTTCAGTTTGCTTTTTTATCTGTTTTCCATGATAAAAAGCACCTCATTCATTTCCCCGTGGAAGGGCAATGCACTCCAAGGGAACATCTGTGAGGCCAATTAGCTGGGCTGGAAATGTGATATAATTGTTGTTTAAATATATTTAAATTACATGTTAATCACGATGTCATAATTTATAAGCTTTGAAAATAACTTTTTGTACTTCAGAGCCAAGCCAGATTTTACTTGTTTTTGCTGTTTTTAGTTTGAAACAAGCTCGTCTCATTTCTCTCTCCCTCAATTCCCCACACTTGAAGAGCTGAACTTTTAATATTGGAAAGAATGACAGCTGCAAGTAAATTGGTTGAGTAAAAATTAAGATCCTCACAGCAGTCAAAATGAGCTGGAGTGACCTTAAAGTTCTAAGCAGAACAAAGCAATGCTCTCAGTTAAAAGCTTTTGTTTTTCCATTGTGCTACTTTCTGCTGTCCATCAAAGTCCAGCTTTGCAGATCTTAGGAAGCAGCACTGGGTGCATCTGTTCAATTAGCTGGTGAGGCGATTTGCTTTCAGCAGGGCAGAGATAGAAAGAGGTGGGTTATGAACTGGCAGGTGATACTGAGTTTGTTCCTGGTGGGGGGGGGCGGTTTGTAAGGGTGATGGATGGAATGAGTTTAATTCTGTGGCCATATCACTGGGACATTGTATGATTAATTTGGACTTAAATGCCAGAGATTATAGAGAAGGCAAGTATCAGCAAATAAATCAAATATGGTATTAAATGTGCTTTTAAATACATCATGTTCTAAAATTTACTTTTTAGTTGAATGATAAATATTAGAACCTTTGTCTCATATGCACAGTATTTCTTATATTTGTATTGTTTAATATTGTTCCTGAGAAATTTTAAATAGATGGACTGTATCTTGTGATATTTTAAAAAATTAGTATACAAATCTACTTTAGGAGGAAACAAAAATACAGGCCTAATGCCTAGCTTCAACCTAAATTAAACGTGATCAATGAGTCATTTTCTAATCTTTAAATAATTATTACTTTCAATAAGATTACAATTTCTAGGTTCAAGAAATACTCCAAATTCCTTTGACTAAAATAAAACGTCTCCGTAAGACGTTGCTAATCCGTCAGCACTAATTTATGATCTAGACACTTCCACGTCGTAACTGTTAAAGGTTCTCAACCTTTTATCCTCCCTGACATATTTGCTTAACAATCTGATGGGCATTTCCACACTTTCACAGGTCACATAGCAACATACAGAAAATGTTTATTGCATTATGTTATAATTATTGCATTATAAATTATAATTCCTGATGCATGGTTGTAACTCTGCATCTTTCTCACAACTGAGTTCAACGTACCAGTGTTTTGAGACATTTAGATTTAGGACCTTCATTTTTCACAGGGCAATCAAAAGGAAACAAACAGAATGTCTCCATATGTGCCAAACCCAATAATGGCTGGGAGAAGCCTATTGAGATTTCAGCTGCTGGCTGAATTTTATATATATTATACATAATGTCTTTTGTCTATTTATGTATACATTATTTACTCATTTTTCTATTTGGTTTGATTCTGTGGGACTCTTTTTTGAAGAAACTCTCTTACTCCGCACATTCACACACACACACACACACACACACACACACACACCCACACCCCAATAATGACTCTATGATCCAGTTGAAGAAATATTAACTTGGGCTCTTATTCTTTTTTGTTGTTGTTTGTTTTTCAAGATGGAGTCTCGCTCTGTTGCCCAGGCTGGAGTGTAGTGGCACTATCTCGGCTCACTGCAATCTCTGCCTCCCCGGTTCAAGCAATTCTCTGCCTCAGCCTCCCGAGTAGCTGAGATTGCAGGTGCCCGCCACCACACCTGGCTAATTTTTAGAGACGGGGTTTCACTACCTTGGCCAGGCTGGTCTTGAACTCCTGACCTCGTGATCCACCTGACTCGGCCTCCCAAAGTGCTGGGATTACAGACGTGAGCCACCGTGCCCAGCTGGCTCTCATTCTTTATCCACTCATTAATCTTGGAACCTTTCATCTTTCCTATATGTCTCATGTACTCATTTAATTAAAAAATTTAACAAATGGAAGCTATGAGTGGTATATCTGTAAATATGAACAAGAGTCAAGACAGAATTTACAAAGCATATGGAAGGAAATGCTGTCTTTTATAATGCTTAATAATCCTGCTTTTCTTAAGTCAGTCCTCAAAGTCTACTTTAAGTCTCTTCTGTTTCATAGATGAATACAAGATGACTCTTAGGGAAATTAAGAAACAGAAAGAGAAACTAATATAGATATATTATGTACCTGCCCTATACTGTGGACTATTTTAGGTTTTATTTATTCTTATGAACTTGCAAGGTAAATAGCATTATTAAAAATTATAACTCCCATTTTATAGACAAAAAAATTGCGGAGCAGAGAAATTAAAGGATCTGCCATGTGCACACATCCATAGTTGGCTGGCTGACCACAAAGCCCATCACTCTATGACCTTTACATTATACCACACATAGATTTTGACTTTTAGTATTTCTATTCTTACTCATCTTTGCCCTCTCTTCCTTTGTGTTATGCCTCAACTATTTTCTCAAACAAATTCTTACTTTCTTTCTCTAGTTTTAGTGAAAAGAACTTAATGACTTAAGGAGGCATCTGAAACTCATTACCTTAGGTATAAAATGCTGATAATGTGTTACAGTACTGCTCCACCCCACTTATTTTCACTTAAATTAGTTATAAGGACTTAAACTGGAAAGAAGGAAACTTTGAGTATTAAGAGTTAATAGCATGTGTGTGTTTGTGTGTGTATTTTTCCATTCTTTCCTACAAGTCCTTTTTATCTAAAATCATATTGTGTACATATACATTTACCTACCTCACCAAGAGCAAAGCCAGCCCTGAAGCAGGAGGAGACAATTTTAAATAACTGGAGAGCACAAAGATTTTTCATGACAGCACTCTTCCTTATGGATTTATTGTTCCTAGTACAAGGCTTAGTCAATAAATTCTTCTTCCTGCTTGACTGAGGATAAGTAAGCTATTGTATCCCCAGGCAGCAATTCCTATACTCTTTCCAAATATCAGTAGAACAAGAGGATATTTCCTTTTAAAATATTCATGGCTAGATGAGTCAATAAAATGAAGCTGAAAATTCCCCTCACTTCACAGGTTTCTGCTTTAAGTTGCTGCTTTGAGCAATAGTATGTGATGGAATCAAAGAATGTTATTAGCACTGTCAAAAAAAAGGGCAGAAAGAAATATAATTTTTCACTAATGCCAACATTCCTTAGCTTCATTCAAGATAAGCAATAAGAATTGTGTCACCCTTCTTGAGATTAGTAATCACACAGAATTGATCTCTTTACCCTGGTGCAAGTTCTAAATTTTTGTATTGTTTGGTTGGTTCTAGCAACTTTCTCTTTTTTGGCATGTTTATATTCATTTTAATTGAAACTTTTCCTAATTATCACTTAACTACTAGCTAATGCATATAGCTAGAAATCTAAAGAGGAAAACTCTAGGAGTTTCTCAAAGACTTCTCAATAATTCTTTTCAGTTAGAGAGGGTAGGCTATTTTTCTTTCTTTTTAATGTATGCTTAAGAACATCTAGTTCTAATGCAATGTCTTTAAGAACAGAAATGAAGTCATCAAGCCTTTACTATGTGTAAATTCTGGAGTAGCCTGATTCTTCAAATGAATCATGAAGTTGTCTCTGCTTGTGTGGTTTGTATCCTAACATCATATGTTAGTATCTGATGAAGATTTTTCAGGATTCAAACAATGCACTGGATTGGGCAACTTTTGAAGACAAAAACCCCACAGACCTAGAACAAATGGTCTCATGAAATCCTTCTACCTCCAGGATTGTATTCTTGAATATTTTTCACTAAGTCACATTACTTTTAACAAATTCCTTAGTTTCTTGGTCCTTTAGTTTATTTAATCCTAAAAAGAAGAATAAGGGTATAGGACAAGTAATAGGAAAGATCACTTCCAACTACCAAAGGATTTACATGTAAAATAAATTTTCTGCCTCAAGCTCACATGATTGATTAGTTATTAAATATTGTAAAATGTGATTAACATTAAAGCAAAGTATCTTATAAAGTTTTCTCTCGTAAATCTTTTCACAGTCGACTCATCACTTTTTCTTTCCTTTTTAAAGCAGACTATCTATTGTACAAAGTATCACTTAGGCTACATGCAATATATGATTGTATGTTTTTATGAGGCTGAACCACATTTGGATGATGATTCATGAAAATACCATTTTGAAATAAAGTTTTATAATGTAAAATTTTTATTTTACAGATAGAGACTCTGACACTCTGAGAGGTTAATTTTCCAAGGTAACAAAAATAGTGACGGTACTAGAAACAAGATTCCCCGAGTTCCCATCCAACGTACAATCTGTTATACCTTACAGCCTCAAATTAACATTTAATAAATAATAATAAGCAGCCTTTAGATGTTGCATTTTTATGTTTTTCAGAAACAAAACTATTTATTTTTTAAATATAGCTGAAAGCATTTGCCTTAACCAAAACATTTGTTCTAAGCTGAAATACATATTAATATATGAAAGTAAATTTAGTGACACTTTAATTTTAAGACAAACAGATATTAACTTTTGTTTTTGAATAGGCTATAAGTTTATTAGACAAACGGGATAATTAATATGGCCATAAACATATTAACATATTAATTAAAAGTAGTATTTATTAAAATGGTACTTTGTCTACAAAACAGGTTGCCCTTCACAGAGAAGAGATATGTTATTTAAACACTCTACCTATAAAAGCCAGTTATTAAAAACCGATATATACATACATGCTTATTGTCAGTTGATATACTTTTATTTACCTACATAATATTTATATCTGTTACTTGATATACTGTTACCTTCACAGCATTTATCTCCAGATCTGTCTATGCAATAAGATACTGTCTAGGGAGTGTTAAAATAATTTTTAAAAATAAGTAATCTATAAGGCAGGTTTGAACCAAGAATAAGAAAAAAAAAGACTATGAACACTTTGAATTTGAATGCCATAACTTTAGAATTTGAAATGTAATGTCTTTGCCTAGATATGTTTCCTTTTGTACTATCAGTGAAGACTTAAATCTCAATTTTAGGCTCTGTGTATGTGTGGATACATATGTTAGATATATACATGCATACACATGTATATGTATTCATATACATGCATACACATGTATATGTATTCATATACATGCATACACATGTATATGTATTCATATACATGCTAAGAAAATTAATAGCTTAAAACAAGATAACAAAGGTTACTTAACCCATACAATCAAACACGTTGTCTTTTACAGGCTGTTAACTCATTTGTGGGGTAGCTTTTGTTTTGTTTTTCTTATGTTTCACATGCAGGTATTGTTTATCAACAAAAGAGTGATCAACTCTTATACAACCATGTGTAAGAGTTCTACTCAGAAATATTTGTTACTCAGAGTTTAGAGTTATTTTATTTACTAGCAAATAATAAGGCAACAGTGAAATATTCAATCTTCTCTTTAGTAATAATCTAAGCTCAGGATGCTTTATTATATATTCAACATTTCAATAATAGTATTTAGAGCAATCTGTGTGAGAATGTAAAAATATAAAAGGCATGGTTTGTGTATTGGAGGATGGAGAACAAATAATATAGGAAATAGAATTGCAAATTTTATAAACCTTATTTTGGCATGTAGATTTTATTCAGCATTTTAAATGATAGGTGTTGGCAACAAGCAAACAATTTAACATAATACAGATAAAGCCCTTCAGTGTTCCTATAATTGCAGTGTGGACCAGGTTGAACATATCTTCAGTTATGCTAGTTTATGCAAACTGTTTACCAGATAAAAAGTGAATTTGTAACAATGGTTTATTCATCCACCTACTGCGCTTTAAGCTACCAGGTGGCACAGCTGTTGCCATAAGTAAAAAGATTTCTAACAGTCCACCTGGAATTAGGACAGCTGGTTCCTATGAGCTGATCTGAATAATGTACTGTGAATACTCTGGTACAGCTACTGACAGAACAAACAGCACATGACTGTCCCATCAGCCCAGAGCAAACACTAGTTACATTTCACAGAAACAGGCTGGTATTTACAACTGATCTAGGCCAAAAAGAATATTAGATTGAAGGCAACACCCCAAGAGAAAATAGCACTCCCCGAGAGCTAATTGTTGACCGTAGTCTAAGCAGCTTTAGCCATTATTGAAAAGCCCCCAAATCTGATTTTGCTGCATATAAAAAGGAAGAGGAAAAATATACAAAGCATTCCTGCATCTATTTGTGAACCATTTTGGAATTTTCTAAAATAAAAAAATGACCAATACTCCTTAGTTTTCCATTTACACAGTTGCTGCCAAAGTCAACCCAGATTAGCCAGAATCATGGCCATAATGATTTTCTTTTAATTTCTAAAATTGTAACACTTTACTAAAAAAAGAAGGCAGCAAAAAATAAAATGGAACTGAAACTAGAGAATCTCATTTAAATCTGCCATTGGTACCACAGATGACTCATATAGATGGTAAATGGCTTTCTTCAGGATGATACAGCTAGTTACTAACAGGCCTAATTAGAAAAACATCTATTGGCTGAGGATCCTTAGATTGTCTACCTGAGCCAAGGACAGCCCAGGTGAAACTCTAAAGCAGGCAAAATCTGATCTCAATGTTTCCCCACTAAGGTTGATTTTGCGATTTCAGGCCCGTGATTCTTTATTCCTAACAGAATTATTTCTGGGCCCATTTATTTCTGCCTCGGCTCTGTGGAAAATAGGACTATATTGTCCTCCCATTCCAGGTGTACAATTCTTGATCAGTGACTCACACTCCAAAAACATCCTCAATTATCTATACTTTTATTTTCTGCCCAGAAACATGGCTTTAGCTAGGCCAGAGGGTATCTATTTAGTCTGATGAATTCATTCATAAAATCTTCTCAAATTGGTCAAATTGGTGTTAGTGGTTTATGATGGAATTACTTCAGGTAACACTGAACTACTGAATACCATGTCATACCCATATAACTAACAGCTGCCCTGATAGTTTCACAGCATTTCAAACATCACATTTCTTAAAGTGAAATGGCCATCTTCTCTCCCTGGCTTGCTTGTCTTTCTTGGCTTGGTGAATAATATCAATAACTTATCCAGCTTTGCAAGTCAAATCTCTTAGTGTTATCTTTGATGTCTCCTCTGTCCCACTCCTTATATCTAAGCATACAAGGTCTACCCTTTCAAACCTCTTAATACCCCCAGAATCTAACCATTCTCTTCATCCTCATGGCCACTATTTCAGTTGTGGTTAAGGTGCCAAAAAATTTATCACTCCCACTGGGATACTTAGAGAGTAAAAGAAAGTGTTATTAATAATTATGCTTCTGATATAGAAGTAAACTAGGATGCACTAAGGAAAACAGGCACTTACGAAAATCTTAATTATGGTACCATTTCTTGACTAGAGTACTGTAACAACCTTCTAGCTGTTCTCCTTGATCTTATTCTTTCCCTTCACTCCAATCTAATATTCATACTTCATCCCCCTGCTTAAAAAATCGCAAGACCTCTGGGCAAGGTGGCTCACGCCTGTAATCCCAGCACTTTGAGAGGCCAAGGCGGGCAGATCACAAGGTCAGGAGTTCAAGACCAGATGGTGAAACCCCATCTCTACTAAAAATACAAAAATTAGCCTGTGATGGCATATGCCTGTAATCCCAGTTACTTGGGAGGCTGAAGCAGGAGAATTGCTTGAACCCAAGAGGGGGAGGTTGCAGTAAGCCGAGATTGCGCCACTGCACTCCAGCCTGGGCGACAGAGGAAGACTCTGTCTCAGAAACAAAACAAAACAAAACTGCAAGACCTACTGTTGCCCTCAGGCTAAATGAAGTCCATTATTTGTGGCATTGGAGGCTTTGGTAACTATGATCCTTGCCAATTTCTCCAGCTTCACCTCTTTGCTCTTTCCTCATAAGCCTTCAGTCAAATAAATCTCAGATTTTCTTGATAAGCCCTTTCCTCTCTCACCTCTGACCTCTGCCCAAGTTCTAATTACTTCCTCAATGCTCTTTCTGGCTTCTTTGCCTTGATTACATCGTGATCTTATGAAAAATTATCCGTACCTTGATTATATTTAATTATTGATTCAAAAAGTATTTGTCAAAGAACCCATTATATGCCCCATGTGAATAATTTAGCAACTGTATTCTGTTTATTTCATTAGTATGTCTTTTTTTGTAGACTGTGAGTCTATTTGGAAGAGGATTCACTGTAATTTACTATTAAATTTTTCATATCTAGCGCAGTGGCGGGGCACAGACATGGTGAATGTTCAGCAAAGATATATTGAATCAAAGGATAGATTAAAAAATGTCTTAAACCCAAAGAGTGGCTCTATTGATGAAAATCTCGGTGACTCCATCAAGTCAGCTGGATAAGTTTTAAAGGATGTGGAATTTTAGCATCCCTGATATTATATACGGTACACATCTTATTCTGCAGATGGCTTGGGTGGAATTGAACTCAGATGCAATTATCTGAATATTATATCTCATCTAGTACACTCTTCCTGTCAATATCAATTACTATTTCTGAAGCCATTGTTGGAAATCTTAATTCTAATGGCAAAGTTTTTTTAAAAGTATTCTTACAAATGGTGGGTGATTCTGAATGCAATGAACATTTCACATTCAGCTATAAAACTTCAAGATTCTATCACTAGTATGACAACATTCCCCTAAGACATCTATGTATTTCCTATTGCTTTGGAGGCCTAGAGAACCAGGGTTTAGCTGTATCCCTGAAAAATACAACTTGTTAACTAAGAACAATAAGACAGACCTTGTAGATAAACCAACTAACTATAGGCAGATGCAAAATGTATCCTTTCTCTACAAGTGGTACATACCACCTAACTGCATTTCCACACTGTGGTGCACAGAACAAACACATAAGGAAGGGCCATTTTAAAATTTCCAAAAAGTATTTTAAGGATAATCATGGCTAAATGCTACAGAAAATCAAACTTATAAGTCAATGAAATTCTAGATCAAAATTACAGAGTGCGTGTCTCTGAGAAGGGAAGTAGCTGCTGGAGAAGAGCTCTTGATAAGAGAAAAGGACTGTCATCCAACAGCCCGGCTGCCTTAAAAAAGTGTTCTCTAAGCTTAGTGTTCTCATCTGTAAAATGGGAATAATACTGCCTGTGTTGTGTGCTTTATAAGCTCATGTCTATGTTAAATATCTCTGAATAGAATAACATAGTAGATAAATGTGCAACAGGCTTTTTTGCCCAGTGACACAAAGAAAATACAGCTGAGTGCTGAATTTTCCAAGAATCCCTCACATAAAATCAACTAAATGCTGCCTTCCAAATAAGCATACACTTTTTATATACCACAATAAAAGTATTTGCACAGTGACATGATTATCTGTGTGAGGGTAGAGGTTATTTTGCAAATTTTGTATCACAAATTTTATTTGAAGTAAAATAAGCCAGGCACAGAAAGACAAACTTTGCATGTTCTCACATGTCTGTGGGAGCTAAAAATTAACACAATTGAAATTATGGAGCTAGAGAGTAGAAGAATGGTTACCAGAGGCTGGGAATGGTAGTTGAGGGGAGAGTAAAGGGAAGTGGGGATGGTTAATGGGTACAAAAAAAAAAATAGAGTAAATGAGATCTAGTATTTGATAACACAACAGAGTGACCATAGTCAATAGTAATTTAGCTGTATATTTTAAAATAAATAAAAACATATAATTGGATTGCTTGTAACACAAAGGATAAATGTTTGAGATGAGGGAAACCCTATTTACCCTGATGTGATTATTAGACATTGTATGCCTGTATCAAAATATCTCCCATACACCCAAAATATATACCTACTCTGTACCCACAAAGATTAAATATTTAAACATTTTAAAAAAGTTTAAGCCAAACTTGAAACAATTGTCAAAATGATTGCTGTCATTGACATAAGTAAAATAATGAGGAATAATATACAAGTTTCATTTAAATGTCTATTAATTCACACATCATTTAAAATGATTTTAAAGCATTCCTTTGAAAATTACAACTGCTATGCTTTTTTTCAGTGCAGCAGTAATTCAAAGAAAGGCTTCTTAGAACTCTCAGAGCCCTCACCACTTAGCCACAGAAAGGTGTACATGAAATATCCACTAATAAAATCCTTAACCAACTAAAATAAATGAACTGAATGATCTAACAGTAGAGATTATGATAACTGAAATAAAATCTTTATTATTTTTGTTTTCTTTAGATGATGAGGGTGAGAAAGTCAATGGAACACAAACATCATTAGAAATTCACATTTTTTACAGAGTATGGATTGGCCTTGATTTTTTTTTAATCACTCCTACTGAACACTTGAAAGCATCCAGACAGTCCTAATAAGATATATCTCAGAATTCATGATGAGGCATTGTCAACAGGCCAAGGAGAAGTCCTCCATGCAGAATGTATGCTTCAATTGAATGTTTCCTTCCCTATGATCGCTGGTCTTTATAGAGAAAGTTGATACACTAAGAGAGGCATGTAGTCATGTAGGAAATGGTTGAACTCTCATGCCGTGTTTGGTGGAGACATCATTCCTATATATCACTTCTTTAATAAACTGAGATCTGAAGCTTTTTGCAGATTTTAAAAACAATAGACATGTTTAAGAAAGATGCACCTTGGAAAGAAAGTAGCCAGGTTACAGAAAAGTGCTTAGATTGGCAATCTTAAAGTAACTTAAGTGATCTGGAGTTGTGAAAAATAAAATAGATTAAACTTTTTCACATATCCTTTACCCTAGCTCTTCTACCAATAAATAGCAAACAAACAAACAAAAAAAGTACTAGAAAGGTAAGAAAAACCTCTTTTATATTTTCTGGGCCACTATGTCATTTATTATATTACTAGCACAATTATAATTTATCATATCTAAAGAAAATTATTAAGCCAGGGTGCAGCTATGTTCCAATGAAAGAAAATATTAATACATGGTCTTATGAATATATTCACAAAGAAGAGAATGCTTATCTTTCTTGTCATGAGTCTTAAATATTAGGCACCCCAAGCTCTCTTAGGAACCATTACTGTTTTTATCATGTATAAATATACCCAAGACTTTTAGAAACCCTATCTAATTCATCAGTGTTGTCTTTTAGGGTAACAAGCTCCTTAAGTAGATAACCAACCAGTTACACTAGTATCCTGCCTCTCTTATTTCTCCTAAATTTATTTATCCAAGTAGTAAAAAGTTATGTAGTAGCTTCAATTTTGGTGAAGAAAATTTAGATCTAGTTATTCTTGCAAAAAACAATAAATGAGAAGAGAACATTTTGATCATTCTTAGGACTGATCTTTTAAATTCTTACTGAAAAGTGACCAAAAGCAATATTAGCACCCTGGCAGCAATTCTAGGATTTGTATTTGGTTCATTGCCATATGAAGGCATATTGAAGGTAAATTATGCAGGAGGAGAATATATTTCCAAGAGAGTTTGAAAAAAGCTCAGCCTGTGAATTATTTGCTTTGAAATGCCTTCATATTCTCCTGCTTGGAAATTCTGGTCAAGAGAAGAGCAAAAACAAGTAGTAAGCTCATCCTAAGCATATAGACAGGTGAACATTCATAAAACGTTTATCAGCCTGCAATAAAATTTTAAAATGTGCTGGACCATCCTCCCCTAGAAAAGAGGAGGTACAATAAATAGTTGTTATTATATTAAACTTCCAGAGACCACCCTATCCATCTTGATGTTCTAAACACCAGAAGTCCCCAAAGCAGCTTTCACTAACATGCTATTTGAAACTAGTAGTTAATTCCTGACAGCTGTTCCTCCTATATATTGTCTAATCTCTTCGACCCAAAGGTGGATTTACCTTGAAGCAATGAAGTTTAAGCTTTAGACCCTTCAGTTATAGGCCTGATGAAGAACCCAAGTCATAGATTCACATGATTTGGGGGTTTTCTAAAATTTGCAAAAGTAAAATTTTTATTTTTGTGTTCTTTTTCTCAAAGAGCTTCCACCTCTACTCTCAATTATTAGTGTCTGGCCCCACAAAACCTGGAACTGCCCCTTTTCCATCCTCGCTGTTTCTGAAAATGTTCCCTACAGTTTATTATTTACCAAAAATCTGGCTTTCATGAGAAGCCACTCTGCACATCCTTTCTTGCAATATTTCATCTAATGGAGAATGTCTATTCCATGATTCAACTCAGGCCTCAGAGCCAAGGTTAATATGCTATAAGATTCCGGATACTAGCTCTTCAAAATTCATTCAAGCCCCTCTTCTTTTGAAGACTCATGCTTAAACAATTCTACCACAGGTTCTTATCTTTGTGACTATAATCTACAGTCTTTGGAGGCATTGTCCAGCACTCAGAGTGTTCATGCTCATTGGTATCATTGAGATTGCAATTATGTCTGGCTTGGTCCCAAAACCTTTCACCATGGACCACACTAAATACCTAAGTATTATAACTCTGGAGCCTCCTCCTTGCCTACAATCTTATCTCCACTGCACTTTAACTACCATATAGCTGCTTTAACTACCATATAGCTGTGTATACATTTTGACATCACTGTGAAAAGCTCTCAGTGCCAATTCTTTAAGAATCCCTTTCTCTGACCACAATCTCTTATTCTTTCTGTGCACTGATTTCCTTTCTCTGACTCAATCAGTTCTTCTGCCTTTTATTTTTTTCTGCTCCTCAATTAATCCCTTGGCACTTTATTTTTCCAGCATGGGCTTTGAAGTAAGCCAGGTATGGTTTTGAATACTTTGGCACTTACCAAAGCTATTTTACAAGCATCTCAATCTCTGTAAGTCCCAGTTTCCTTAGCCTAAAATGAGGAAAGAATGCTCCTTCCTTTTCCTCAGTATTACATTTTATGGGAATGTTATGTCAAGAACCTAGCATACTCAGCTGACAGCAGATATACAATGTTAGTATTTACATAATTATGTATAATTAGGTAAACAGATAAGAGAAAAAGAAATAAGTTACTTATACCCCATTATCCTTTATCCTTACATCACTGATCCTCAATGTAACCTTTAGTTCCTTCAGCTTCAGTATTATTTTTGCAACTGCCCTACCGGAGCTCAACTCTTGATTTTCATCTCTTTTGTTCCCTCTCTCTTGCTGCCAGTTCCATCAGTGCTACTGAACAATCATGCATTCAAGCAGAATGGCGCCTCAAAAACGCCAAGTTTTCTACGCCTTTGGTGATCCTTAGATTTACTAGGCCCTCATTCGTCTTTGTTTGTATGCCTTACCGTGACATTTTTCTTAAGCCTTAGCCAGTCTCTAAGCTTCCTAATACAGCCCTGCTCTCCTCCCTCTCTGTCAACAGCTTGCTCTCGATATAATACAGAGAATAGAATCTAAATGTCTATAGGTTGGGAGTACCTCAATGTCCCTCAATTTAATCTCTAAATTATAATAAAATAGAAAATTTACTACTTCTTATTACAACTGGACTGAATCGTCTCTTGACAACTAACTTTGTTAAAACATTTTAACTTTGTTAAAACATTTTTCTTTAATCTTGGTTAAGTGTTTGTGTAGTTGGTGAGTCAACTGAGAGTTGAGTACCAAGGCTTCAGATGAGAAGGAAAATTATATGACAAAATAGAGAAAGGAAATTTTGGAGCCCCAGATCAGTCTGGGAGGAAACAGCTGAAAAAGGCAGAGAGAGAAGAGGATTAAACAGTAGGTGACTGTACTTTCTATGAAGTTACCCCTTCAACCTAGTCCACCAGTTCTGTTTTCAATCTAATCTGCCAAATTCCCGAAATCTGGACGTGAGTTATTTTTGTTGTTGGATAAATGAGAGAAAAGACTGATTTGTGGAAATCAAGGAAGTGGTGAGAATCAATAAAATGTGGAAATTAGGAAATTGGAACTTAAAAAAGAGAAGAGCTAACAGTTAATGAGTTGTTAGTTTGAAGTGCTTTACCTATATTGCTGCACTAAATCCTCATATATACCTATGGTAGATATTATTCTTATCATCATTTTAGAGTAGAATAAACCGAGAGGTTAAGTAAGTGGCCAAGTTTACAGAACTAGTTAAGTACAGGCAGTCAGACCTCAGATTCCATGATATACTATGTTGCCATATCACTAAATTGCCTCAATCAGCACTTTATCCCCAGTGAATTAAAAGAAAATATGAGGAAGCAATTTGAATGTCTTCCGTTTGTGAATTTCAGGTTCAATAAAATTTTATCTAATGCTCAAGGGACAGAGAAACTTTCATCTGACATATGGGTTAAAAATCTCATTCTTAAATTTTATCATGCCAAATGTACTTCTTCTTGCCTAAGATAAACTTTTCTACAAATGTGTTGGACATACCTTCCCCTAACTCCTCCCAGAGTTTTCTCCACCTATCCCCTATTATCTTCCATACTCTCTGTGATTTCACTGGTTCACTTGTCTCTAATGTTTGGATGCCCATTGTTCTAGAAAACTTCCTCTGACTCATCTTCCTTTCTGAATTCACGTTCTGCGTCCTTTCTTCCTTTCACATAGACGAGTTTTTCAAAGAAATTCACATTTCCTGCCTTTAACTCCTCAATCAATTTTATTTGTCTCTTCACTAGTTCTACATTCTACCAAAATTTCTCTCAAAAAGAATAGTAAGATGTCATGAATCAAGAATAATGGTTTCCAAATTATGAGTTAACTTCACTCGAGCTCTAGACACACATTCCTATCTAATGACTCTATCTACTTATGTTTTAAAATATTAATCACATCTCCTTATTCTACTCCTCTGTTTTCATGTATTAATAGTAATGTTAACATCTTCCTAGTCACCCTAGACTTCTCTCCTTCCCACTCTGCAACATCCAACCGATACCCAAATCCTGTTGTTTCTATCTCAAAATCATCACTTCCATCAAACTTCCTACTCATGTCCTGTGAGTAGGAAGTCCTGTCCTACTCAAGAAATAATCAAATCTCTCTTTGTTTTAATTCACGTATTAAAAAGCTACCAGAATTTTCTTACTAGAAGCCAGGCCTGACTTTGCCATGCCCCTGCTTAAAAACCCTTATTTGCTCAAATGATCCCTTACGTATTCTCTTTGTCCCAATTATAACACTTTCTCATTGCATTTTATTGGCTACTTATTCATAAATTTCTTCTACAAATAAGAGGGCACAATTGGATATGGCCCTAGTGGGAAATCATTAGTTCAGATATATAGTAGATACCTAAATAAATGTTTGATGAATGGATCAATTATTGAATGAATAAATGCTTTTGCTACTTGCCTGAATTAATCATTATTCAATATAGGTAAGTAGAAATTTCTAAGTCTGAATTAATGGATACACAGCTAATAGTAAGATGATTTGGCCCCTTAAAGATCAAAATTAACATTTATGAGGAATCTGATAATAAAAAAGTTCAAAAAGTCAAAATTCTTTACGGATATACTCATCTTTAAGGTACTGAGTACTAATCTCATAGCAATAATAAAAGAGAAAAATGTCAGAGGCAGACTGAGAGGCAATGCATCATTTTGGTAAACAGTGCAGCCTCAAGGGACTCTCGAGCCAGGCTGCCAGGTTTTGTCATTGAATAGCTGTGCCTCGGTTTACCCACAAAAAGGTGATAAAAATAGTTAGTAGTGGATAGATAATAAACAAAAAATAGTAAATATTAAAATAGTAGAAAACTAAAATAGAAAAAACTAAACTCAAGGCCAGGTGCAGTGCCTCATGCTTATAATCCCAGAACTTTGGAAGGCCAAGGTGGGTAGATTGCTTGAGCCCAGGAATTTGAAACCAGCCTGGGCAACATGGCAAAAACCCTATCTCTACAAAAAATAAAAAATTAACTGGGTTTGATGGTGCATGCCTGCAGTTCCAGCTACTCAGGAGGCTGAGGTAAGAGGATTGCTTGATCCCAGAATGGGGAGGTTGCAGTGAGCTGAGATCACCCCACTGTACTCTGGCCTGGGTGACAGAGAAAGACTCTTGTCTCAAAAAAATAAAAATATATTTTAAAAAACTAAACTCAAGGGGTTTTCATGAGATTTAATAAACTGATAAATATTAGACACTATGGTACTTGGCAAAAGATAACAGGTATCACCTATTATTTACTCTTTGAGGAATTTAATACTTTTATAAATATATGTAATTACTAGACACAAAAGAATGCATTTAGTCATTTCAACCCAAGAATATCCGGTAGCCTGGTCTCTCTAACACATAACTACAATACCTGACTCTAACTAAGAAGAGACTGTAGTAGGCTCCAAATGAATATGAATTATGTATACCTCAACATCTCCATATGCTAGGAATTATAAACACTATTTTTTTTTCTTCCAGGGAGGGAAACAATTAAGTATGAATGTTGCTAAACAATTGTCTATGATTATTGTTGGAAAAAGCAAACTAAATTGGTTGTAGATTAAACTTCCAATTTCTTTCCCCTTTTGATTTACTGTACTTCTTTCATCATAATGTAGCATATTTTGCTGCAAGAGATATAGTCATAGTATTTGGAATTTTTCCCACGGTGGTCTACCCATCTCTCAATTCAGCTTTTGCTCAAGTGTAATGAGAGGCTGGTCCACAGCCATTCATTTACAGTGTCTGAGTGAAAACGACAGAACACAAATTAGCCTGTCTTTAGAACACGCTGCTATGTCAGAATTCTGAACTGAAAAGAGAACTTTTCATTTGAGCAGGTGAGCGAGGAAAGGGACTGAAACACAAGATTCTTGTGATTAGGGTATGTTCAACTGCAGAAAGTGCACAAAGGAAAGCTGATGAGCCAGCCCACCCCCCACTATCCACAACCATCTTCTCCATTCTGTTTCATGGAGTAATCAAAGGATATTCTGAGCCTCTCAAAATGCCATCAATCCTTATTGAGAATAAAATAGAGCATCCCTCTCTCTCAAGCCTTTGCAGAAGCAATCATCATAGCAGGTTGGCCTGAACAGGGAGCTCTGGCAGACAAAGATGGATTTGTAAAATAAATAAATAAATACATACATACATAAATAACTTCCAAAAAATTTGAATAGAAAGTTGATGATAATGTGCCACTTCTATTATATAAAGGGTAAAGAAACTCACAATTGTCCTTTCTAGGTCTAGTACAGTAAAGAATAGGCTTCTTGATGAGATTTTCCCAGTAATTCACAGCAGAGCTGCGAGTCTTGTGGCAGTAATACTAAAAATTAACCATCTAAATGATTTAGATAAAACATTCATTAACATTCTCAATCTAAGGATCCTCTCTAGTTGTCCCTCCCACCTCTTTGTGTCCTTTTCCAGCTCTGATTTTCCTCTTTAGCACTTTAACAAAGAGTGGATGAAGCCTATTTCAACTGTTCAGAAAGGCTTCTCGTGCCAGCAGATAGTTGCTCAAGTGTAAAATAATTTCATAAAGATCTCTGAAACATTCTTTAGCGCCAGACTCTCCTTAAACAAGCAGTGTTTCTAAGACACGCATTGTCTTAGTGTTGTAGAAACATGTTTGGCAGCAGCCAAGTCTAGTGCTGATAAGAAGCTACAAACAATAAGCACAGGTTGTTCTTTCAGGTGAATCATTATTTACTAGATAGGTCATTCTCTTTGGAGCCGGAAGACCTGACACTCGTCTGGTATTTGCCAAGCTCTTAACCAAATTACCAAGTTATTTAATAGGCCAAGAATTTAGTGTTCTGTATAATTGGGATTCTGGTGTAAAAATAAAATGCCACAGATGCCAAAATGCTTTGCAAACTCTTAAGCACTGTTCAGCTGTCACTTATTTTTGTGAATGTCACAAGAATAAAAGTGATTCACTGATTAGAATTACACTGCTTGTAGCAAACTCTGAGAATGTAAAGGGGACAGGATATTTTTCAAAATAGTACTTCGTAGTCTAGAGTAAAACGAAAAAGGCTTGCATAAAATTGTCCCCAATATTTAAAAAACAAATTAAATAAAGTAGAAGTCTGTACTATCTCTTCCATCTTTTAATGAACTCCATTTGAATAATTATTAGGCTTATATTTTATTTAATTACTATTTATTGAAGATTATTATATATATATATTTTTAACCAAATGAAGGGTGAGAGTTAAAAGCATAGACAAATCAGTAAAAATACCTTACTTTTTACCATGTAACCTGGAAGTCTCAGCAAAAATACTTTGCCTCTCTGCTTCATTTCTACTTTTGTAAAATGGCCATAGTAATGCCCTTCATTTACCCTTGTTATGAAGGTTAAGGGTAATAAATGTAAAAAAGCTCTGAGCAGAGCCTAATACATGAATATGGGATCGATAAATGGTAGCTATATTTAGGTTTGTGTTTGAGAATTTTGAAACATTTGTTTAACTTGTAAGGATCATTTTATCTTCAAGTGGGTAATGACTGAGTCCCGATACAGACATTGTTCTCCCTGTTTTTTTTTTGCTCTGAGTTTGGCTCTGTCAATTCCATTTGTTCCTCCTAATCATTAACTCTTGATTACAGGGAGTCTCACAGAGGCATAAATGGAGCAGGGGCTCTGGCTTCTCACTGTGCTCCCAGTTAAGATCCTTTTAAACCAATTGATACTAAATCTCACTAAACTTAAAGTCAAAAATCAAGATTTTCATGGTTTTGACCAGGGGTTGGGGGAACAAATAGGGCAATAGAGGACTGAATACTAGAGTTAGACTTGAGAAACTGAAGCTTCTCCCATATCCCTTAGAAGCACAAGGACACTGGGCTACAGGTTTTATATTTTGCAGTATCAGTATACACATGTAAGATGAAAGGGTTTACACTAGAATGTCTTCAAGGTCCCTTGCAACTCTGACACTACGTGAGTACATAGTTACTTATGCATCCACCTTGTACTATAACAGTGCATCTCAGTGAAGAAAGTCACTTCACTTCAGAGTTCATCTATATGTACTAGGGCCAAGGACAAACCACACTGGTTGTATTTCTATTCAGAGAAAATCTAGTGGAAACATATGTTCAGAGAAGGACATACATGCTAGGGAAAAAGAAGGAAAAGCAAGTGCCAAAGGAGGGATGTTAAATTATCTTGTCCATATTGTAAGGAGAGCCTGGTGTCTGTGTGTCAATGAGAGTGTGGAACTTTATACACAATGAATAATGTATTTGTTTTAAATGTATATATATACACACATTGCCAATCTCTCCTCCTTTCCCAACTTTAAGGTCAGTTATAAATATCAGGCTGCTGCTTCATTTTGGGTGAGGAGTAAAATCATTGTGATTTACCACGCTATGAGAAATATTTCACCTCTTTCACATGTGCAAACATGCATTTATAGGTTTATAATACCAATGGTATTTAGTTTTACACACATCAAGGATTAGACTTTGTTTAAATTTTGAAGAGAAAAATAATAAGATTAACATTCATTATAAGAGAAAATGTCGAAAGGGATACAGGCAATTATTTAACAATAGAAAAAGCAGATTCCCTAAAGAATAAAGCAATGACTATAGAGGAATTCATACTGTACCATAACAAGGAGGCATTATACAAAGTTCAAATCGACTAGAAGTGATTTGTATGATACTTGGAGATACAATTTGATAAATAACTCTAAAACTTACCTCTTCATTACTAAAGAAATTGAGAAAATAGTTCAATTTTGTTTGTAATTCCTAAAGACAGGGCTAAATGAAGAATTTAGAATTCAGAGCTGGTACTATAGAAGGCTTGACATTATGTTTAATAAGATATAACCCAACCCTATGAAAATCCTTAGGAAGTCAGGGATAAATGAAAGAACAATAACAATTTGTAAAAGACAAAAGGGTACTTTGTTTTTTTAATTTAGTTTTGTTTTGAGACGGAGTCTAGCCCTGTTGCCAGGCTGAAGTGCAGTGGCGTGATCTCGGCTCACTGCAGCCTCTGCCTCTCGGGTTCAGGTGATTCTCTTGCCTCAGCCTCCTGAGTAGCTGGGATTATAGGCACGCACCGCTACACCCAGGTAATTTTTGTATTTTTAGTAGAGATGGGGTTTCACCATGTTGGCCAGGATGGTCTCCGTCTCCTGACCTCATGATCCACCCACCTCAGCCTCCCAAAGTGCTGGGATTACAGGCGTGAGCCACTGTGCCCAGTCTAAGGTACTGTGTTAAATACAAGTAAATCTTACAAAGAATAGCATAACTAAACTAATATATCCAGATTTTAAGAAAGTCACTGGTAGAAAAGACATTGCACAAAAAGGTCCCTTGATATTTTTTTATATATAAATTAAGTATTTGAAAGGTTTCTCAAATTAGTGGAAAATCAGAGGGGTCAGAACCACTTTTGATATCCCTGTTATTTCCAAGAGCTTGGAAGGACAAATGAATGCAATTTGACATTATGTTCTTATTTAAAAACAATAGTCAAATCTATAACACATAAGGAGAGGAGCTCTTTCTTAAAATATGCAAATTATCCATCCACACCTCTAAAGTCAAACAGAAAGCACCAACATGATCTATATTTTGAAAGAGATCAATGTTGGGATAATGCTTGCAGCTTCAGGCAGTTTTGTGTGTGTGAGTTAGAGAAGAGTGGAAAATAAATTGCAGTGACTGGTCAACTCGAATGACCAAGGCATTTCCTTGGCTAAATGTTCAAAAATCCTTCAACTGTTAGTGACAACAGGATTATATATCATTTGAAGAGAGACCTACTAAAACATGCATCATTCGAGTTTCTTCCCTTGATGGAAATAATAGAAAGCTGTACTCTAAATAGATGAAGGCCAAAAAAATAAAAACTGGTGCCAATAAATGATAAAGCATGGAAATATTAATTAACATTGTATTTCATTTGGTACAATGTCAATACTATTATTTAGAAATTGAGCCTATTTTCCAAAAAAAAATAAATAAAACCAATTGGATATCTATTAGAGGAATATTATAGTAACTTCTGTGACGTGATAAGGGCCTGAAATAGATTCAAGACAACAGAAACAGAAGATAGGAATTTGAGAGCTGTTTTTCAGGAAGGCTAAAAGAAAAAAAAAAAGTTTTTAAATTGAATAATTTAATGAGGAGCAAGAGATTTCAAAATCATGTTTCAAGCCATCATAACATTGACAGAAAAAAAAGGAAAATTGGAAGAAAGTCCATCTCACCTTCTGATAAAAGTTCTCAAGCATGTGCAATATAGAAATATTACAAAAAGTAGAAATTAAAAAGTAACTTAAAAACACATTTCTTCACCTTTGTTTGTGGTAGGGGGTTTTGTTTGTTTTTGCTTTTCTTCTGATCCATTTCAGATCTGCTCATCTGTTCCACCAAAACAATTTCTGTTCCAAGCTAGATAATCAGCCTCCACAAAGGTACAGCTAAAATGACTTTTTATAACCTCTTAAACTGATTTAGCTTCCTTTGTCTTTTTCCTATAATTCCTGGCATGTCTCTCTCAGAATATTATCTCCTCAACTAGAGTATTAACTCTTTGATGGCAGGACCTCTGTCTTCCAACTTTGTACTCTGATTGCCCAACACAGTACCTAGCCTATAATAAACAATCAATATATTAATTTATTTACATTGAACAATTTGGCCAGGCATGGTGGCTCACACCTGTAATCCTAGCACTTTGGGAGGCTGAGAAGGGTGGATCACGAGGTCAGGAGATCCAAACCATCCTGGCCAACATGGTGAAACCCTGTCTCTACTAAAAATACAAAAATTAGCTGAGTGTGGTGGTGTGTGCCTGTAATCCCAGCTACTCAGGAGGCTGAGGCAGGAGAATCACTTGAACCTGGGAGGCGGAGGTTGCAATGAGCCAAGATCGTGCTACTGCACTCCAGCCTGGCAACAGAGTGAGACCCTGTCTCAAAAAAGAAAAAGAAAAAGAAATTGAACAATTTAAAAGATTTCTACTTAGGCCCGGTGCCATGGCTCATGCTTGTAATCCTAGTGCTTTGGTAGGCCAAGGAGGGAGGATTGCTTGAGGTCAGGAGTTTGAGACCATCTTGGACAACACAGTGAGACCATGTCTTCACACACAAAAAAATTTTTTAATCACCCGGGCATGGTGGCACACAACTATAGTCTTAGCTATTCAGGAGACTGAGGCAGAAGGATCACTTGAGCCCAGGAGGTCAAGACTGCAGTGAACAATGATTGTGCCACTGCACTCTAGCCTGGGGACAGACGGAGACCCTGTCTTAAAAAAAGAAAGAAAGAAAGAAAGAAAAACACATTGATAGAAAAAATAAAAAAAAAAAACAAACCCAAAACAAACCAACAAATAAAAGCCCTAGTCATGTGGAGGATCTTAAGAAGAAGAGCCCCTTCTTTTGTCTTAATAAAAACAAACAAACAAACAAAAACCCTCAAGCATCATGTCAAAGATACCATCATGTCAAGCCAATATCCTGAGACTACAATCATTTATCATCAAGTAGCAGCCGTTGTTAGAAGTGATGTTGATCCTTGGTAAATTGCAACCACAGTAACCTTGTCATACCATCACAGAATTCTCACACTATATCATTTAGCTATGAGATACTTCCTTAACTTGTGTCCATAGGGTTTTCTCTTCTGTGTTCAATCACATAAGGAAAAAAGTTATGCATAGAAGTGATGCAGGATTTTTTGCTCCTTAGCTCAGCAAATCTGGGTTCTTGTTTGATGACCAGGAAGAATTAGGCATGAGGACACATTGAAGGGTGAGGAAGGTGGAATTTATTAAGTGAAAAAGAAAGCTCTCAGCAAAGAGAGGGTCTCCTGCAAGCAGGTTTCTACCTCCCTCAAATTGAATACTAGCACCACCACACACGAGATAAAGAGGCCAGGCTCCTCCCCTGTATAAGGCGCAAATTCCTGGTAGTTCCACCCCATTCCCCCAGTGCATGTGGGCTTCCAGTCCACTGTGGGCATGCCCAGGCAAGCACCCCATGCAGGCTTCCTTATCTGCACAAAATATCTGGTGTAAACAAACACTTGTGGAGGCAAGTTGGAGACTCTCTGGGGACCCTTCGCTATCTGCCTAGGCCTTTGTCTGCCTCCCACCTCTATCAGAGGTAGGCCAAAATGTTTTTGATCATTTTCTGATGACATATTTCTTAGAAGAAAATACAACGTGACCAGGCGCAGTGGCTCACTCCTATAATCTCAACACTTTGGGAGGCTGAGGTGGGTGAATCACTTGAGGTCAGGAATTCGAGACCAGCCTGGCCAACAGGTGAAACCCTGTCTCTACTGAAAATACAGAAATTAGCCAGGCATGGTGGTGCATGCCTTAGTTCCAGCTACTTGGGAGGCTAAGGCAGGAGGATTGCTTGAACCTGGGAGGCAGAGGTTGCAGTGAGCTGAGACTGCGCCACTGCACTCCAGCCTGGGCAACAGAGCCAAGACACAGTCTCAAAAAAAAAAAAAAAAAAAAAAAAAAAAGCAAAGAAAAGAAAAAAAGAAAGTAAATACAATTTTAATGCATGAGATATAATCAGGCAATATTTTAAAACATAACTGAGGTTAAAGCATCATCGATTTGGTTCCAGAATGTGAGATTTCTGACTTTCAATTTAGTTTTTTTATCCAGATTACCACAAAGTGAATGAAAAGTTTTAAGGTCCTTTAGTAGCAAGATGTTTAATAGTCACTTGAAATGAGAAGTCTCCCTCCTCCATCCCCTCTGTTAGCTTAGAAATATGGCCTTTGTGTGGGACAACTGAAATCCAGACTCGATTTCTAGCTCTTTTTCTTATCATTTGTAAGTTACCTAAACTGTCCATAGCTCGATTATTTTTTTAAACTCTTAAAATTGGACTGGCAGTAGTACCTACCTCCTAGGGCTTTGTGAAATAAAAGTGAGAGAGCTAATTTAAATCACTTAGCATAGTACTTGGGTTATAGTGAACATTCAATAAGTTTTAGCTGATATTATTACTATTTTTATTATTTCATAAAGGGACAGGATTTTGATTTATTGAAATACTAAGACAAATCCCATTGAAACTTACATTTTCAAATGTCATTATTGAGAATGACATCATTGTGTCTGTATTATCATTTTGCTCAAACTTCTACTGGTTTATGCATCATAAGGAAACATATAGCAAAATATAATAAATCTTATAGGAGAGACCAAAGATTTGCTTGCATTTCTTTCTTTTTATGCAGGAGTTGGGGCTAAATTTATAAAAATCTTATGGTTAATTACAGTGTGTGTGGCAACCTTATAAAAATATCTATATTAAAGTTATGAAATCTAATCTGAGAGCAAAGTGATATGGTGTACAGTATATAGAATCATATTTTTAGCAGTCAAGATACTCAACTTACTTACATTCAATGATTTAGAAATTGATCAAATTTTTGAGATACCAAACTTCTTTAATTTTCTTCATTCTTCACTTCTGCTTACATTTTATTTTTCAGTTTATTTATATATCTATTCTGGGAGAAAGTGTGTAAGAAGAGGAGGAAAATGCAAATCTATTTAATAGAGTTACTTCTTAGCAGATAGGAAAGAAGTGAAAAGAAGTTTAGATTGTGAAGATAAATCCAGGAAAGAAGTGAAAAGAAGTTTAGATTGTGATGATAAATCCATTGCGGGTTACTCACTTCACTAATGTGGAGTAGCTACAATTTCTCTGGCTGAGATAATTAAGAGTTAGCTGATATGTTTTGACAGAGGCGGAGCATTTAATCTTAAAACTATTTCTTACAAATGACTGGATGGGCTTGCAATTGAAACTGTGTCTTCCTCTATAAAAATACATGGAAGCTTTTACATTAAATTAAATTTTCTAATATCATTAAAGCTAAAATATCTTCAGCCACATCAGTTTATTCACTATTTTTATTCATTGCTATTTCATTTAATATACAATTTGTTATATCAAAAAAATATAACTCTAGGCAACCCAAAAGAAAAGACCAAACTTAGCCATTGTAACAAAAAAAAAAAAAAAAAGAAAGAAAAAAAACCTATGGAGAATTTTTAAATTATGCTGAACATGTAATTGAAAATATTAGGCAGCATGTGTTTAAATATCTAGAGAAAAGAAGGCAGCAATGGAAACTAAATCCAATAGACTGAATATACAAAGGGACAATGGCCTGACCATATGTAAAAATAGAAACAAATTGGGAAGCAAACCTTATCTACAATAAACAGCCCAGCAAACCAGCCTTTTGTAAATCAGATTTGCAGGAAGTCAGATTGCTATCTCTAGTAACAATCCAGGAAGCTAAACAATTACTTGTATAACAATCAGCTCCAAATGACCAGAATTGATTAATAACTGGCAGCTTTCCTAATTTTTGTCCTTGCTTCCAACTTCAGACCAACAGAAAAAAGTCAAACACGCACCTCTAACCAATGCTTCTAGTTATCCTGCCTATAGCTTCCCCAGGCCAACAGTCTCTAATGAGGGCATGGATGAAGCTTTCCCTTATTTTTTTCTTTCTTTTTTTTTTTTTTTTCCTATACAGCTTTCCCACTCTGCGGGCCTTTAAGTCTCTGCCAAAATGTAAGTGATGGAGCTGACTTTCTTGCTATAGCAATCTCTGAATAAATACTCTTTGCTTTTTTCATTTGGTTAATATTCATTTATTTCCATACTATTGGAACATCTATTCCAGGTTCATTAATAGGTAACATGCTTGCATACACTAAAAAGCTAATCTTCATAATATTCTGTGAGAAAATTTTTAAATCCCCATTTTATAGATATAGAGCACTGTTTGCAGAAGTTAAATAGCTTCTCATTTTCTCCTATTTTCACATCACGCTAGAGTAATAGCTTTTGGTGCATTATTGCTTAAAAAGATTTGAGGCCAGCCATGGTGGCTCACACTTGTAATCTCAGCACTTTGGGAGGCCAAGGTGGGTGGATTGCTTGAGCTCTGGAGTTCAAGAGTAGCCTTGGCAACATAAGGAAACCCTGTCTCTACAAAAAATTATAAAAAATTAGCTGGGTGGGGTGGCATGCACCTGTGGTGCTACTCTGGAGGCAGAGATGGGAGGATCTCCTGAGCTTGGCATGTGGAGGTTGCAGTGAGCCAAGATCATGCTACTGCACTCCAGCCTGGGTGACAGAGTGAGACCCTGTCTCAAAAAAAAAAAAAAAAAAAGAAAAAGAAAAAAAAAATTTAAGGTAATATTAAAAGTATTATCTAACAATAATAACAGCTGCAAATTAGGTAAGTGTTTTCTAGCATGACTTAAATTTGTATTCATCAACTTTCTGAACAAATATAAACAATGTATTTTGAACTGATTCATTGCTTTAAAGTTGTAATTTATCAAAATATATGTGGAATTAAAAAAATCAAAAGCACTATAAAAAAAATTACTTCTGTCTTTATTTGATATTAGAACACATCGGCAGAAATAATTTGCTGGCCAAGCAGTAATTGCATCAACAAGTTTTCCTAGATAATGGGTAGAGCACCTTATAAGAAAGTGTGATTATTTATGATATATGATATTGACAAGGAAAAAGGTAAGAATAAAAATGGTAAAAATGAAAAGTGAAATTGATGATCCTAAAAGTAGAGTAATAAAATTTGTTTACCTGGCATTATAAATACTCTGCAATTTTTTAAAGTTAATTGCCTAACACTCATATAAGATAGGCAATATTGCATTTAGAAAATGAGGAAACAAAGTCATAGAGATATTCACAACAGTACCTAAAGTTTCTTAATTAGTGCGCAGTGGAGCCCATATTTTCAAAATGCATTTTTTTTTTGGTTTCAAAGTGTATCACATATGCTTAAGAAACATTTGATCAAAATTCACTTTTAAGATGTTCCCTTAGCACGTTATTTAGCCACCAAACTTAAAATGGAAGTAATTTATTTTCTAATTTAGCCATGTAGGAAAAAAAGGAGGAACATGGCATTTGTACATATTAGAAATTTCCGTAAAAGTTATGTAAAGCCAGACTGAAAACCATTAGGACAATATAGACGACAAATAAAGCTTTTTAAATGCCTAAACATAAAATGATATTTAAGAACAATTTCTTTTCCAAGGACTGAAAAAGTAAAAAGAAATCTACAGGTAACATTGTTTTATAATGTGGAATAAGAAATGATGGCTAAAGGTCAAATAAGTCCTCGGGTGATTTATACTTTGTCTCAAGAATTCCATCTAGTTAGCTCAAACGTTTATTAAGAATTTCTTGCACTGAGAACTGTAAATTAAAATGAACAAAAAGCTGAAATGTAAGAATTCTTCTGAAAAGAAAAAGATTTATAGCATTACAAGCTAAGAAAGAAAAACTAATTTTTTTGAAATTTCACTGTTGTAACCAGAAGTAATGAATTTGTCACTTAGAATTATAAACACGAGGGTATATAATTTGATCATTTTGCAAAGCGTACAGAGAGCCTCCTTTATACACCTTAACCGCTTTCTTCCCTCTCACAAGCAAAACACTGATTATTCATTACCTATCCATTCATCTAATTTTTAAAACTTTTAGTTATCTACTCCCCATTGGGCATGTGATAAAGTTTTCTGTTTGTACTATAATATTTTTTAATAGAAAAGAAAAAATAATTGAGGTCTCCATCTTTGTCTCTTTCCATATCAGATCTTCTAAATGGAGGTAGATGAGTAAAAGGTGTAGAGCAGATTTGAGATGCATTTTATAAGAAAACCACCTGGGGAATTTCCCAAACAAGACAAGTCCCAGATTCTAATCACATCATGGAAATAACATGCTTCAGTAACTTTGAAGCAAAACAAACTACACTGTAGTAGGCAGATATCTAGCTTACATTATTCCTCTCTTCCACTGACTAGCTGTGTGACACCAGTCATATCACCTGACTTCTCTGTGGTAAGTTTCTTCATTTGAAAGAAGGAGACGATAATAATAGAACCACATGAAGTTTGTTTAAGGATTAAGGAGGTTAACATATATGTGTTGAATAGTAACCACCAGGGGAATATTACTTAATTGTTACTATCAATATGAAACAAAGCAAATTATGTTAGATAATGAGCAGCAAGTTGAAAATGTTCTTGTGGCTATGGTCAAGAGAAATCGGATGCTGTTTGTTCTGCTAGCTATGATAATGTTCTTAGATAAAGAAGGAGATTAAGAGAAAAGAATTATCTTCTAGAAAAAACTAAGCATCATGTTTATATCTTATCAATGGAAGAAATTGATTACAGACACAAATTTACTACTTCTTCATGCTCCGTACTGGTCAGTGAATGACTGACTGGATTACAGCACTTATTATGCAGTCCCTCTATCTGTATGATTCTTTGATTAAGGTGGTCACTTCTTGAAAGGATAAGTTGTGTCAAAATTCTTTGAGTCTTAAATGTATACTAATGCTTCACTGACAGTGGTACTCAATATATGTTGAATGAATGAGGAATGAATTTATAAAAATAAACAAATGCATGGATTTGACAGCTTTCAAAGAAAGAATCGAATTCATATAGAGTAGGTTTAACATTTAAAATGAAATGTAAAGTATTTTCAGAAACTTCTTTCAAAACTTAAATCTACTTCTTACAAACAAAAATCTACTTCTTAGCAGCCTTTTCGATACGATTAGGTTCAAAGGACTGCACAGTTTTCTGTGTTTCTACTTCAACTTGACAGAAAATATTTAATTTTTCTTAAATAAGTGAAAGAGACTTGTATTACTTCTTGACTAATAAATCATAATATCTTTTTAAGAAAGAAAAGTAGAAAGCCTACTTGGTAGGAATTTTCATTTATTTATATACGCATAATGGTTTTATTAGTTGGAATTGTTTTTTAAAGTTAAGATTTGTTTTAAATAAGATGAGGAAAATGTTTTTCTTCTGAAATCTTGAAGGTATTTCAGAGTACATGTTGTGTTGTCCATGCTTGTCTTCCAAAATTAACTATATATAGCAAGATTGGCACATCTTTTGTGGGTATGGTATGTTTTTAATCTAGGCATCACATTGATTTGAGCTATGTAATTATTTTGAAATGTTAGTGCTTATGAACTATTTACATGATTTTATATCTCAGAAATAATATGATATGTGTATATAATTCTTTCTTACCCTATTTGAGTCAATTCTTGCTCTGGAAGTATAGATGGGAGGTGGGATGTTGAAAGCCTGAGGGACCAAGTACTCCTCAGCATCCATCATATCTTCCAAATCCTCTTCATCCAAGAGATTCTGAAAGAACTTGCTGTCATTTGGACTGGGAAGCTTCATACGATCATCACCCTAAAAGATTGCCCATCAGACACAAATATGATTCTTTCTTTCTTATCTTAAATATGTGGTCTCTGCAATAAATTTATGTAATATCATAACAGATCGTTGAAAAATTCATACACACATTTAAAAAAAATAAGTCTTTAGCACAACCACCAGCCATTAAGAAACCTATAACATGCTTAGAAATGATAGGGTCAGGTAAACAAACTTTATACAAGGAGAATATGATAAATACTGTTAGAGAAAAATAAAGCAAAATCAAAAGATGTTTTTAGGGAGGTAAAATCAATTTCAGGTCTGAAAATAATTGTTCATTGCCCAGATCGTGTATGGGTGGCAACTTTAAGAATAAACAATAAAACGTGATCAATTTATCAATGTTTATTCTATTTGGTTCGTTTGATGCTGTAGGATTATCAGGATCATAGGGTCTATACTTTATTCTATAGCATACTGGCTACATTATCAAAGTAGTGGCATTTAAAACTCACAGTGCAAGTGGCAAACAGAGTAAAGGAGTACGAGAAAGACACCAAAACCTTTGTTATACTCTTCCTCACCTCGTCTATTTCTTAAATATTTTTCCTATATTTTTAAAGTTACATAATTTTTGGAAACAATTTCAGTTCGTGAAAACTAATTTTGGGGAAAAAATAAATGGAAATAAGTACCTTCTAAAACCTAGCTTTTATATTTATGTCAGACTATCGATATGAAAATAAAGGCTACCTTGCTTTACTGAGGAAACATAATTCACTCTAATCCAAGGCCCATTTGTTGAGAGTTTAGGTGAAAATAATCATAGAGAAATATATTATTATTTATTTTTTAATTATCCAGTCTATTTTTCTAGTGTTAAATATAAAATATTTCTTTGGCTGGTTGGTTGATTAAAATGTGCATCAATTCATTAGAATTGAGTTATTGCTTGGATACTGCGTATCTCTCCAAATAAAACAAAACATATTTTAAAATATTTTTGGGGAAATATCAATATACTGAAACTTTTGATTCACTGTCTTCAAGCATGGGCAAGATTAAAACAAAAATCTGTCTTCCTTTTGTTCTGAAAAAAGAAAATTATACTAATGAACATGACTTACACATAATGTTAATAAAATCAAGGTGCTAAAATAAGTGTCTGAGAATTAAGACCTTTTCATGTATAATCATAATTATCTGTTCAGTAGCAGAGCCACTTGAATACTAAGGGAAGGTGCTAAAAGGTGGATCTGATATGAAATAAGAAGCTCTTTTCCATAGTCATTTGACATGATAATCTGCTTAATTAATCAACATGTTAGCGGTCATTTCCACAGTTCCAAAGTCCTGATACCACTCATTTGGCAGTGAGTTTGCCATTGGCCTAGTCTTAAAAGCATAAGTCAAATGTACTCACCTGAATAACTAGGTATCTTTGAGGGTCTCGAGCCATCCTTGAAAACTCAGCAGCCAGTTCCTTAAATTTAGGTCTACTGTCAGCATCAATCATCCAACCTGGAAATTTACATAGTGAAAATGTCACTATAGTCATAACTAGAAAGGAGTTGAAATTTAAATTTTGTGAAAATATAAGCAAAAGTTTGAAAAATGTTGTTTTAATCATAATGATCTGAAAAAGAAAGAAAGCTAGTGAAAGAAACGACTCCATTGGTAAGGCTTTATCAGTCTCTTTGTTGATATTCATAACTAAATGTAATGTACTGTAAAACGAGATAAATTTTTTCTCTGATGCGTATAGATGTCACTGCAATGTAAGTTATTATTTTGTATTAGGAGTGACAAAGGAGAAAAGATTTGGTTACAATGCTTACACTGGCACAAAGGGGAAAAGAGGAATTAAAAGCAACTTTCTTGTGCTACATTTGTCCTGGTGGACCAAAAAAAAAACAACAACAACAAAAAAAACAAAAAACTAATGCAAAGTGATTGGTAATGCCTGTTCAGCAATAGACATTAGCTTATCTTAGTACTAGCTTGTCTAGCATAAAAATACTAACAGCAATTTTCAAGATATGTATTCTTATTTAGCTGGGAGTCTAGATACAGTAGACCTTATCTCTACAGGCTCTGTTTAGCTAATGAGATGACAAGAATAAAAGTACCAAGCTTTCCTTGATTTTCTTGCCAAATTATCCTCCTCTTAGGTATTAAAACCCCGAAAGAAAGGTAAAACTCTCTATTAGGGAAAGTGTTTTCTTGGTTTTACATAACTTCATCAGAGCTAAATTCTGACGAGTTTAAATCATTTGCTATGCTAGTTATAGGATTAAATTATATAAGACATGCATGTTTCTAAACTTTCTTCCATAGATGTCTACCAAACAATATTTAATAGAATAAGGCTGTAAAGCTTGTTCCTTCCTTTTCCGGGAGTTCAGTTTTTATTCCTATTCTGGGAATTTTTTGGGTGTCATTTTATGTATCATTAATGTCCTCTGCTTTTGTTTTCTCCCCAAAGCTCAAATGCTCTGTATTCTATATGCATTCATTTGAAAAAATGCTTGCTAATGCCAAGATGCTAATGAGAAAACAACAGGTGTTTCTGAAACTATTGAAGCCAAAAAAGGTTAACCACAGTTGAGGTATCGGTTTCTGTCCAACTAAATTTTGAGTAAATAGAACTATGCTTAGTGAAAAGGGCAGGCTGACCTGAACTGCAAAGAACATTTTTTATTTCCTCCCTCACTGTCAGAATGTATCACACATGTCATGAATATAAATCTGAGTAGACCTGGGTCCAAAGTCTCTTATTAATAAGATGCTTATTCACCTTCACAAGTTTGTTTCTTTGCTATCCCCATGGAAATCAGAAGGGGAAAACCTTAGATTATACAAGAGAGATTGCTACATGTTAATCTCACTTAAATTAAGCCAGAAACTCCAGAGACTTCCTCAATTCTATTTAAATTAAGGGCCTGTGCTTCAAAAACACATTTATAGTACATATGTGTCTGGGGCATAGGAAGAAAAAAGAAAAGTAAGAGTTTGATGTAAACAAATGATCAAATTGAAAAAAGTAAACATTTATAATCTTTTTAGCTCACTATAGATTCATTTCTTCCCACTTCCCACCTTGTCCTGCTAATTTGCTCTTGACTAAAACCAGTAGACCTATTTCTATTAAATTAATTTTTAAAACTATCAGTTTCAAGCTTTTTTCCTTCATGTTTAGATCATTTATGTAGCCTGATATTTTCCCATAAAGGTCACTAATGTTATTACTAACATTCATGTTAGTAATAACATTATAGTGACTAATTACCTCTCTTTACGACAGGCAATTTGACTGTCATGGAGATTATGAGAATAAAAGAAAGAGTCATAATTTTGACTTCATAGCATGGAAGAGTATTACTTTATATTAATAATAGTCACAACAAAGAGGCATTCATATGTTCCGTTCATAATTGTTTTTGAACTGCTGTATTTTTCAATACAGAGAAATGTTATACAGATTGAGTAATCGGTGCTATTACTTTACTAAGAATGATGATGGTGATAATATTATTTTGCAATCTTACATTTGACCATGACCATGTAAACGTCAATAGTGCAGATGGGAGGCTGAGGCAAACGTTCTCCTTTCTCTAATAAATCAGGGATTTCTCGCGTTGGAATTCCATCATAGGGTTTTCCTCCAAAGGTCATCAGTTCCCATATAGTAACTCCTATATTGGAGAAAAAATTCTTACTTAAGCATATTAACAACATATTTTGAACAAACCAGCAATATACCAGTGGTAAAAGAATACTCCTTATAGATCAATCAAAACACCAATCAATTAAAAAAAAAGCTCCACAAAGTCCTGTATCCATTATGAGAACCCCAATGTCAAAATCTTTGTGGGGGAATTCAATTTTCTTATTATTGTCTTGGAATTTCTAAAGTATAGAAGAGACAATTTACAGTGGATGTCAGCATATAGAATCTGTTCCCCATTTCTGCCTATAGGTAATACTAATGTTTGCTGATCCAGGTTATATTTCACTATACCACATTACAGTCCATAAAACAATTCACCTACTATATATACATAGGTATTCAGTACAAATAAATATGATTTTCAGTAAAACAAGATATTGACTAATTTTAAGATTAGCATCTTTGCTATAAAAGGCTTCCAGAATAATTACCTTATGTTACAATAAAGAATTGTGACTCTCTCTAACTTATACAAAGAAAAAAGTTGAATAAAACAGACTTCTTTAGCACATATGAGAGCCTGAGAGAGGAATGTTCCATATGTAATATATAGTATGTGTGAAGTAGGCATCAACAAAATTGTGAAGGGGATAAAAAGTATTTTATTCTTTTTTTGAGACGGAGTCTCGCTCTGTCGCCCAGGCTGGAGTGCAGTGGCGCAATCTCGGCTCACTGCAAGCTCCGCCTCCCGGGTTCACGCCATTCTCCTGCCTCAGCCTCTCCGAGTAGCTGGGACTACAGGCGCCCGCCACCACGCCCGGCTAATTTTTTGTATTTTTAGTAGAGACGGGGTTTCACCGTGGTCTCGATCTCCTGACCTCGTGATCCGCCCGCCTCGGCCTCCCAAAGTGCTGGGATTACAAGCGTGAGCCACCGCGCCCGGCCTTTATTCTTTAGGTAATAAAATGGCTTTCTTCAATCACTGGGACATTGATTTTCTCTGCAAAAGCTAATACCCTAAACGGTAGCATGCAAACAGCCAGTTTTGATGATAATGATGGTTCTGATTTCAGCAATAATATATACACTAAATATCTTTTTTGTAATGTAATGATCATATAATTTAAAATAATATTTTCTTAGGGATAAAGATTTTTAAGTTCAGAAATGGCTAGCTGGGCACAATAATATTACAAAGTGAATTTTGATTGGTGTATATATATAGTCATCTTTCAGTATAAAAGCCATTAATTAGAGCTACGTTTTCTTTCCTACTGCCATCTGTAATGCATTATTTAGCCAGGCTGAAGTCTTTTTTAGTTTATAACAGTTATCATTGACTGATAACAAAAATACAAAACTTAAAATATAAAACTATGTGGAATTTAAAATTATTCTTTATAATAGAATATTAACTATGACCTGATTTTTTTGGTTAACATTTACATCTTAGGATTTTAGGTATATTGTTAACATGTACCTAGTGACAATTTAATTGACTGATTGTTATTACATCTTTAATTTTGTATATTAAGGAGTAGCTCCTAAAATCTGTCATAAAAATTTTCTATGAGGCAGGCTGCAACAAGTGGATGACTGTTCATCTCTAGATAGTCATACTTACAGAATATATATATATATATATATTTTATATTTTAGAATATTTTATATTTAGAATATTTTATATTTTAGAATTATATATTTTATATTTTAGACAGGGTCTCAGTCTGTCACTCAGAATGGAGTGAAGAGGCATGATCACAGCTCAGTGCACCCTCAACTTCCCCAGGCTCACATGATCTTTTCACCTCAGCTTCCTGAGTAGCTGGGACTACAGGCGTGAGCCACCATGCCTGGCTGATTTTTGTATTTTTTTAGTAGATAAAGGGTTTCAGCATGTTGCCCAGGCTGGTCTCAAACTCCAGGGTTTGAGCCATCTGCCCACGTCGGCCTCCCTAAATGCTAGGATTACAAGCACGAGACACCGTGCGGGGCCTAGAATATATATTTAAGGAGAACATTTTATTAACTTAGATAGGTAGTTGTTATAAGAGATAGAGTAGATATTCTCACATCTCTATCAGAACTCCCAACATAAGCAAGATACAAAGCAACTGTAAATCAAAATAATAGAAAATATAATAAACAGAAATATATAAATACAAAAACAAAAGCCAAAATATAAAAAAACTCTTCTTCTGATAATAATCCAATTATATCCTTGTAAAGGTGATGACAAGATAGGGTTAGAAAAGGATGGGTTCATGCAAAAGAACAGTATCGGGAAAGCTAAAACAAAACATCCTCAAATTTTACTTGCAGCTCCTTTATCTTAAGATGTATATCACAGCCAATGCTTATTTTTGTAAGAATAAAAATGCACCTAGTGAGAATTTTCCATAAAGGTGCACTGTAAACAAAGTTATGCAACTTTCTCTGCCTTTTATGCCTTTTGCAATCAACTATGATATATCATAAAAATTTTTAAATGCCTTATGAATATGGGTTGATGACCTGGGCTGTGTTTCAAAACGGAGTACTACCTATTTATTTATTTTTGCTGAACAGTTCCTGGGATTTTGCAACTCAACATGAAGAAAAATGTTACAGCCTGAGTAACAAGATTTTCCCCAAAAGACAAATTTTACTATTAAAAATATGACTGTTCTGCCAAGTTTATATATATCTTGAGCTAATTTAAATTTGCCTTCAGGAGACTGTCACATTTGATTCAGGAAATTGTAAGTAGAAAAAGAAAAAAGCATATACATATATAAAATATACTATATGATATAATATATAAATCTGACAATATATATTCTATAAACCTATATATATCATGTAATGTATAAATGCTAATCTACATGCTAATCTGTATCATATAATATATAAAGTTATCATAGAATACATGCAATAGATGTTTTTCTGTACACTTCTTACAATGGTTTAGCAAGTAAGTTTTGTCAAGCATTTCCACTACATTTGTCTATACTTCAGACACACATTTTCTGTTTCTAAGCTGAGTAAAATAAACACATGAAGCCTCCATGAAAATTTTACCACCTCCTATGGCATACATATGTGAAAGGAATAACCTACTTGATCGAAATGTCTTAAATAACTTTTTTAAAGATAGTTAATTCTTTCCTAGATAAGAGTTGTAAGTTCTTAAGTGATTGAATGGTTTATATCTTTTTTTTTCCAACAATGCAAAAAAATAAAACTTTTTTTAAGCTTAAGTTTGAGTAAAATAAACTGTAAATCTCACCACCACCCTTTTATTTAAGTGGGCGTTATGCTTTTTATTTGTAAGAAATGCTAATTTCATATGATATATTTAAACTTAGAAACGTATTGACTCCTTCTTGGTAATTCCGGACTTAAATTTTAAGTAGCCAGACAGATGCTAAATAGCTCGTCTTAACAATTAAGTTAAACACAATAAAATAAATGTTCTAATTATAAATATCACTCTTTTCCAGTTCATATTATTCACTCTAACATTTCTGTTACTCCACAAGTAGTTTGTAAATTAAAATTAATGTTGTAATTAGCAGTCTTCTCTTTTACCATGTTCATTGCTCTAACTTACTGCTGTCAGTAATTTTTCTTTGTTATGACAATAATCTCTGTTTTCTACTATAGAACATAAATTCTCACATGCAAGAAACCCACAAAAAAGTTGGTTTTGTTTTGGTTTGAATATTTACTGTATTCAGAGTTATGTTTTTGAAAGTTGCTTAAAATTAACGCCATGAAATTCTATGAAACTGTCCCTAAACTAAAATTGGCTGATTTTTTTTTTCTGTCAAAATGATTAGGCAAGTTCCTACAAAACCACAGCTTATGGAAAACATCTTAGCAGAAATATTAGTGTATTACATTGTAATAAACCAGGAAAAAAAAAAGAAAGGCAGATAGCAATGCTATTTAGAATATTTTGTTGTTCTTCAATGAGAACACATGGACACAGGGAGGAGAACATCATACATCAGGCCCTGTTGGTGGATAGAAGGCAAGGGGAGGGAGAGCATTAGGACAAATACCGAATGCATGCAGGGCTTAAAACCTAGATGACGGGTTGGTAGGTACAGTAAACCACCATGCCACATGTATACCTGAGCAACAAACCTGCAGGTTCTGCATGTGTATCCCAAGAACTTAAAGTAAAGTAAAATAGAATATTTTGTTGTTCTTTTTTTCACTGAGAAACAAAGAGTTAACTCCTTTAGGAAATTAGGCTTATAAATACGTATTTATAACACAACGAAATAATTTAGTTTAAGATATTTCACATGAACTTAATATATGTATTTTTGCTTCACAAGCTTTAATTCGCAAAGAAGATTTATTTACCATAGCTCCAAACGTCACTCTGATGGGTGAATTTCCTGTAATGTATACACTCCAGAGCCATCCATTTAATTGGCATCTATAGAGAAGTAAGAAGTAAAAGTTTTAAAATTACATTAAAAATTCATTTCCATATGTATTTCCTAAATGTGAGTCTCTGGGCTGGCCTTAATCATATTTTTTTAATTATGTGTGTATAGATATAACTATAACTATAAACATATGTTAATTTATAAAATACATAAAGTGAATTAATCTAAAGATGTACTATACTTATTCATTTTTTATTTCATTTATTTATTTTTTTGAGACAGGGTCTCACTTTGTCACCCAGGCTGGAGTGCAATGGCACAATCTCAGCTCACCGCAATCTCTGCCTACCAGGCTCAAGTGATCCTCCCACCTTAGCCTCTGAGTAGCTGGGACCACAGGGGTGCGCCACCATGCCTGGCTAATTTTTGCATTTTTTAGAGATGGAGTTTCATCATGTTGCCAAGGCTGGCCTAGAACTCCTGAGCTCAAGTGATCTGCCCTCTTTGACTTCCCAAAATGCTGGGATTACAGGCGTGAGCCACCCTGCTCGGTCATACTTATTTTTTTTTTTAAAAAAAGCTTTATAAACAATTAAAGGTAAAAATAATTAAGTAGGGATAACTTTCTGTAGTTCTTAATTAACATTCAGTAATTAAGTTGCTAGTAAATATTGTGATTTACAATATTAAATCTAAACATCTAATACACATTCTTCTAAAAATGTGTTTATAGTTTTTTCTCAAAAAATGAGATTTGTTGTATTTTCAGTTATCCCTTTTCACCCTCACACACATTTTGGGCCACCAGTACAATGGATTCTTTCTATACTTGCCCCCTCCCTTCTCCTCTCACATAATTCGGCCACTAAAAGGCCTAAAATCATGAATTCCAAAGTTAGCATTGCTTTGTTTTCCAGCTTCAAGTGACCCCTCTCATCTTGGTTAGCCAGTATTGAAAATACGTACCATTTTCAAAATAGGAACTATATAAAAGAATGTGAAAGGATCAGCACAAATCTATCATCACTACAAGAAAAAACAACTCAACCCACATATCCTGCTGATGATGGGTCAGCAGAATTTGTTTCAACTATGAAGGGCAGCATTATATAGCTGGGAATATAATTAGATTCTATGGAATAAAGATAAACACTTCTACTTTGCAGTTGAAAGCTTAAAACTAAATAGGCCTTTGAAATCATGAGGTTGGCTGCTCACCAAGGTGACACCAAGGTAACTCTATGACAGAATCATGGTATTCAGTGAAAGGGAACAGAAGACACATTGAAAGTAATTCCCTATGGGCAAGGAGTTAGCAGACTTTATGGACTATGGACATTGTGTTAAAGAAGTAAGTTTAAATCACAGGTAGCTTGATAAAGACTTAATGGATACCAAGCATTTAAAGCTATAATGAATCTTGCTTTAGACAAATCTTATGTCTCAAATCTTATGTTCTCAAGACAAGTGAAGCCATGTGATTTATAGACTTCAATTTCTGTGCAGTCTTATAGTGAATTTCAATGCTGTGGTCACAGACTACTGCAATTTGGTAGTAAACAGGCAAAATAGGGTAGTTTTAAAAATTTTTGTGTTATTTTGCCTTGTGATGAAGTTAAGCATTTGGAAACCTATCATTGCAAAGTATTTATAATATATATTTGGATGGCCCATATGATAAATAAGGCATATAATAAATATATGTATATGACATGAGAATAACTGGGTTTTTTTTTGTTAGAGTAAGCTTATAGGTCACCATAGGCTAAGATTGCATTTGCTTATTTCATTTGGGCTGCCTGACCTTAGGTTTCACTAGGTGAAGCTAGAGGGACCTCCATATGAAGTCTAGTCCTAATAGTTTGGCCAAGAAAGTCAAGCTAAAGAGAGGGTTAATGAGGAAATACAAGACATGGGACTAAGCCATGGATTGAAACCATATAGTGGGTGAAAGACTCAGGAACGCCGTTGTCAGGCAGAGGCTGAGCCTAGAGGGTCAGAAAAGGTAGACGAGGCAGTGGCTCTGTTCAGGGTTCTTTGTAGTACCTAAACTTTAGTCTATGAGGAGAAGCTATGTTCTCTATAAGAGTTAGTGCTATGGTCTTTAGATCAGTGGGACAATTTCTACAGCCATGTGTTAAAGTTTAATTTCTAGAAGCCCTAAGGATCAAGGATCCACCCACTTCCCATCATTGGACCTAACATGAAGGTCACCTGGGTACAGACATGCATCACCTTATTTTGGCTACTTTTGAGAAACAGAAGCTGGTAATATATGATATATATGATATATATACACACACATATACATACCCGGGGCAGGAGAAGAGGCAAATGGTAGAACCAAGGCTTTATAATCTCCTAAGCTTCAGGCTTATTGGTTTCTTGTATAAAGTATAAGGAGATAAAAGGATATTATACTATATTTTCAAGCAAGATTGCTCTCAAAAAGATACCCACCTTTCCTCCATCAGCATTGTACTCTTTTTCATCTCCTTCCAAGAGTCTGGCTAGCCCAAAATCTGTGATTTTCACATGGTTTGGAGATTTCACTAAGACATTACGGGCTGCCAAATCCCGATGAACGAGTCGTCTTTCTTCCAGGTACATCATTCCCTGAAAAATATCAAGTTCCTTAATGATATGCAGTTAATGCCCAGGTTTTTCCACTTTTCTAAAAAGAAGTTTCTTAGCCTTCAGTTGGAAGTGCCTAATTTTTTAAGTGAAGCCAGAATCCCAGGATATTTTCAAAATTAGAGAAAACCTGATTTTTGGGGAGAGCAAACCACAAACAGCTTTTGGTGTTTTCTCCCTAAAGTCCTATGAGACAAATGAATTACTTTCACATGAGCTATATGTTAGATCACTATTTTCCCAAGTGACTTGATATCCTTTTGCAAACTGTTTCTTTAGTGAGGTGTGCAGGTGTTGTAGTAGATAAGCTAACATATGCTTGGATTGACCCACATATTTGTAATCATTCCTTCTCAATAACTTCTGCTTCATCTTCCCCCTAACACATCCAAACAAACACCTCTGTCCATAATTTTTAGAAATATTTCATTTGAAGTTTAATGGTGCCAAAATCACCATTATAGATTCTATGGAGGCTGAAGAATTATACTATTCTTATTATACTATTATATTATACTAAGAATTATACTATTCTTATTAATTATGCACAGAATGAAGTATATACCCTAGGAGTCTTACAAACCTGTAATTTTTAAGAAGACTTCTATGGTATCAGTAGTCATTATGAGAATCCATAGTGAAATTACATAGTTTGTAATGACACTGAAATTAGCCTTTAATATTTTACCTTTATAAAACATACAGGGAAATTAAAAACAAAATTTGTTAGTGTTTAGCAGCAAGAGACATACCTGGCTCTCCTCACAATAAATCCATATATAACAATATATAACATACATTATGTATTAATATCTATACAAATTCAGAAAAAATAATCCAGAAGAGTAATAATTACTTTATTAATTGTACTTCAGTACTAGGTAAACTAAGAGTTGCTAAACATTATGTTTAACAAAAGAACTTATCTAAAACTAAGGAAATAAACCTGAGGCCGAGATTAGAGTGAATATATTTTTGTTGAAGTGTTAGGGGAAATTCTATATTTGATGATTTTTGTGGTAAAATGATCACCGTTTAAAAATAGAGTAGAATTTTTATAAAATGTTGAAGCATACTCTCATGCCAATTGCAAATCAATGCTGTTGGCAGTTAACATTACAACTGCAGGACTTTGAAGAATTAATGGTTTCTAATATCAAAACAAAAGCTGTGGAAAACAGACACATAAATCACACAGGTCAAAAAATTATGAACCGTATGCCTGGTGTAGTGTAAAGAGAAGATTACTTCAAACAGCATCATGAGCCAAACCCCATATAAATGCACATTAAACACAACCAGTGGAGATACTGCCTGATATGGTCTAAGCAGTCAACAGTTGGGTGACACTGTGTGTATTAGTGTTTTCTGAAATCAACTTACAACCGAGATTTATGGGGCCTTTGCCCTCTCTCCTAAACAGTGCTTTGTGTTTGAGTACATTAAACTAGAAATTCCTATAATAAAGTACCTCTGAGAACATATAGCCCTTATATGACTTAGAGGATCAAAAAATAAACAAATACATGCATTGCCTTGGAGATAGAATATTTTCATATCTTCCCAAGTAATTCTATCCCTTTAAGAAATGTTCATGAGACATTCATTGTTCTCTTTCTTATCACCTTCATATCAGAACATGGAATATATGTTGGCAACAGGCTAACATGGACTATGTGCTGGACTATTTGCCAGATACTGAGAAGACAAAAAAGATTCAGATAAGGTCTGTATATTAAAGGAGAACAGAAGCTAATTAATAAAGTGGGCAGATAGGGAATAAAAACTTGAACGGACTGACGTGATACATGCAAGGCATTTAAAGAGAACTCTATTCTGGGGCCCTTATGTAGTATAGCCTAGCAAGTATGCATGAGAGGAGAGACTTCAAGCGGTACCAAGGCCTAAGTAAGGGTTGAATGATGTCTCCCAGTTGGACAGAGTGAGGGTAAAACTGCAGGCAAACAGAACAAGCACAGGGGTAGCAGTTAGCAGTACCATGGCGTACTTGCACCAAGATATGCAATTCTGTATTTTTAAAGCATAATGTATGGGGGGGCGGGGACAGTGGTGAGCAGTGAAACTGCAAACAAAAGAAGAGGCAGGGTCCAAGAAGAGTCCCTTATATGTCATGGTAAAGAACCTAGACTTTTGTAGTTCATGCAGTATACAATTAGGTGATGTGGAAGTTGTTTTAAAAAGGGGAGTGAGGCCGGGCGCGGTGGCTCATGCCTGTAATACCAGCACTTTGGGAGGCCGAGGTGGGTGGATCGCGAGGTCAGGAGATCGAGACCATCCTGGCTAACATGGTGAAACCCCGTCTCTCCTAAAAATACAAAAAATTAGCCAGGTGTGGTGGCAGGCGCCTGTAGTCCCAGCTACTCGGTAGGCTGAGGCAGGAGGATGGCGTGAACCTGGGAGGCGGAGCTTGCAGTGAGCCAAGATGGCACCACTGCACTCCAGCCTGGGTGACAGAGTGAGACTCTCAAAAAAAAAAGGGGGAGTGAGAGATTATTGTTGGACCTTGAAAACACCACTCTGGTGTCAGGACAGAGAATGGATTGGAAATCAGTGTAGCTGAAGGCAGGAGCCACTGTCACAATACAGAAGCAAGGTGATGGGAGTGTAAAATAAAGGTTGCAATTTGGCAGTCCATGGACTACTTCCATTTTTCAGATTTTTTTTTCTTTACTCCCCACACTGGGTGTGGGTCAGTTATTCTCTTTAGCTGAGACCAACTGTACCCCAATGAGGGCAATCCGACCCCATTTTCCAAGATCCCACCACTCACTATTTCTTCCCAGGAGTTCTGCTTCCATCACTTACAACACTCGTCTGCTCCTACGTGTAAGAGTATGTGAATCTTTAACTAAACTAGGCCAGAAGGAATACTATAAAGAGGATAATGTCAACGAATATTTATAAAATAATCATCCTTAGTATTTGTTTGAACAATGAAGAGAGAATACACTGAGAACAATTTTGTTTTTAGACTTCTGTAATTTAGGTGGATAATGATCCCTTGAACCAAATATCATTCTAATAAAAATATCATTTTTATATTTCTTAAACTTATGCAGCAAGAGTGACATGTACTTTGCCAGTAGGGAACTAAGGCACATTCACCAAAAAATGTAAAACTCTGCTATGATCTGAATGGTTTTATGTCCTTCCTCAAATTCGTATGTTGAAATTCTAGCCCCCAAAGTGATGGTGTTAGGAGGTGGGGCCTTTGAAAAGTGATTAGGTCATGAGAATAGAACCTCACGAATGACACTAGCAAACTTATAAAAGAGACCTTCGAGAGATCTGTTGTTTCTTCAGCCATGTGAGGTTATAGGAGCTATGAACAACCAGGAATCAGGTCCTCAACTAGACACTAAATTTTCTTGCACCATTATCTGGGACTTCCCAGTCTCCAAAACTATGAGAAATAAATTTCTGTTTATGGTATTTTGCTATAGCAGTCTGCACAGACTTACACTCTAATGACATACTCTACAATACAATAAAAATTTCAAAAACTCTGAAAGTTCTTTGAAATTCTATACACAAAGCCTCAGCAAGTGATAGACTATCCTGAAGCTAAATACTATTTTTCCAGAAAAGATACTTTCTTCAAAATAATGAGAAATCAATTTTTAAAAACTAGGTGACAGTCTCTAGACAGTTTTCCTCACCCACCTGACCATCACTAAAAGCAATAAGAACATAAGTATCTATATCATTACCAAACCATCAAAATACATGTTTATGGTTGCTTTGTAACTATGAAACATCATTATGCAGACGCATGCTTTCAAATCATTACTTACTAAAGCCACCTTAGTCCTACTTTCACACCCTGAGAGTGTTGAATCACCTGCGGATTGCTCTAAACAGTTTTCTCTCCATCACAGTCATTACATAGGATTTTCTGACCGGAAGTTCTCATTCGAGTCACACTGTGTGCTAGGTTCCTTCGAAATGAAATAACTCTGCAAATTAGAGTGTCATGCAACTCTTCGAAATGAAATAACTCTGCAAATTAGAGTGTCATGCAACTAAGGTGGCAGACAATTATTAGAAATAACAATGACAGAAACAAACTGGATGAAGTCACTGGAAGTTTCAAGATGAACAAATAAAGGTCATTCATTATGATGCTCTGTTTCGTGGGTAAAGAAACCTCATACTCTGTGCTTTAGCAGTTCCCATATCCACGTCAGGCCACCTTGAGTAAAGTAAATTACGAGAAGAAGAATACTGACAGCAACCACAGTTGACATTGACCCAGTACTTAGAACACAGGGGTCATTAAAGTAAATGTTGCCACATTGGTTGGTTAACTTAATCCTATGAGACGAATACTGTTGACGTATTTTAAATATGAGAAAACAAAGGCTAAGCGAGGTCAAGTTACTTGCTCCAAGTTATCTAATCAGGGATCCCCAACCCCTGGGCCACGGAGCAGCACCGGTCTGTGGCCTGTTAGGAACTGGGCTGCGCAGCAGGAGGTGACTGGCAGGTGAGTGAGCCAGCATTACTGCCAGAGCTCTGCCTCCTGTCAGATTAGCGGCGGCGGCATTAGATTCTCATAGGAGGCTGAACCCAATTGTGAACTGTGCATGCGAGCGATCTAGATTGTGCACTCCTTATGAGAATCTAACTAATGCCTGATGGTTTGAGGTAGAACAGTTTCATCCCAAAACTATCTCCCCTGCCGTGCCCCTACAAAAACAGTCCCTGGTGCCAAAAAGGTTGGGGACTGCTGATCTAGCTAATGCATTGTAGAAGTTGGATTCAATCCCTTGCTGTGGGGACTCTAAAGTCTACATTATAAGCCTATCTTCTCTCTTAATGGGTCACAGGGTTATGTGGACATGGAGAAATTAATGAACATATTGGTCAGTTTGTTTTTTTTTTTTTTTGTGACAAGGTCTAGCTCTGTCATCCAGGCTGGAGTGCAGTGGCATGATCAGGGCTCACTGCAGCCTCAACCTCCTGGCCTCAAGCAATCCTCCTGCCTCAGACTTCTAAAGTGTTGGGATTACAGGCATGAGCCACTGCATCCAGCCACTTGAAGTCATAGAGCTTTAAAAGGCACTAGTACTTTGGCAGAAAAAAAAAACTACTATCTGGTGTTTCTGTGAATTTCAGGACATAATGCAAGTGACTGACTTATTTTTTTAATTTATATTTTAAACTCAGTTAAATTATAGCATCTTTTTGTAAGTTCGCAGGAATCTGAATTATGCAAAGTAGAGACTGTTCTTATTTTGGTCACAGAGAATGCAAGATGGTAGAGTGGGTATGAATGTAGATTCTGTGGTCAACTGCCTGTTTCAAACCCCAGCCCTGCCATGTTCTAGCCCTGTCACTCTGAGAAACTTATTTAATCTCTCTGTCATCATCTTCCTCTCCTCGTCTCTAAATGGACATAACAGCACCTATCCTGCAGGTTGTTGTGTGGTAAATTAGCATATGCAAAACACCTAAATAGCAATTGGCATATAGTAAGTGTAGAGCATGAAAAGCTTTATTACTGCTCCATGGATAGCTATCAACAATCCTAGAATGCACAAGAATTACTTACCCTCCTTAACTTTAATTGCCTATTTCAGAAAATCTGTGAACCTCAGCTAATATATCACAGTGGGTGTTTAATAAGTGTTTGCAAATGATGATACATATACTTATAACCTACCCATCATGATTAATGTGTGAATACAATTTCAGAATTATTACTATTCAAAGTATTATTTCAACAATAATTCATCCGAGGATGCTGTCATATAAGAAGAAAGAAAAATTAGGAGACATATTAAAAGATTTGGTGCCCTCTATAAATACATCACAGACTCAAGAATTTAGTGAAGATAAAGGTCACGAATAAAACGGATCTAAAAGGTTCAGTGCCGTAGAATGCTTTCTATGGGTTAATAAAATAGATTTTCTATACCAAGATAACTGCCACTTATCACACACCATAGAGGGAAGTTTTTGAAAGAAGTGTTTTAGGGTTATTTTGTCTACTTCATGATCCAAATGCCACAAGTCTGATTTTGTCGAAACTATTCAGAATTTACCATTACCTGAACTATTCATAATCTTACCATTTTTCATACCTTCTCTGTAAGCCCTAGTAAGTTTTCAAAGAATGCATACTTAGTTCATGTTTTGCTCACAGCTCTTAAAATGTGTAATCATAGTAAATACAAGCTAACTAGAGAAAGTCAAATTGTATGCTTCATTTTCAGAAATGAACTTTGATATAAAATCCAAGGAAAATTGTATTAGAATTGAATTCAACATTTTAATCTCTAGTTAGAATCAACTCATATGAACTGCTTATGGAAAAGAACAGAGAATGACTTAATTTTAAAATAATGGTATTGACAAAAACCTAGCCATGACCTTCTTTTCAATCTTATGATATGTGAATCTCAACAATCTGGCAAAAAGCATTATTTTTGTTTTAATTCAATGTGAAAATGTATTTTGCCCAGCTGCCGGAAGCTAAAGGAAGTCAAGAGAGACTGGACTATTTCTGACAATAAATATTTGCTTCTCACATATTGGCCCTGCGACAATTTCATCAAATACATGTGTGGAGCTAAAAATTTCAAGCTGCAGTAAGCTCTCACAGGCATTAATCTCCAGCATTAATCTCTAGAGTTAGCAAGAGAGCATTTTTTTTTCTGTTTTCATTCTAATAACCTGAAGCTTTCTTAATAACAGAAAGCTTCAGGAAACCTAACTTCAAATGAAAATATCTCCTTTTTTCTACCTTTCCTTCTAAAAGCAATTCTATCCCTGGGGGAAAAAAGAATACAACTATAATGCTTACTATGGTTAGGGCTAAGGATATAAGCATGTTCAAGGAAAGAAAGGGATCTTTTTGGATGAAGTAACTGATTTTATCCAAATAGTGCATAAAGGGAATATAAGGGGGCTGAGTAATGGAATCAACTGAGGGATCTTTTTAACCAGCAGAAGCTGGTTCATGGCAGAATAGAAAGAACACAGAGCTGAGTGTTGTGAAACAGAAGTTTTGGACATATTGTTAACTAGGTTTACGGCCACAGGTACTCATTTCACCTCTGCTATAAAAGTGATGGATTGGCTGAAATGATCTCTGAGGTTACTGCTAGCTTTAAATTTTTATTCCATGATCGATGAAACTGTAAAATATATCTATCTGAAATATTAAATTGTGGGCCAATAATAGACACAGAGAACAGTAAAGAGGTAGAGTAGATGTCCCCCTTCAAATATTTAGTGAGAGTCGTGAATATGTTTTAGTAAAAATCATCTTAGTGCATCCTAATTTTAAAATCCAAAAACACTGGCTACTTACTAGCTATGTGATTTTGGTCAATTTATACAACATTTGTGTTTCACTTTCTTTATTTGTTAAATGGGGGTAATAATAGTATCTACCCTGAGGGTTGTCTTGAGGATTCAATGGCTTGAAATTTAGAAAACACATGAACATTCATTATAAGATACCATGTATTTTTAAAATAAATAAGCACAAATTTATCTTATTAAAAATATAATTTGACCACTTTAAAGAAAAGGCAGCCAATTGAAACACCTGTTGGTTACTCAGCACTGTTAGGTGCAATAGCTTCTCATTCTGCTTGTCCCTGAATGTTCTTCCTATTATTCTATTCAGAGGAAGAAAAGCAGATTCATACGGCTGTCCTGAGCCAGCATGGAGTTAACACTCATGGTTAATTCTCACACTTCCAACTGTAGCCGTGATCTTCAAGAAGCCTGGTTAGGTGGCAGATCTTAAGATTTTGGAATATTAAGGACAACCAAATTTCTGTCATTTTAATAATATATAATAAAAATTATTGTTTGCTATTTGAAATTTATTTTTCACAGATAGTCCCAAAAATATATTTGAGAGTGTGTGTGTGTGTGTGTGTGTGTGTGCATACACACTTGCATGTAGGAGATGCTGTGGTGTGCTACCCAGAAACCTCTTTAGGACCTGGACATTCAGCTGGAAGTTTTGGCTGTTGATGATTCGTCTCAGCTTCCTCACTCTTGGGATGTTGACACTCCAATGCTCTATCTATGCTGCAAAGAAAAATAGCTACTTCCTGGACAGACTTACAAAATTCTGGTCTTATGGTTCATTTACTCCATCCACAAACATGTATAGCGTGTCAGTTACTGATGTCAGGCAAATTTCAAGTTGTTGGAGACACAGTGAAATGCACAAATAGTTGGTTTTTAAAGTGCCTCCAAAGGCACCGTCCCTTGAGGAATCTAGCAAAATTAAAGAGGCTTGTTTAAAAGCCTTCAACGTTTATCATGTGGAAGAAAGTGTTTTCTCTTCACTGAATTCATAGAGCACCCATTTTCAAGATTACATTCAGTTTTGTGAGTTTCATATATGGCTTGTAGTCTACTGAGTATACTTTTACGTATATGGTCATAGAGCATAATGGTTAAGATCATTGCTTTTGGAATCAAGCTGCCTGCAAGATAAATCTTAGTTCTGATAAGTTTTGTCATGCACTAGGTATCACCTTTGGACAAGTTATTTTACCTCACTGTACATCAATTTCCTTGTCTTAAAATAGGAGTACTAGTAGTAATACAGGCTTCATTGGGTTCTTGTCAGTTTCCATATACAGAGGATTTAGAACGGTCACTGACAAATTAATAAATGCAATTTTAAAACTGCAATCTTTATGATGGAATGTGGGAAAGCAAACCCTGCCACATTTAGGCTAAGCCTCAGATGTTGGTATTAGTCTCCCAGGGGTAGAGAAGGGGAAGACCATTTACAGGTCCCTGAGGCTGACAGAGATAACAGAATTTTTTTCATCCTTGTTCCATACATTTTCTTCAGAAGCTTCATTTACCACTCATCGCAAGCTTTTAAAACATCCGTTTGAAGAACAGCCTCCTTGGGGCTTGAAAGCCTTCTTAAGAAAACCAAAAAATAAATAAATGAAATCAAAAACAAAAAAGTAAATTAAACAGCATGTGTGAAAAGCCTCTGCTTTCTCACAACATTGTGAGTAAAAAGCTCATCTGCCTGCATCAAGAGAATATCAAGCATGCTACAGTTTTTCTCCCTTTGATCTCTTGCCAATATGATTACAATAGGAGAAGCGAATCGTGTAGTGTCCGAACTCTCGCAGGGAGGCGTACTTAAAGTGGATTACTTCTACTCCTTAGGCAGCTGATCAATAAAGATGTGGTCTGCAATGAGAATGGAGATGTCTGTGGGCTGTAGTAGTTATCCTCTGTGTCACTTCAGAAATTAATTAAAAATCAATGAAGTGTGCAACCTATTAATACAGCAACCTCTAGATTAATAGAAGCTGAGCCTTTCTCTGAGCATACATATTGTGCAAATGTATTCAGAGACTATAGAGAGGTGGTTGAATATCTGACACCTTAGTAATAATTGAGCAGGAACAGATCATTCCTAGTATTTTGTAGTTTCACAGAATTGCATGCTACTGGTGGAAAACCATAAAGCTTAGGGATAGGGATATGTATATACAATTTTCCTCCTTAAGCTGATTATATCAAATTTTATGAGTTATCCTTATTACAAAGCAAAACTTCTGCCATCATATAGACCTAAATAATTTCAATAACTATTTTCTTAAGTAAGTGTGGTTTACTTATCTATTTGTCCAGGCGGTTGAGTTTATTTATAACTGCTGAATATTTTTATGTAAGTATCTTTGCATTAAAAATGTGAAATTCCTAGAGCACTAAAGGCTCTTATGCAACTTGAGTATCCGCGTCAGGGGTTGAAAAGTGTGTCATTCAATCCAGTTCTGCCTTGTCTCATTTGGATGGCAATGGGCTTGGCCCCACTATGCAAATATCTGCCCAACACATGTAAAGCTCGCAAAAGTGGCACCTACATACTTCCTTCTGGAAGTCACCCAGCCACTTCCAAACTTCCTGATCTGCCCCATGCCCTCCTTCCTCAGGCTTGCTCCTCTCAAAATCCTCAGAAGGATTTGTACCATGGCTTCTGTTTTCATCTAAATCCCTTACTGTTGATTTGGATGCCCATTTTGACACACATCCTTGTTTCTACCTTTGCTTTCTTCCTCGGAATTCCAGGGCTTTGCTTCCATCTAGTTCCAGCATAAAGACTAAGAGAAAGAGACTCCTGCTTTGCACCTTGGCTCATTTTCTAGCCTAATATTACCATAGAAGTACCAGATATCATCACATTACTTAAAATGTGAATCATCTATCCTTAATTATTAAAACTGTCAAGAAATTGTCCTGGGAGAGTCTGCTGTCATTACAGGCTTCAGGACACATGTGGTGATATAGTAATAAGACAAATTTCGCTGTTTCTTGGCCCAACCTGCTTGGAGAGCACCTGTAGCTCCTTGCCTCTAAGATGCCTTTTGCAGATATTTCTGGGGTTCGCCAGGAACCTCATATATGGCTCATGGATAATCTTTCTTGTTTTTTGTTTGTTTGTTTTTCAGGACTCTTCACTGATATCTGCAGTTGCTGAACCCACAGTTGAAGCTCCTGTGGAAATGCTGATATCTTATTTGGGGCTGCTATCTCTTGATGCTCCAGAAGCTGCAGCTTATAATGTTTCAAACTATTGCAATTATGCCCTTCCATCCTCCTCACCATGTCAGTGCTCTGCTGTCTTCCACACAGCCCTAGGGAGGAGTTCTACCCTCTTCTGAACTTCGTGCTTTATTTTGTCCTCCGCTGTATTAGTAGCTATTCTTGTGTCCCTAGTAACAGTCTCCTTAAAAATCATCAGTAACTTGAGATACTCATTCCATAAAGGCTCAGATCTAGTCCAAGAGGTAGCCATGGGAAATTGACATTATTTCTCTTTGCTTCAGTCTCCTCTTTTTAACCATGTGCAATTTGCCATCATTTCCTCATTCTCCTTTACCCTTCAACAGACATGCACACATATCACGCACATACACTGAACCACGTTTTCACTCAGGTAGCCAAAAAAGCCCACAAGCAACTTGGCTCTGCTTGGCCCTCCAGCTTCTTTTCTTGGAATTCTTCACCTTGAACTCTATGGCCAAGCAAAGCTGAAAACCCTCTAATTTCTTTTGCCTTTATACTTACTATTTCCTTTATCTGGAACACCCCCTCACCATACACTGCTACACTCTTCCTGTGCTACAGATGCACGCTTGGTCAAATTTAACGTTTCTTAGATCACAAATTAGATGTCATTTCCTCCACAAGATCTTCCCCAACTCCTAAATAGATTGGGTCACTCTATAACATAATGATAATGTCCAACTTTATCTATATCTATAGACAAATATCTATCCATCCATTCATCCAACCATCCATCTGGAGCTAAACCCTGAGATTATCAAGCATTATTTTAAAAAAGCTTTTTGGATTTGCAGCTAAATCAAAGTTATTTTATGATCAGAAAGAACATAAACTTGTATGCTCAGACTTTATAAATGCTATATAACAAATTACCCAATGCTAACAAACAGTTTCATGTAGAGAGTAGATAAAGCACAAAGCCGAAATATATGTGTGTGTATACACACACACACACACACGTATATATGTGTATTATATGTATGTATATACCTGTATGTATATGTGTGTATATATGTATTGAGATTTATTTATATATACATGTGTGTGTGTGTGTATATATATATATATATATGAATCTCAATAGAGCACTCATCTATTGACTTGATTAATTTGTCAAACTATTTTTAAGAGAATTAAACACTAAAATGAGTAATCGAAGTAGAAAGCTATATTTTTTCGGCTTGTTCAAGTCTGAAAAATAAAGATTTTTTTTTTTATCTTCTATTCTTCACTTCAAACCTTTATGGATGGTTGAGTGCCTGGACCTGTGAATGGCGTGTTCCTGTGGAGATGACATAACTCAGTTTGACCCTCCTCACATTTACCAATTTCACCACGTTTGGGGACAGTCAATAAATAGTAGTCAATTGATTGATTGATTTCCTCCTCTCCCTACTCCATTTATTCATCCTTACTCTTTCTATTGCCTTTCGATCAAGAGGTTTGGGAAGAAGAACTTCCCAGCAGTAATAAATATACTAGCAAACATAACCTCATAACAATTAAAGAGGAAAAGGTATAATAAGTTTTAATATTATTGGCAATAATTTTCTATTGCTAATGATGATTTTTATTACATTGTCCCTTTGCTTTTTATTTTTTAGTATTAAACATCTGTTAATTTTCAGGCTTACTTGCGTATGTGTTGCAATTTTTAATTCTGGAATACTATTTGGGCTTTGGGCTAAATGCTATCGGTTTTCCCACAATTGTTAGGAAATTAGGGTATTGTTCATGCACACTGACAATGTGAAATTTGAAAGCTGACCTCTTCTTTTGGTCTCTCCAGTTCACAGATTTATGTGGTTAATATCTCATATGAAAGGAAGGTTAAAAGCACATATCATAAAAACGGTTCTAAAGGGTCATTTTTAACCCATTCCTGTTTATCATTGACATCTGGGGGAGTGGAGTGCAGGAATGAAGAGTGATTTCTGGGACAAGACTTCCCAAGCTTCATTATCAGCTCTGCCACTAACTATACGCAGCCATAGGCATGTTAGACATGTTAGTTACTTAGTCTGCCAATATCTTCATCTATAAAATGGCAACCATAATAATACTTACTTATCTCATAAGGTTGTTGTGAGAATTAAGTGAATGACTATATGTAAAATTCTTAGAACAGTTAAGAGTAAACACTCAATGTTATTCGTATTATGTCGTTTGTCCAGCACCTTGCATTACAGATGATTCTCGTTTTCAAAAGTTCAGTTTTTAAGTAACTTGAAATTCCCTCAGATTCTAAGCATAAAACACACTTTTATACTTAGAATCCCAAAGACCATCTATCAGCTGCCAACCACATCTCCTGATAATGCTGTCTTTCCTATAATGGTTTAATTTCAGCACCCTTACCATCTTTAAAGTTTGTGGGGTTTTTTTTTGTATACTTTCATTTCTGTGTATAATTATCTGTATAACAAACATTTCACTTTAATGTTTAAAAGATATATAGGGTAGAAAATGGAAATGATAAGAAGAATTTAAAAATCACTAAAGAGAATAAAATTGGCTTATCTTTAGCCTCCACTGGACACTCATTGAACTTTAGCTGGATGACTATATATTCATTAGAACAAAACTTAAGTACATGGAGAAAAGCTGTAAATATATAACTGTACATGAGGTTTAAAGGTAAAACAAAATTAAATATTTTATGTTACTCTGAAGTTATCTATAATTGAATCTCACTTATAACATGTAAATCTACCATTCACATTTTTAAATTTTTACTTTTGCTTCTTAGAAATACATTACAAATGAAAATCAGGGACACCTTATATTTGTGTATAGGTATGCATATTCCATTAGGTTATCAGCTATTTAAAGTTACAGGAGGAAAGACAAAGTATCGTTTATTTTCTCTTGATTACTTTCTAGCTTATTGCATACATAATATACATTGTATATACAACTCACTCTCTATGTAGTTGAAAAGAATAAAGTTTCCTTGTTTCTCTAAACAATCTTTTATTGAATAGAAATTATGTGCTGGGCGCTCTGCTAATTGTTTTACATATAATATGTTATTTCCTTCAAGCTGTTCATTGTCTGCTGTGAGATACATACATGGACACCAACAGATTACGCAAAGGATGTGTTCAGAAAGTACCGAAAAAGGGAAATGTAGCATATTCTGTGTTGATTACAAAAAAAAAAACTAACAAAAGAGGTGGAATTTGAGCTTGATATTGAATGAAAATTAAATGTTTAAATTTTTGGATAAAATACAGTAGGAACATTCTAGACATGATAGAAAGCATGTAGAAAGGATAGAGTTCTAAAAGGTAATGGTATATTTAGACAAAATAACAACTTCTTTGAGGATAGGATCTAAATTGTCAATGGCTAGAAGCGCCAAAATTAAGTGTCTAACTTAATTGTGATTACCTAACATGACGTGCACAGCAGTTACTAAAAGTCTTGATAAAACGAATTGATTTGATCAGATTTGGCAGTTGTGTGGAGGACAAACAAGGGTAAAGCACATTCGAAAGAATCAAGGAGATCAATTGGGATCCTATAATACTAGTTCCAATATCAATGGTTTAGTGTTTGACTAAGACAGTAACTTGGAGAATTAAGTTTAGGTTAGAGCAGCAGACAGTTATGGGAGCTTATCAATGAGCTTAAACCATAAGACAGCGTGAGATAACTCAGATATTTTCTTCCAGGGAAAACACCGTTGTTAAATAAGTGAGTGCCACAAAAGAATCCCAGAAAAAGTGACCAAAAGTAATGATCAGATTTATAGGAGAAGAACAAAGACAGAGTGTTATTTCTTGTGGAGTTGGGAGAGGATATGAGAGAATTTTAAGAAGGTAAAACACTAGTGACAGTATCAAATACAATAGGGACGTAAAAAAAGATAACAGAAGGGGGACCTTCGAATTTGGAAACGGGAATATTAGCAACCCCGTGAGTCACTAGATTGCAGTGGACTCAAGAGTGAACAAGGATTTGAAGAATGGTGGTCCACAAAACAACAAAAAATTAATTAGGCTCTTAAAAATAAATGAGGCCAGGCACGGTGGCTCACGCTTGTAATCCCAGCACTTTGGGAGGCCGAGGCGGGCGGATCCCGAGGTCAGGAAATCGAGACCACGGTGAAACCCCGTCTCTATTAAAAATACAAAAAATTAGGCCGGGCGCGGTGGCTCACGCTTGTAATCCCAGCACTTTGGGAGGCCGAGGCGGGTGGATCACGAGGTCAGGAGATCGAGACCACGGTGAAACCCTGTCTCTACCCAAAATACAAAAAATTAGCCAGGCGTGGTGGCGGGCGCCTGTAGTCCCAGCTACTCGGAGAGGCTGAGGCAGGAGAATGGCGTGAACCCGGGAGGCGGAGCTTGCAGTGAGCCGAGATTGCGCCACTGCACTCCAGCCTGGGCGGCAGAGCGAGACTCCGTCTCAAAAAATAACAAAATAAAAAAATAAAAATAAATGAATACATAGGCTGTCACTTGAAAGAGGAAGTCACAAGTTTGGGATTGTTTATTCCTCCACCCCCAGAGAACTGAAATATTTATATGATGCATGGAAGGAGCCAGTGAGTCAGGAGAGATTGATGATACAGGTTGAGAAGAAATGATGGAGAAATGTTCCAGCAGCAGAGATGGGATCAAATGTTCACGTAAGGAGGCAGGCTTTGTAAAGGAAGAGACATTTCCTCTGAGATAGCAACAAAGGAAATGTTGGAATCTGGAAGAGAACAAGATGGGGGGAGCTAATGTTTTCATACCAGTATTTTTCTTGGTAAATTGGGAAGCACTAACATAAGTTGAGGATGAGCGGAAAGCTGGGGTAGAGTGAATAGTTTTGAAGTGGCCAAAGGAGGACCATTGGTCTGATTTCACTCTGTGCACAAGCACAGCAGGTGTACATGTAGAGTGGGGAAGAAAGCTCACGTAAGATCAGGGTAAAGATTACCAAAGAATACTGAGGCACAATATAAGATAAAAACCATAACTTT